>NC_067137.1:37927699-38253532 GCF_903995435.1 Acomys russatus
ACACGGATAGGAAGCAAGTCAGGAATCCCAGACATGCAAACGTGTTGCCTGCTTTCCTGTCCTCCATCCTTCCTCCTCTTCTGCAGAGGGTTGTGGGCTTGCTTCAGGAAGCTACACACAGCCCTGCACTTCCTGGCCCGCTGAGAAGGAACTCTGTGGCCTTCACAGCCAGGACCCTGAGGGAGCTATTAGGAGCACACTCAAGAGCAGACTTTCTCAGCAATTTTTGCTCAACAGAAAAGAGGCCCTGGGGGAAAACACGTCCTTTTCACAGCCTGAGTTCAGAAGGCCTGGTCTGGCTCCGTTCTTTTCCAGTTTTCACATTTTCAGTGCCCAGGGAAAAGTTTTAAAATGAGATATAATTTGGGGATACTGCTCTAAAATCCTGGAAGGTGCTAGAGGTAGCAAGGATCTTCTTTTTCCTTCTAGAAGTTTCCCACATTGGCTACATCAAAGATGGCTCTTACTTGGGATTACTGCTGAAGAGGGCATGTAGCTGCCACCCCCTTCAGGGGTACCCGCAGCTCTGTGTACACTTAGTTAATCTTTAGCTAAATCTCTCTTAGCATAGCCAAGGTCACAGCACTGGTCAGCCATAGCAAACCACCCACAGCATCCTCCATTGCCACCTGAATCTCCAACCTCGCCACCACCCCCAGCCAATTCACAGGTCTCTGGGACCTTGTGGTTGTTTTCCCTTCAGCCTTGGGACGACATGGGGTCTGGCTGCCTGGATAGTTTGTTCGGTTGTTTGTTTGCGTCAGGGTCTTTTCTAGTCCAGCCTGACCTCGAGCCACTCTGAGACTGACATCCTTGAACTCAAGATCTTTCTGCCTCTACCTCCCCAGGGCTGGAGTTACAGATGTGTAAGACCATGCCCTACTTCCAGTGGGCCCAGTTCCTCCAAAAGGTGGTGCTGGACCCAGACTCTGTCACTCCCTCCTACCCTGCATCCCACTTCCCTTTTTTTTTTTTGCACGTGCTAATTATAGATATTTAAAACAGAGAGTATGTATGCCATTTTAGGTACAGACAACATGCAGTGATCAGATTCATCATCTCAGAGAAAATCTCTTCGTGAGAGAAATATTTAAAAACCTTTCCGTGAGATATTTTAAAACCTGCAAGCTGAGGGCAAGGGTGGGGGCACTGGAGAGATGGCACAGCAGGTAAGAGCACTGGCTGCTCTTCCAGAGATCCTGAGTTCAATTCCCAGCACTCACATGGTAGCTCACAATCATCTATACTGTGATCTGATGCCCTCTTCTGACCTGCAGGTATACATTTAGTTAGAGCTCTCATACATAAAATAAATAAATTTTTAGAAAATCTGTAAGCTGGGCATAGTGGCCAGAGGCAGAAGAATTGTGCTTGAGGCAAGCCTGGGCTACATAGTAAGATGGAGGACATTTAGGGCCATATGTCAAGAGCCCTGTTTCAAACAAAACAAAACAGAGGAGCATGTTCTTGTGCCATAGCATACGTGTGAAGGACAGAGGACAGCTCATTAGAGTGTGTGTCACTTCTTTCCTTCCTTAAACCCAGGATAGCAGGGTTGGCAGCAGGTGCTCATATCCACTGAGCCATCTTGCAGGCCCTTCTGTCATTTCTTAGTCCTTCACTTCAGAGGCAGAGAGAAGCATCCTTGCAGATGCCAACTTTACCTGAGCCATTGTAGCATATGTGTGTGTGTGTTCACAGGGTCACATAGCACATGCTGCTCTGCACTGGGCTCTTTCCACTGAGGAACACACCTTTCAAAACTTTCCAGGCAGTATGATCAGATCTACTTCTTTCTTTCCTTTTTGTTTTTTGTTTTTTGTTTTTGTTTTTCAAGATAGGGTTTCTCTGTGTATCCCTTGCTGCCCTAAAACTCTCTCTGTAGACCAGGCTGGCCTTGAATTCAATTGCCTCTGCCAACTGAGTGCTGGGATTAAAGATGTGCGCCATCACACCCAGGTTGACCTCACTCTTTCTGTCCCTTAAGTAGTAAGTTATAAATGGCATCTAAAGATAATACTGTACCCACGAAGAGTGAAACTGTTTCTTTTTCCTGTCTTAAGCAATGCTGTATGGATATCCTCTCACACACACAGCCTTTTTTTTTTTTTAAGCCCTTGATGGCTGCTATGAGAAATAGTTACAAGACAATTTTCTAGAAACGAAGTTAATAGGATTTAGAGAAGGCACTTTGCAATTTGTCAAAGGCTCTTTAAAAAGGTGGCAACAGCCGGGCAAGGTGTCACATGCCTCTGTCCCCAGCATGCGCTGGATTGAATGAGAACGGGCCCCCACAGGCTGACATGTTTGAATACTTGGTCCCCAGCTGGTTTAGGAAGGATTAGGAGGTGTGGCCTTGCTGCAGGAGGTGTATCACTGGGAATAGGCCCTGAGGTTTCAAAAGCCCATGCCATTCCCAGTTACCATTCTCGATCTCTGTCTCTGCTTGTGGCACTATTGTTGTACATATTTGTATGTGTTTGTGGCTCAGGTGTAGTGTTTCTGCTACTGCCACAGAGCCTGCCTGCATAGATAGATAGATAGATAGATAGATAGATAGATAGATAGATAGATGGATATGTTGCCTTGGTCATGGTGCTTTATCTCATCAATTGAAAAGTAACTAAGTCATAGGACAAAAGCAGAGGCAGATGGATCTAAGTGAGTTCACAGTCAGAAAAAAACAAAAACAAAACCAAAAAACAACTTGAAGCCAGCCACAGTGGCACATACTTACAAACTTGTAATCCCAACACTCAGTTGGCAGAAGCAGATGAATCTTTGTGAGTTCAAGATCAGCCTCGTCTACAAAGTGAGTCCAGGACTGCCAGGGCTCCACAGAGAAACCATAAAAAAACAACAAGCAAACCAAAACAAACCAAAACAAAAAACCAAAAAATATCTTCTTGATGTGGGGCCTGGGCCCCCAGTCCAGGTGTTGCTTGAGGCCTGGGCACTAAGCTTCTCTCAGGGAGGTGGAAAAGGAGTTTCCACACCTGGTGTTACAGTTAGCTCTTTTTAGAATGAGACTGCAAGTCTCGAAGGGCAGTGGAAACTCGGGAGCTCCACAAATGTTACAGCTCCTTGTTTGAGCCCCTGTGTCAAGCACAGCAGCAGAAGGAGGCAAATGTGCGAACCCCCCTGGCAGACAGGATGAGACACAGGCCTGGTGGTACTTCACCAGAGTTCAGCACTGAGCTCTATTGGCAGTGGTTGAGCAAGCCCCACCGGTTGTAAAGGCAGTTCCGCCATTGATGCCTGACTACCCTGCGTTCCTCGGCAATTCTGGCCTCCAACCCCCACCCCTCCCCCCCAATAAATGGAGTCTCAGACAGTCATGGTAGCCTGAGCATGAGCAGGAGCATGTGGGAGTGCCCCCTGAAAGCCAGCCAGCCTTTATTTACAAACCTTAGGCAGTGAGGAGGGGTTTTGAGGGTGAACGTGTCTGATTCCATAGGGCTAAGGGTGCCAGGATACTTAATCTACATATGGCGTTACAGTAGCTTCTTTACAATCAGTGACATTTCGTCCTATTACAAGAATTATATGTATAAGGGAGTGACTTCTAGGACTGTGTGACACCCCCTTATAAAATCTGGGGTTACCAGATCAGGTGGAATGAGAACCCCACTAAGAAAGGGAGTCGGTATTTACAGACCAAGCAAAGTGGCTTTCGGGAGAAGTCAGACTTCAACCTTATCCAGCAAAGTCCCACAAAGGTGCGAAATCTTACCTCCTAAGCACGCCCTTCTTATTATTCTACATGAGAGTCTGGGCAGTGATCAAAAGTCCTTCAGTGCCACGTCTGTCTGAAAAACAGCACTCCTGCCCAGGAACTATAAGCTGACCTTGCTGTCTCTCTCACACAACATCGTTTTCACTTCAAAAGGACATGTTGACATACACATGATGGTCCTCTTGACTTTGAGGGTTGGCAAACATTTCCATGAAAATCAACTGAGTGAGTCAGTCACTTCAAGAAAGCAACTGACAGTATTTGCTGCTAGACACAGTTCTAGCTTTCAATGGGAAAATTTTTTTTTGAAAAAAAAAAAAAACTTTATGTTTTAAGCCCTTCTGCCATCTATAGCTTCTCTCAGTATGCAAAGATAGACTTGGGTAAAGATTAGTGAGCATGATTCTTTTTTTTTTTTAAGATTTATTTTTTTTATTATTATGTATACAATGTTCTGCCTGCATGTATACCTGCATGCCAGAAGAGGGGATCAGATCACATTACAGAGCCACCATGTGGTTGTTGGGAACTGAACTCAGGACCTTTGGAAGAGCAGGCAGTGCTCTTAACCATTGAACCATCTCTCCAGCCCCCTGAGCATGATTCTTAGCCTAGACATTTATTTTCCAAATATGTATTTATTGTGCATGTGTGCATGCACACACACATCATCTCACTGGCTCTTGATTCTTACATTATAAGATGAAATGTGTCAGCATTTCAAAGCTCTGTGTAATTTAGCAAACTAATATTTTCCAAACACTGAATGTATTATGTTACAAAATCATGCATGGATAAAAGATTCATTCAAAGAATAAAAAGAAGAGCAGAGTTTTATATAACAGAATGTTAAAAGTGTTAAGTTCACACTGATTTGAGTTCAGATTATACACTGCAACCTGCAATTAAGAAACTAGCACTTACTGATGTTTTATGTACCATCAAAGAACATCCACAGTTCTCTGGAAAAGGCTATTGAGAGTCTCCTGTTTGAACTGTGTATCTCTGGAGGGCAGTTATTCATTAAACAGTGCCGTCAGACCCGCAGCTCAATGGACTGCATACAGACAACTGGTATGAGATCTCAGCTGTGAATAAAACACAGCACCTCTATTCTCATGATATTGTTTTATTTTGAAGTATGCAGTTGTTTTTCAGAAAAATAAATAGTTTATATTAACTTGCAGTGGGTCCTTTTATTGTTTTAATTTCATTAATGTATACATTTTATTTTTACTGTTTATTTTTATTTTATGGGTACGAGTGCTTTGCCTGCATGTAGTAGGTGTGTGTACCAAGTACATTTCTGGTGCTCATGGAAGGCATTAAAGGGCATTGGATCCCCTTGGAACTAAAGTTACAGCCAGTTGTGAGCTACCAACTTTGACAGGGTTTCTTTGGGTAGCTCTGGCTGTTGTAGAATATGCTCTATAGACCAGGCTGGCCTGGAACTCAAGAGATCCAGCTGCAGACTCTGCCTCCCCAGGGCTGGGATAAAGGCGTGCACCACCACTGCTTGGCTGAGTATTTCAATACTTTTTTAGGATTACAAAAATGTGCTGAGATCAGGTTTGGAAGCTGCTAATAGACAGTGAGCTTCCAGACTGGCAATGAAGCTGCTTTACATGACTCTTTCTTGGCCTGAGCAGGCAGATAAAGAGTCCTTCAAGGACCAAGGATGCATGCAAATTGTTCCTGTACCTGACTCTGGTCGTGCTTCCCAATACACACACTCTCTCTCCCCCTTCTCAATAAGTAAGGAAAATGTATTAAAAAAATTTTCAGTTAAGATTTCTGTCTTAGTGAAGGTCTTATTGCTATGAAGAGACACCATGACCAAGGCAACTCTTATAAAGGAAAGCATTTAACTGGGGCTGGTTTGCAGTTCAGATGTTTGGTCCATTATCATCATGGTGGGAAGCATGGCAGCATGCAGGCAGACATGGTGCTGGAGAAGGAGCTAAGAGTTCTACATCTGAATCTACAGGCGGCAGGAAGAGAACTGAAACATACTTCCTCCCACAGAGCCATACCTACTCTAGCAAGGCCACACTTCCTCATAGCGTCACTCCCTGTGATCCTACGGTGGCCATTTTCTTTCAAACTCCCACAGTTTCTCAGCTGGTATGTACCTCAGTTGATAGAATGTTTGTCTAGCACAGAGAGAGACCTGGATTTAATTCCCGGCACTGCACAAGGTAGGTGTGGTGGTGCTTGCCTGTAATTCTGGCATTTGAGTGATTGAGGCAGGAAAACTGGAAGTTCAAGGTCATCCTTGGTTACATAGTGAGTTTGAGGACAGCCTGGCATATACTAGGCCCAGTCTCAAAGATTTTAAAAATAAATTATATTACTACATTTTTATGTTTGGACACAGTCACACCAGTTGCTGTATTTCTGAGCTTCGGCTACCAAAACCCTCCCTGGTGATGGCTCAGAGGAAGAGTTTGTGGTCTCATAAAACAAGCATTCCAGAGGCAAGGATTTGAGGTTCTTTTCTTTGTGCACTTTGAAGCCTTCAGCTCTTACTCTGGGGCCCCTCCTAGTACCACTTTATGGACCCAATTGTCACATTTGCAAGGCATGTCCAGGGATCATTTCACCATGCCTTGTTTTTTGTTTTGTTTTGTTTGTTTTCCCTTTTCTCCTTTTATTTGAGGAGATGTTGAGATTCCAACAGAGCCTTGGAGACCTCATTCTGGAAGTCTTTAAAGTTAGGGGGAGCTGAAGTCAGCCCATTAACTCCTAGAACTCTCCAAAAAGCTTAACATTCTGATTTGAGAAATGAGCATCAAAAAAGTTCAAACCAAAGGTCCAAGGTTGCCAAGGCAGAGGGTGGTAAGAGGGGATGCAAACCCAGGGCTTTTTCATATTTTAAAAATGTTTGTTTATCTTGAGACAGGATCTTCCTATATATCCCTGGTTGGCCTGGTACTCACTATGTATGTAGCCCAAGCTGTCCTTGAACTGAGGGCTAGCTCCTTGCTTTGGCCTCCTAAATGCTGGGCTCACATATGCACAGCCATGCATGACTTCTCAGCCTTAAAAAAAAACAAAAAACAAAAACAAAAAAAACACCTTTTAATCATTCATTTGATAATACTGCAAGAAAACTGCAGCTGGGCAGTACCTAGTGGGCCACCTGCAGCTCTCTTATCGGACTGACCTTTTAACTGACATACAGTACTTGTATTTTCTTGCAGCCATGGCATTGCAATTCCATATGTGTGCATGGAACATGCAACCATCTTATCAGGGCAATCAGCATTTCATCTCCTGAAATGTCGCTGCTGGATTTGAGCCTTCTGACTCTAACCCGGCGGTTACTTGTGTGTAACTAAATGTCATAGGCAAGCCCACAGCTTTCCAAGGCCCTCAGCTATGTCTTCCATATTCAACTCTGTCTCCCGGGGGGGGGGGGGTGGGGAGATGTGGTCAAGGGGCCCAGGGACTAGTAGGAATTTCATCTCTACCTCTAATTTTCAGGAAATAAGCCTTCTCTTAGCTCCAGATTCCACTTGTATGTGGCAGTGATTAGACACTGAAATCGCCAAGGTTTTGTGGAATTCTAACATTTGTTCATTTAGTGTGTCTAAAAGAGGTCTGAGCCTCCCCCCCAAAAGAGAGAGGGGGTAGGGAAAGGGAAAAAGGAAGCATGAAGACGAGAGGAGAGAGAAAAAGAGGGTAACAGAGAAAGGGGGCGGAGAGGAAAGGAAGGAAGGGGAAGGGAGGGGAGGGGGGGAAGGGAGAGGAAAGGAGGGGAGGGGAGAGGAGGGGAGGAGAGGGGAGGAAGCAGCACTTGTGTTTGCCTAGTACAGAGGCTGGGAGGCATCTGAAGGCTTTGCTTCCACCTATTTCTGGTTCATGAGTTCATCCTGAGGCCTATGCCAACCCCTGTGGTGTTTTCATCTTTCCACCCTAGTCAACATGACAAGATGACTAAAAATACAGCGCTCCCCACAGTCCGGCCACCCGGCCAACACCCTCCCTTGAATCAACTCATTTTCAGAGTTAGGTGTGAGATGGAAGAGAGCCAGGGACAGGCCGCATTTGGAAAGTTCTGAATCTCAGTCACTCCACGCTGGCGAATGCCTGGGCCTCAGCCTCCTCTTACTGTGAGGGTTAAATGAAGCAAGTGTTGATGAGACACTGACCACCGAGGGCTGGACCGATAGCCCTTCCTACTTTACTTGAGCCCTTCTGGAAGGTTCTCTTACTAAGAGAGCATATCTCTGGGTTGTGTGGTAAGTGGTGCATGAAGGCTGCCTTCGTTAGTTTTAATTGTCAACCTGACACTGACTCTAGTCATCTAATAGGAGCCACTTCTGTTGAGGAATTGCCTAGATCAGATTATCCTGGGTCACGTCTGTGGGAGGCAGTTTGACTCTGCAGGTGTTTTCTCAGTCCCGCCCTCTTTCCAGTGCCTGCCCTGGTTTCCTCTATGGATCGCTAAGAGCTTCTCCCCCTTCTAGGCTGGCTACCTATTTTCTGCCTCAGTTGACTCTATGACGTGGCTTAATCCCCCTTTTCCTGGGGTTTCCTCAAAGGCAGTCAGCTGTTGCTATGAGCTTCAGGGGTCCTCATAGGTCGGGACATGTCCTTGCTCTCACCTCACCCTGAAGAGGAGAAAGGCTTGGTCAGAGCTCCCCGCCTGTCCCACTCAGCTGCTCTCCCATACCCAGCTCTGATGAGGCTCTAGTGAAGGCAGTGTTCACGATAGCTCATAGCTTCAGAAGTGTGACCTGTGCCCCTCTCTGGGAACTTGGAGAATGTTTGTAAGAATGTTCTGAAGCATCACAGGGTCCCAAGCCCTGATATGGGTCTGAGTACTCAGATGAGAAGAACATACATGGTTTCCTGTTTCTGAGTTCTCTCAGAGGGTGCGGGGGGGGGGGGGGGGGGGGGGCGGCATTCATCATTCACAGAGTGCCTAATCCTGTTCTCTGAATGGATCCTTCTTATTTTCAGTGTGTGTGTGTGTGTGTGTGTGTGTGTGTGTGTGTGTGTGTGTGTGTATAGAGGGAGAAATGGAAGGGGAAAGAAGGTGCGGAGGAGAAAAAGAGGAGAGAAAAAGGGGGGAGAGAGAGGTGGGGAGGTGTGGAAGAGAGAGGGGAGGAGAGGGGGAGTCAGAGGAAAACTTTTGGTAGTGCGTTCTTTCCTCCTCCTACCTATTGAGGCAGAGTCTCTCTGGCTGTTCTGTGTACTTCAGGTTACCTGGCTGCCTCTGCCTCCCATCTCTACAGTGGGACTTTCTTGGACCTGCCAGTGGTAAAAATAATGACACAGAGGCTGCTTTGTTTTGTTTCGTTTTGGAGCAGGGTCTCTCTGTGTAGCCTTGGCTATCCTGGCTCCCATTGTAGACCAGGCTGGCCTCAAACTCACAGAGTTCCTCCTGCTTCTGCCTCCCAAGAGCTGGGATGAAAAGTGTGAGCCACCACACTTGGTTTATAGAGGCTTAAAAAAAATATTTTAAAGTTTAGGCCTTTCAGCTAGGGCAGTTTTCCAGCCTGCTATCTTGCTTAACCCAACTAATTCTGGCATTATGTCCCACCATGTGGCTAGCTCTCCATCTCTGCTCTGCTGCAGACCATCTGTTCACCTCCGTGTCTGCTGGAGAATCTCCGCATTTGCCTTCTTCTCCCAGTGTCTCTGTCTCTCTGTCAATCTCTCTCTCAGAAGTTCCACCCTCCACTTCCTGCCCAGCTATTGGCCATCAGCTCTTTATTACAACCAATTGGCAAGTGAAGAAGGACAAATATTTACAAAATGTAAGAGCAGTGATGGGGCCATTGAAGTAGCCAGTACCACGATCCAGCTAGTACTTAAGCAGTGATAGGCCATTGAAGTAGCCAGTACCACGATCCAGTTAGTACTTAAGCAGTGATGGGCCATTGAAGTAGCCAGTACCACGATCCAGCTAGTACTTAAGCAGTGATGGGCCATTGAAGTAACCAGTACCACGATCCAGCTAGTACTTAAGCAGTGATGGGCCATTGAAGTAACCAGTACCATGATCCAGCTAGTACTTAGCTCTCAACAATTGAGCGTACAAAGACACACCTTCGCACAATGTACCCCAACACATCTCACTGTAGGAGTGCTGGGAGTACAGATGATGCTACACATGCAACCTTTTACATAGGCTCTGGGGACTGACTCAGGTCATCAGGCTTACATGGCAAGCTCTGTAAACCAGTGAGCAGTATTGACAATCTGCTATCTTCCTTACTTTAGCAACCCCTTGACTCTAGTTCCAAAGGTTCCCAATGTAGGCTGAGCACCATTCATCTGAAATGCCTGTGATTAGAAATGTTTGGAACTTTTATTCCAGGTTTTGAAATATTTTCATATGCATGATGAGATACCATGGGATGGGATTTCAGTCTAAACACAGTTTGTTTATGTTTCATGTTGATGAGGCCTGCTCTTTGACATAATGGCAGCCATTCCTGCATTCTGCTTCCATTTTGTTTATAACGTGAAATTAAGTTAAAATTTGTTTTAACTTTTCAGCCCTGCTTCCTAGAAGCAGTGATTCTTAGCTGACACCAACAATCCCTGCCAGAGGGTCAAGTTAACCGACACTAGGTGATTCAACAGTGTCATAATTCATACGTTGTTATTTACACACTTGGCCACCCTCTGGCTGCACTCTTGTTACCTACACATGTAGTCACACTTTGTATATACTCTGAAAGACCCTAATCACCGCCTCACTTACTACACTTGGGACCATTGACCTCAAAGGGGAAGCTGGTAATATTTTGTCTAGTTAGCCAAAAGTGTAATATTGCTTTGTACAGTTAGCCAAAATGCATTACCACCCCAACTTATCTTCTGCTCTTGGTTTTCCTATAAAAGACTGCCTAAGGACAGGTTGATGTCACAGTCCTTTCTGTAGTCCTGACTGCAATCAGCCTGGAAAAGGCGTTCAATAAGCCATCAATATCTCATTGAGATTGGTGCTCAAGTGATTTGTGTGGCGATTCTGGTGCAACGACAAGGCATACAATGTATGCATAGTGGCAAGGCTGGAGGACAGAGTCAAGAGAGAATCTGAAAAGAAGACAACATGATTGAAAAGTTCATTATTGTGAGTCCCAGAGACAAGGCTCTTTATCCTGCTGGGGCTGCCTGGTGCTCTGGGAGGAGAAGGCCGTGTGGAGCCACTGCACCATCTGGAGTAGCCCGGTAACATGAAGATGGTGGCATGGAGGAGCAGAAAGAGGGGCCTGAGAGCCCCCTGGCTGCCAGGAGTGCTCCTTCTGAGCAAGGGACTAGACAGAGAATCCCAAGCTAAAAATAAAATGAGCTCCTCTAAGGACTGAGGACACAGGGCCTGAAGGCAGCCCCAGCTCACAGAGGTGATGGTTTCAGCTCCCTGAAGCAATAGATAAGACCTGGGAGAAATGAGAGGGGTCCCAGAGTGACACAGGCACAAAGTTTTCAGGACTTGGGAACCCATGAGAAATAGTTAGTTACTCCAAGTCTCCATCTTCGAAAAAAGATCTGGACTCGGGGAGGGAGGAGCTTGTCCCAGGTCTTTCAGTTAAGGAAAGACAGTTACATGATAAGACCTTTTTTTTTAAAGTAATGTCAAGGTTTGGAGATGTAGCTCAGTGGTTAAGAGCACTGGCTGTTCCTCTATAGGACCAGGGTTCAATTCCCAATACACATATAGTAACTCACAACCATCTGAAACTCCGGTTACAGGGGACCCAAAGCCTTTTTCTGACTTCTCTGGGCATGCCTGTGGGACACAGACATACATGCAAGCAAAACATCCATGCTCATAAAAAAAAAAAAATTACAGGCCCACTTGTGGTGGTACAGATCTTTAATTCCAGAACTTGGAAGGTGTGCTGGTTAATTTCATGCCAATTTGACACAAACTGGAGTTATCTGAAAGGAAGGAATTGAAAAAAAGAATGCCTCCATAAGATCCAGCTAAAGGGCATTTTCTGAATTAGTGATTGATGGAGAGGGCCCAGGCCATTGTGGGTGGGGCCATGCCCGGGCTGGAGTTCTTTAAAAATACAAGCTGAGGCAGCCACTAAGCAGCACGCCTCCATGGCCTCTGCTCGGCATCAGCTTCTACCTCTAGGTTCCTGCCCTGCTTAAGTTCCTATCCTGACTTCCTTTGATGATGAACAGTGATAACAGAAGTGTACACCAAACCGTTTCCTTCCCAATATGCTTTGCTCATGGTGTTTCCTCACAGCAATAGTGACCCCGGCTGGGACAGAAGCTGGTATGAGGATAGTAGGGTATTGCTGTGACAGACCTTACCATCTTGTTTTGGGGAGGATTGTAGAAGGACTTAAGAACTTTGGGTGAGAAAAACCATTGAGTGTTCAAAGCTTTTTGAGTTGTTCTGTGGGAGCTTGGAAGATAAGAATCTTGAGAGACATACAGACGGTAGAGGCCTGGCTTTTGAAGTTTCAGAGGGAAGTTTGAGGGTCTTTCAGGGCCATTTGCTATTTTGAGTCAATCTGTTGTTCTGGTCACCTGGGGCTGAGGAGTCAGCTGGATGAGCAGGAAACCAGAACCACTAACGTGAAACCTTTGTTTTACTTGGACAGTTGATGCTGGTCAGCTGTATCACATTAGTGGCGATTAAAGAGACCAGCATCACTGGTGTGAAATCTTCTAGGAGGCATTTCCTCAGAGCCAGCACGTACAAGCTGTAGTCCAGAAGTGGCCGAGGTTGTACCTCCTACTGGTAGCGGTACCTGTTAGTGGAAGAATCACCCAGGCCACCTTTTATCCCGGCATTTGGGAGGCAGAGGCAGAGGCAGAGGCAGAGGCAGGTGATCTCTGAGAGTCTGAGGCCTACCTGGTCTACAGAGTGAGCCCCAGGACAGCCAGAGCTATACAGAGTGATCTTTCTTGAAAAACAAAACAAAACAAAACAAAACAAAAACAAAATAAAACAAAAAGAATCACCCAAGGTGTGAGGGTTCCTGGAAAGCAGCTGAAGCTTGTCACTGTATGGCAGGGCTAGAGTCCCCAAAAAGAGCCCAGGAGAGGCACTGGTGAGAGCTCAGCCCACTTGCAGCAGGAGACCCCAGTGTTTTGGAGATGCTGGTATCGTGGGCTGACCAGCAAGAACAGCAGCAGCAGGTGTGGAGTGGAGCGGGCCTGAGCCTAGGAGACAAGCTGCATGTGCTACAGAGGGCGGAGCTGGAAAAGTGGCCCAGGCACCTGGGAGGAGCCCAGAAGATGATGAGTAAATCCCAGGTATTGGACATTGAATTGTTTACATTGTTGGGAGTTTGGTTTTGCTGTGTTGAGATTATGATGGTGCCCTGGTTCTTCCCTCTTGAAGTGAGAAGATATTTATTTTTGATGTTACCAGAGCCCACAGTGGAGAGACTTGGAATTTTAAAAGACTTTGGATTTTAAAAGAGAATGGCTATCTTACAGGGACTGAAAGTTTAAGGGTTTGACTTTTTAAAGACGGTGGAACTTTTAAAATTTGGAATGTTTATATCTTTTTGGTTTTGTTTATTGGTTTTTCTTTCTTTTTTATCTTATTTTCTTGTTTGTTTCTTTTTTGAGACAGGGTTTCTTTGTGTAACCTTGGCTGTCCTGACTCACTTTGTTAGACCAGGCTAGCCTTGAACTCACAGCGATCCGCCTCTCTCTGCCTCCTCAATGCTGGGATTATAGGCGTGTGCCACCACGCCTGGTTTGTTTGTTGGTTTTTCTGGACAGAGTTTCTCTGCGTAGCCTTGGCTATCCTGGACTCACTTTGTAGATCAGGCTGGACTCGAACTCACAGAGATTCATTCACCTGCCTCTGCTTCCTCAGTGCTGGGATTACAGGTGTTGTTGTTATTAATGTGTGATTTTAAAGAAGCACAGGAAAGAAAAGGTTGTGGCTTAACACTGATGTGTTTGTGTGTTACATTGACAAGGGGTCAACTTGATGGTTTTATGTCAACTTGACACAATCTAGAGGTATCTGAAAGGAGAGAACCTCAATTGAGAAAATGTTCCTCAAAGATCCAGCTGTAGGGCATTTTCTTAATTAGTGATTGATGGGGGAGGGCCCAGCCCATTGTAGGCAGGGCCACCCTTGGGCTGGCGGTCCTGGGTTCTATAAGAAAGCAGGCTGAGCAAGCCAGTAAGCAGCACCCCTCCATGGCCTCTGCATCAGCTCCTGCCTCCATGTTGCTGCCCTAACTTCCTTCGGTGATGGCCTATGGTGTCTACACACATTCCAATGTAAGCCAACAAGTTGCTTTTGGTCATGGTGTTTCACCACAGCATTCGTCACCCTAAGACAATCTCTGTGAGTTAGAGGCCATCTTGGCTCCAGGCCAGCCAGTGCTACAGAGTGAGACTCTGTCTTAAAACAAATACAAAAAGTGATCACGTTTATTTATTTGTGTGTGCATGTGTACATGCCATGGCACACACATGGAGGTCAGAGGACAACTTGCAAGAGTTGGTTCTTTTCCTCCGCCATGTGGATCCCTGGCATCAAACTCAGTTTGAAGAACTTCACGGCAGGCGTCTTTACCTACAGAGCCATCTTAACATCTCCAGTGTCTCATTTTGACCTGACGCTGTTCCACCTGTCCTGCTGTTTGTCAAGTGCTCCATCAAAACCATTCATAAGGAAGTTATCTATTGCTCTAAGCCAATATCAGTCCAGTCACATGCCTGTATGAATAGGGGTCTACTTGCAGAAGAGAAGCAGGAGTTTGCCAAAGAAAGGACCCTGTCTTAGAGGGTGTACGCAGAAAACAAGATGAAAGAATGTCACTATGTTTAGGGAATGAACTTGAACTTCTCCTTAGAGCCTAGACTCATATTGTGGGGGCATCTCCGATGATACCATGAGCTAGCGCCCTGAGGGCAGAATCATATTAATACTCAGTGGTACATGTGTCCCCATGGAGCTCTGCTTGGGTAATGCTGACTTACATATCTCTGAAGAATTTTCCCTATTGAGACAGACAAAGGCCGTAGAGATAGGTGTCCTATTTTGACTGTTTCCATGGTGACTTAAAAAGTCTTAAAGTTGGACAGAAAACAGGATCTAGAAAAGAACAGTCTTGTGTCATGAACCTTCAAAAGCTTCTTCCTGGCCTGGAATCCCAAGATTCTAGACAGATGGGATCCTGTTGTCCTGGCTCTCGTTCTCACCTCTCTTGGCATCCAGTCTCCACTCTACCTCTTGCTCCATCACTACCAACAGCTCCATACAACAGACCAGTGTGAAAAGGTTCATACTTTCTGCCCACCAGTTTTTATACTGTGCATAAAACACGTAGCATTGGTTTGTGCTTTTAAATATACACAAATGGTATCATCCTCTTATTTTGGGCAGAAGGGGAAGGGGTTTCAAGACAGGGTTTCTTTGTGTAGCCCTGGATGTCCTAGAAGTCACTCTGTAGACAAGGTTGGCCTCGGAGATCCACTTGCCTGCACCTGGGATTAAAGGCATGCACCACTACCACCAAGCTACCCTCTTATTCTTACCTCAATCTTTTTCTCAACAATGTGTCTTGAGATCTATCTTCACTGATGCTCACATAGCCCTTGACTCCCTTCCAACTGCTGCCTACAATCCCACTGTGTGAGTGCTCCACCGTACGTCTACCCATTCTTCTATTGGTTAGATAGACAGTTTCTAGTTCCTTCATATTACAAGCAATATGGAGACAACCCTTCTGATGCCTGTCACTGTGTGCTTTCAGTAACAAGCATTTACCTAGACACCTGCGGTTTGAATGATGGGGTCCAAAGTGGCTCCTTGAGTCATAGGATATGTGTGCTTTCTGGTTCACTGTATGTTGCTGAGCTGCACTCTACAATGATGGTGCCAGCTTACCCCTCTGTGGTATAAGAAGGTCCATCATCTTCAACTTTATCAATACTTGTCACAGTTAAGCTTACTTTTTACTAGTCTATGAACTTCTCCATATGGACTGAGGTAAGGGTGTATTGTGTGCATGTGTGTGTGTGTACATGCATATGTGTGTGTATATGGTGTATGTGCATATGCATATGTGTGCGTGCATGCACCTGTGCATTGTTGTTTGAGACAGGGTCTCACTGTATAGCCCTGGCTGTTCTGGAACTTGCTATAAAGACCAGGTTGCCCTCAAACACACAGAGTTCTGCCTGCCTCTACCTCCTGAGCACTGGGGCCAAAGGTGTACATTACCATACCTAGGTTAATTATGCATTTTACACACAAAGCCAACTGCTAGATCTTTCCTTGCTTAGTTACAGTACTATTCTATCATGAACTATGACTTCTTATGCACACGAGTTCTCAGCCTTGTTCTGCTTCATGCTCCTTTCAGCTTCAAGCTCTGCAGGTCTGTCCCTGCATCAGTACGCTTTTGGTTTTAGACAATGGTCTTTGTAAGCCCAACTCTTAACTCTCTTATTCAGAAACCATCAGAGATGAGGTCCTGACTTCTTAGCTCCAAGGTCAGGGAATTTTGTAATTCAGTTGCTGCTTATTTCTGATCTTCAGCAGTCTTCCACCCGGCCCCCCAATCCCTTTATCAAAATCAGTCACGCTAATCTTGATCCATCTGTCACCCCTCAAATCCACACAGGTTTTGTATTTGTATTTTTGCCTTTTGTTAACTGTTCTGTCTCTCTTTCTCTCTGTTTCTCTCTCTCTGTGTTTCTCTCTCTCTCTCTATTTTTTTGTTTTTGTTGTTTGTTTGTTTGTTTTGAGACAGGATTTCTCTGTGTAGCCTTGACTATCCTGGACTTGCTTTGTAGACCAGTTTGGCCTTGAACTCACAGCGATCCGCCTGCCTCTGCCTCCCAAGTGCTGGAATCAAAGGTGTGCGCCACCACCATCTGGCATGTTCCCTCTCTCTTAAATGAGCCTTGTACGTTGAACAAAATGGAAACACTTTCTAGAAGCTTCCCTAGCTCCCCAGCCACATTTTCCTCTATGCTCCCTAGCACTCTGCCTGTCTCTTTTTTTTTTTTTTTTTTTTCATTTTTTTTTTTTTTTTCATTTTTTTTTTTCTTTTTTTTTTTTTATTAATTAATTTATTCTTGTTACATCTCAATGTTTATCCCATCCCTTGTATCCTCCCATTCCTCCCCCCCCCCATTTTCCCATTATTCCCCTCCCCTATGACTGTTCCTGAGGGGGATTACGTCCCCCTATATATTCTCATAGGGTATCAAGTCTCTTCTTGGCTACTTGCTGTCCTTCCTCTGAGTGCCACCAGGTCCCTTCCTCTGAGTGCCACCAGGTCGCCTGTCTCTTTTATGGCTCTGAAGATGTCCTCTCACAGCTTCAATAACCAACCAACCCAGCTTCGTAGAAGACGTGCATCTCATTCATGTCCACACCTGCTGTCTTAGTCATCCACCTGGCCAGGTCTAGCTTGTGACTGTGGTACCGT
This sequence comes from Acomys russatus, assembly GCF_903995435.1. Classification (NCBI taxonomy): domain Eukaryota; kingdom Metazoa; phylum Chordata; class Mammalia; order Rodentia; family Muridae; genus Acomys; species Acomys russatus. Next base: position 37,944,833 of record NC_067137.1, read on the forward strand.
AATACTGGCTGGGTCCCCAAATGCCTGGTGTGCACTGTATACTCCCATGTTGCAGCCTTAGAGTCACCTTTGAGTCTTACTCTTCAGATGAGGCTCAGGGAAGTAGCATAGCCCATATGGACCCATGACTATGTATCAGCTGAGCCCTACACTTCATTTTTGCATGGGAAGCTTTCTCTCCAGGTCAAGACCTGGATCTATTTAGTATTCATACTCTTTTTGACTTTAGAACTAAATTATTCACAACTTCAGTTGACACTGGGGTGCAGTAAACATTTCCCAAATGAGAGAATTGACATTCAGAAGCAGACACATGGAGAGCAGCCCCTGGGAAAGTACCACGGTACTGTGAGGGTTAGACTTCTGGTAGACCTCAGTCTTTCTGACAACCCTTGTGGGGAACCGATGGTTGGTGTGTGCAGGCCATTTTCCACTATGTTGTCAGGGAGACACGATGCCCTGTCATAGCCACTTACCACAGCAGGGCTGCCAACACTTACCACACCCAGATTGCATGCCACTCTGTTTTTGTGTTGTGGGTTTGTTCTCCAGGGTGTGAGGGACCGCCTTGGTGAGCTCACCATCACTGGTCTCTGAGTGCCATCCACTGACGTGCCTTGGCACTGAGCTTTCACAACTGGCTTCAGGGGAGATCTAGAAGGGTGGTGGCCCCCACCTAAGAGTCCTGGTTCTTAAGATTGCCATCCTAATGGGCCCTGTCTCCCACTAGAGTCATAGACTACTGACATGGAGGGCAGCTATCACATGTGGAAATAGAAAGGGCAGTTGACTTGGAGATGGGACATCAAGAACTCCTCTTTGGGGTCAGCTTACCCCAACTGCTGGAAGAAATGTCAGAGGCCAAGCAGTCAAAGCCGAGGCAGCAGAAGGTAACAGACCTGGGACCCCAGAGACCTAGGTCTGAATCCTGGCCCACTGTTAGCCTCACTTTTCAAAACTAAGTGTTGGTCTTTTTGGTTATCAAACATTTACTTTGTTTGCCAGGCCCAGCGTTGGGCTCTGGGGTCACCCAGATGATACACACTTCCTTCTCTTGCTCAGATCACAGTTTTGTGGGAACATCAAGCATGTCCCCAGTATAACAGCAGTGGTAACCCCCAGACATGGAAGAGCCCCACTCAGTTCTTCAAACTTACAACTGTTCCCCTCTTGGGTCCATGAATAGTAAAGGGTTCTTAAGAAGCACATACTGCAGCTGCCACAGGTGGACATGTAGCCTGACTCTCCCACTTTCAACAAGTGAGGCTTCCACAAGCTTCCTGCCCACTCTTTCCTCATCTATAAAATGGGATGATAGCAGCTGCACACATAGGCCTGGGTGTCTCTGTGACTGCCTCCCTGTGTCCTTTCCTGGAGAACATCCAAACTTTCCAACCCAGGGCACAGGGCAAGGGTGGGAGGTGCCAAGGCTCTAGCCTTCATGTGCACTAGAGCTTCAGCGCCGGGAGTCTGCTGCCGTTCAACAGAAAGTGGAAACTAGGGTTGTGCAGAGCCAGAGCTTTGTAAGCATGCCCGGGGAATCCTGCCAGGCAGACAGTGATGCAGAACAGTTTGGGTGCTTGTGTCATATGCCAGGGCTTGGATGTGAGCTCACATCTACCGATGCCAAAACCCAGCTACCCACTCCCTTCCAGCCCTAGGCTCATCCCTGTAGCACTGCTAGTCCTGGAAGGCACAAACCTCTAAGACTGTCTCTAACATACTAGGTCATATTCAACCATTGCGTAACCCACAGCCTCCACATACCCCAGGTATCACCTACACATCGTACATGCACGCCAAGCAGCACACGCATACCCGAATCTTCCACATACCACATACAAGTTGTACATGCACAGCAAACATCACACACATACTCTATGTTCACATACCCAGATCTTCCACATGCCCTCATTACCCCCTCCTATATACACTACACATACATATGCCATACAGAGACATGTCCTTCACATCTGCCTCAAATGCATATAAACACCATATATTACCACACATACACACCCCAATACTTACCCCAATATTACATGCACACATAATCTACACATACTGTATACACATAACACGCACCATACACAGAACACACACTATACACATTCTCTACATACATATGACACCCTACCACATGCTTATCATACGCAAATACTACAACACATACCTACCCACGCTCCATTCCACACAAGGCTACCCACAAACTCCCACGTGATACGCAAGAAGAGCTCCCATCCCACTCACGGAACACTTACAATTGCATGCGTATACCACATATGGGACCCTTACAACGACATGCATAGACCACTCCTGGGTCCAGAGTGCAGTCGCCTTGTAGCTAAGCTCAGCACAGGCATTTGGGATCAAACTTGTTCTACCTCGGTTCCCACACTTTTTTCCAAGTTCTACTGTGCCTCAGTTTCCTCATGTATGAACAAGGTGCTGATGGGACTCTCAGGCTTTGGAAAGGATTAGAAATAATATTAAGCTCACCCTTGACCCTGATGCCAACTTTCAGCTTACTTCAGCATCGTAGTCAGTGCCCTCGTGCTGTGGCATGACCAGAGTAACTCTTACAGAAGAAAGCATTTCATTGGGGGCTTACTTATGGGTTCAGAGGTTTAGTTCATTATCTTTGTGGCAGGGAGCATGGCAGCAGGCATGAGGGCATGGTGCTGGAGAGATAGCTTAGAGTTAGGGCTATATCCTGCTCTGTAGGCAGAGAAAGAGGGAGAGGGAGGGGAAGGCGGGAGGTGGGGGAGAGAGAGACAGAGACAGAGACAGAGAGACAGAGAGAGAGAGAGAGAGAGAGAGAGAGAGAGAGAGAGAGAGAGAGGGAGCGCATCTGGGCCTGGCATTGGCTTTTGAAATCTCAAAGCCCACCCCCAGTGACACACTTTCTCCAACAAGGCCACACCTCCTAATCCTTCTAAGCTTTTCAAACAGTTTCACTTTATGGTGACTAAGCATTAAAATATATGATTTGATAGGGACCATTCTCATTCAAACCAGCACACTTAGTGTCCCTGTTGGGGCCCCAAAGCATTGCCACAAAGTGTTCTTTGGTAAGGTCTTTGAGAACCCAGGCAAGGTGACAGTCAAGGCCACAAGTGTTCTCCTGGGCCAGCCATTCAGAAGTGACTCCGAGGGCTGGGTAACTTTTTACTGTGATTTTTCATCTCTGGAGATGCAAACGAGACAAATTGGGAATGCACATGTTTTTAAAAGGTCACTGTATTTAAAAGCATCCCAGGGTAGACTAGCCTCACCCTGGCTCCGCTGCTCTCTGCCAGCTGAACTGGTCAGCTGTCTCTGGAAGTGTTTGCTTTCATGGGTGCTGACACTTCAGGCAGCCGCTCCTGAACAAACAAACCTCTGCTATTTACAGAGAAGTTGCACAGAAAATCTCGGAGAGTAGCTGGCAAATGCAGACACACACACACACACACACACACACACACACACACACACACACACACGCTTATACTTATTCACAGGTCCATATACATACCCCGCATAACACAGATATTATACCACTCACTCTCATGCATACACCATACAACATACACACAAATCATACACATGTTGTCATGTACACGATACATACAACACACACATAGCATACCACATGCTACATACACAGACGATACACATACACATGCTCACACATACACAACACACCATGTACAGTTACACACTTGCTAACATAGACACACAGCACACGCACACACATACATATACACTGTGCCATACACACATGTCCACTAACACTGAAGAGGTAAGGTACCATCTACTCTAAAGACTGTAAAAGAGTTTACCTATGTGTATGTGTTTAAACTGTGTTAGGAAGAGACTTGTTTGACAAATATCTGTTTTCAAATGTGGTCTCCGCATGACCTCTAATTCCCTCTCCAAGGCATTAAACCTGTTGAGCTTCCGTTGCTACATTTGTCAAACGAGACAGGAGGATTACTGTAACGGTTTAACCTGGACATGACCATGCATAGAGGTCCCTGGCCCAGGCAGCAGTAAGCAAATGGCTGGCATGTCCATTCCTCCTTGGAGACACTTATCAACTATTAATCTTTTGATTTGAGAATGTATTTTGTAAAATGTTGGTCTAAATACAGGTATCTTTCATCCGTCACGTGTAAATTAGGAAAACAGCAGTCTATTACTCCTTGGTTGGTTGTGACCCCAGGAACCAGGAGTAACCAGGAAAACTATGATGTGTTCAAGGTCTGGAGGTTGGGGTGCAGGTAAGGTGGGTGATGTGCCTCCAGCCCCACCCCTTCTGTGAGCCCCACACTGTCCCTAATATACTAGTACTAGAGGGGAGCTCTGACCCTGCCCTCTTACACCCCACAGGCTCCCTGGGCTCACACTAGAGCCTTCACAGGCCTCAGGCCCACCCACTACGGTGAACTTGAATTCCAGGGCCTTTGACTGGGCCATCAGTTCACTGCATTATCCACCCTTCCCCTGGCATCTTTCTGGAACCTCTTTCTTGGTGTGGCCAATATTTTGTTCATTTTGGTTCCCAGGGCAAGGTCAGGATCGAGAGCAGACGCCTGGTCAGTTTGGTTGAACTGAATTGTTATGATTTCTCCCCCAAAACAATAGTTTCTGATTTTAAATATTTTTCTATTAGTCAATACTTTTAGAAAAAGAAACTGTCCACCAGAACTATGTGACCATCCTCTCTGCTGAGAAATGAGTTGGATATGGAGTGAGAAGACAGGTTGTAATCATGGGCTTCCCAGAGCCCAGTAGGCTGAGCCAGAATCACCATGCTGGCTTCTTCTGCTCTCTATCCTGCACCTTAAAAAAATACATACATACGTGTGTGTGTGTGTGTGTGTGTGTGTGTGTGTGTGTGTGTGTGTATAATATTATTTATTTGCATATCTGTGTGCTTGTGTACGTGGGTGCCACTGTACTTCTATGTAGATCAGAGGACAGTTTTCAGGTGTCATTCTCTCCTAATACCATGTGGGTCCCAGAGATCCAACTCAGGTTATCGGGTTTGGTGACAAGCGCCTTTATTTGCTGAGTCATCTTGCTGGCCCAGCCCTGCACCTTTGACTTCTAGCTCTCCTTTATGCATCTTGGTGCTCAGCTTTTTTGGGCAGATAGGTCACTTTGGAAAGAAGCAGCATATTGGCTTTTGAGAATATTCAATGATACTCCCAGAGGGCGGAGGGCAGAAGTACACTGAAGCTCAGAGCTGTCAGACATCTCCAGCGCACAGCTGTTGGAGCTGAAATGCCCCTAGCTGTCCACTGCCTTTTGTAAAAAACAAAACCAAAAACCAAAACTGCCATCATCGCCAACAAAAATGGACATTTTAAATTTTATTTTATTTTCTGTGTATGGGTGCTTTGCCTGCTTGTAAGTGTGTCATGTGTATGCCTGGTGCCTATGAAGGTCAGAAGAGTGCATCAGGTCTCCTGGCACTAAAGCTATAGATATTTGTGAGCCATCATGTGGTGTTGGGAATTGAACCTGGGTCCTCCACAAGAGGAACAAGTGCTCTTAACCACTGAGCCACCTTTCCAGCCCACAATCAATAGCTTCTAATAAACAATAGCATTGATCTCCCATAAGCACAGCAAGCCCAATATTGGCAGCCTGTGTGTACACTGACTAGAGATGAGCTCACTATAGGAACGATCTCAAATCCTCAAACCCTATGGGTTGGACTCAGAACCCCATCTTCATGGGAGACAAAGGACTTGTCAATGTTACTCAGGGCAGAGACTGTAAGTGTGGCTTCTCAGACCTCTAGCCCCAGCTGCTGACTTCTGAATTCCTCTGTGAGGCTACATCATTCTAATTAGTAGCTGAGCCAGGTGGAGAAACCAAAGAAGGCTGGGAGGCACAGGCTCCCAGTGGTGAGTGACTTTGGCTCAAAGACCCATAAATACACCTTGCAGAGTTCAGAACTATGTTGCTCTGACAGACATGTCTACATCACCTTCCTTCCTTCTCCCTTTTACCTGACATAAAGGTCTGGTGCCTATCCTAGCGTCCTCCAGCTCCCACTCCATTTCCATCACTGGGATGGCTAACCCCACCTTAGCATCTGTCTTGTGCAGGACCAGAAAGGTACAAGCTAATGAGACAGTCAGAAAGGACACTGCCTGCATCCCAGTATGTGTCCCATCTGTCCTCCACAGTAATGGAACTTTCAGCCCTGTTCCCAGATGAAAGACTGTTCCAGCCTCCCTTGCAGCTACATGGAAATTCACTGGCTGGACCTGAAACATGTGGACTCTGTAACTTTGGGGCTATGTCCTTAAAGGCAAGTAGAATCAGCACCTTAGGGAGAGCAGAGCAAGAAGACAAGGGGAGGCTGGCCCCCCAGTGGAGTCTGAGCCACAGTGCCTGCTCAGATTTTTACCCGAGAGCAGACTTGCCGTTTGTTTAAACTACTGTTATAAACTTTCAGAGAACTTGCTGCATATACACAGACAATCTCTGTCTCAACTGGTGCAGATTTCAATGTGCTCTTAGTGAACTAAGTGCTAGGTTTTATTTTATTTTTAAGACAGGGTCTCATGTACTACAAACTGTCCTCAAACTTACTATTTAACAGAGGAGGGCCTTGAACATCTGATGCACCCCCTACCTCCACCTTCCAAGTGCTGAATTACAAGGCACTAGGGTCACAGGCATGCACTACCATACCTAGTTTGTGTGGTGGAGAATAAAACCTAAAGCTTTGTGCAGTAGCTAACCATCTGAGCTGTGTACTCAGGCAAGGCTCTGGAGTGTGTGTGTGTGTGTGTGTGTGTGTGTGTGTGAGTGTGTGTGTGTGTGTGTAATTTTGTAGTGGGACTGAAAGGACACAGGGGGAATTTGGAAGTCAGAGGGCAACTTTGAAAATTCATTTCTCCTTTTTACCTTTACAAGGCCTCTGGGGATCAAACTCAGGTCATCAGGCTTTCTTGGCAGGCACTTTTAACCAATGAGATCCCAAAGCTCGGGATCTTAAAGGGCCTCAAAGACATTTATGAAAAGCAACTGCTGTGATTCGAACAAGTTCCTTAGGAGTTCATAGATCACAAACTTAACTCCTAAATTCATGTTAATGTATCTGGAAGTAAGGCCTTTTGGAGGTGGCTAGGGGTAAATGAAGTCATGAGGGTGGTCTCCTCAAAACGCCATGAGTGGTCTTGTAAGAACAGGAAGGGAGATACAAACTGTCCGTGGAATACCCTCTGTCAAATGATAGCACAGCAAAAATGTCCTCACCAAATGTGACAGCTACAAGCAACAAAAGCTAAACAAATCTCTTTCTTTATAAATTAGCCAGTCTCAAGTTTGTTTTGTTTTTTCGATTTTTTGAGACAGAGTTTCTCTGTGTAACAGAGGCCTGCTTGTCCTTGACTTGCTTTGTACAGCAGGCTGGCCTTGAACTCATAGAGATCTGCCTACTGAGTGCTGGGATCAAAGGGATGCACCACCACTCTCTGCTAAGTTTATTTTTAATATATATATATATCAAATTTATTTTTATTTTATGTGTTTTGCCCGTGTGTACATCAGTGTGACAGTGTCAGCTCCCCCAGAACTGGAGTTACAGACAGTTGGGAGCTGCCACGTGGGTGCTAGAAACCCAGGTCCTCTGGAAGAGCAGCAGCCAGTGCTCTTAACCACTGAGCCATCTCTCCAGCCCCTCAAGTTTTGTCTTATAGCATCAGGAAACTAATTAGCAACCACAGGCGGGAAGGTGATGAGCAAGAGCTAGAATGAGGGGGTCTGATGGCCTGGGGCAGTAGAAGCTTGAGGTAGGTGGTTGGCGGGTAATACTATCACCCAAACAGGGCGTAACACTAAAGGTTATATATACCCGAGCCTGGAGCACGCTCTGCCACAAGGACCACTAGGATGGAAAATACTTTCTTTTCTTTTCTTTCCTTATTTTATATATATGATCATTCTTCTGCATGTACCCCTGCATCCCAGAAGAGGCCATTAGAGGGTATAGATGCTTATGAGCCACCATGTGGTTGCTGGGAATTGAACTCAGAGCCTCTGGAAGAACAGACAGTGCTCTTACCTACTGAGCCATCTCTCCGGTCCCTGGAAAATACTATCAATCAGTTGTGGGGCGTGGATTTGATAAAAACAAGACAGAAAAAGTTCAGCCCAGAGCAGTGGAAGCACTTTCCACAGCCATAGGGAAGTGCTGGAGCCCTGCCGCAGGCACCATATACAGCCCTGTCAGGCTAGAGGAGTAGAAATCAGCCTCCATGGATGGGTGGTTTGAGCCTCCACATCCCAAGGTCTAAGTCCTGCTATAGCCAGCTGCACACTGGACACTGCTGGGATGGGGTGAGGATTTCTCAGCCTCTGTGATCTATTTGGGTGTCGGTCCCTATAGGAGAGGCTGGAAAAGTGACTTTTACTCACCCGTTTGTCATCACTACTGCCTCTGCCTGCTAACCTAGGCCTAGTCTTGGAAGCTTCTAGCCCCCCATATAATCTTATCTAGGCCTAGAATGTTTTCAGCCTCTGAGACTAACTGCTGAATAAGCTCACTCTTTCTAGTTCTTTCTGAACTCTTGCTGGCTGATTCAACTCAACTGTTCTGTTTCAAACTCTTCTCCCAGCTGACTTATTCAATCTGGCTTTTTTTCCCCCCCTCTGAAAATTGTTCTGCTTGGCCTCAAACCACCTCCAGCCATCTGTTCTAATCTTCTGGCTCCTTCTCACTCTCTGGCTCATCCTGTCTTCACCTGTGTCTAGCTTATTTTTTCTTCAGCCTGTTTCTGTAAAACTCTCCTGGGAAAGCTGTCTCCTCTCTCCCTCATTCTCTGTGATGCTCCCTAAGGTAGCTTCCCTTTTCTCTCTCTTTTCACGAGAACTGGGCATATTCTATTCTGTCAAATCGTTCTTTGATTCATTACCTTTTCCCCCCACTCAATTAGACATTGCTTTCAAACATGGGTGCTTCCTTCTACAAACTAATTTTACCTTTGTTGTTTGGGATTAAAGGCATTTACTGCACCCCAGACCTAAGTTTTTCTTTCCCTGAAACTTGCTCTCTATCAGGTTGGCCTTGAACTCAAAGATCTGCTTGCCTCTGTCTCTTGGGGTTAAAGGCGTGTGCTACCACTGCCCGTCCTGTCTACCTTCGAGGCATAGCACACAGACCTGGGTCTTTGGATATGATCTTTTGCCAGGACAGCCATGTTGTCAATGAAAATCTCCGTAGGAGGCCAGCTCTTCTCATTTCTTGTCCTTCAACATCCTCCAGGGAGCTCAACTCTCTCAATGCCTCCCTCTTGGTGTTTCCCTCTTTCTCCTGGAATGCACTGAACTCGGGGACGTTGAGGATCGAAGGGTTCTTGTTCATTTGTTTTTCTTCTTCCTGGTCAGCAGCAAAGTGCTGAAGACGGGGGTGGACTCAACGCATCTTTAATGGATGGTCAGAGACTCAAGCCACTTGCCAGCAAGCCCCATGTGATTAAAAGTGAAGCATTCACAGGTATCTGCAGGAAATGACTCAGGGACACTTGGGACAGAGATAAATGCCATCGCTGTTGAAAGAGGTGTCATGGAGACAGTTGCAGCTGGAGGCTGTGGTCATGGCAGCTCCAGAGCAGCTGCCAGCCTGGGTAGGAAGAGCCTGCCCTGGTGATTCTGACACTGTGTGAGTGTTTTCCATTGGCTACTGCAGTAGTGATAGTGGGAGTGGAGCCTCAGAGACCTCCTGAGGCAAATGTGTCCATTTAAGGTATTGTTTCTGGCTTCCTGCTCTTCACAAGGTTCTCGAGCCACCAGGAGATTGTAGAGAATATTCTAGACTCAGAGTCAGAATGCCTGAGTTTGAGTGTGCCCCAGGGAAGGAGATTTGCAAGAAGTACTTTCGAGTTGATTCGATGAAGATTATTACTATCATTTTCTGCCTTTCTCCAGTTGGGAGGGGGCAGAGAGAGAGAGAGAGACAGACAGACAGACAGACACAGAGAGACAGAGAGGAGACAAAGAGACACAGAGACAGAGAGAGTCAGAGAGAGAGAGAGAGAGAGAGAGAGAGAGAGAGAGAGAGAGAGAGAGACTGTATGCACACACACACACATGTTTGATGTGTGTGGGCACATACATGCCTGTGTGCTCATGAATGTGTGTTTGTGTGTATATGCAGGCCCAAAGGTGGTGTCTAGAATCCTCTCCATCAACCCTTCACATGATCCATGGAAGCAGGGTCTCTCAGTTACACTCAGAACGAGAGTCTTAGGAGTACCCTTAGCCAGCTTTCTCTAGGGACCCACCCTTATCCTTCCAAGAACAGAATCACAGTCGACCACCTTGTCTGTGCTGCATTTGTACAGAAATCTGTACTCCAGTTCTCACACTTGCACAGCAAGCTCCTTAGCCATGAGTCATCTCTTTAGCCCTCAGATGTTGGGTTTTATCTGAAGATTGCAAGATTAGATAAAAAAGCACAAGATCTAAACAGTGTGATCAGTAAAGTTATTGCTTAAAAAGAAAAAGCACTTAGACAAAGCTTATAGTGTTAGGCAGTTTTTTTGTTTTTTGTTTTTTGAGACAGGCTTTGGCTGCCCTGGACTCGCTTTGTAGACCAGGCTGACCTTGAACTCACAGATCTGCTTGCCTTTGTCTCTCGAGTGCTGGGATTAAGGCATTTAAAGGTCCTAGTGGAGGGTGTCTTGTGTGTCAGCTTGTATTTGCATTTTAAAATCTATATAATCTGTTTTTGTTTGAAAATGAAATGTCCCCTACAGGTTTGTCTGTTAAAGGCTGGATTCCTAGACCTGGGGGTGTTATTTTAGAAGGTTCTGGCAAGATCATGACATAGAGCTGAACTAGAAATAGGTCATCAGGGACATGTCACTGTGTGTGTGTGTGTGTGTGTGTGTGTGTGTGTGTGTGTGTGTGTGTGTGTGTGTGTGTACTATATCTTGCTCCCAACCCCTCTCTATCAGCAGCCATGGCACTCTCTCTGAGTCCCCAGAGATCAAGAGCTTCCAGAGGCTTCTGTTCCATGTATAAAGTGAGTGGGTTTTTTTGTTTTGGGGTTTGTTTTGTTTTGTTTTTAGCACCACTCTTGTTCTGTTTCAGCTTGATTTACTAGATCCCCTGAGGAATGGTTCAGCTTCCAGGAGCTCTGTAGTATCCAGAGACCAAAGCAGGTCCCTTTGATGGCTCAGGGATGCCCAGGCTTTTGGAAGCTAGTGTGGTATGTTTGAATTTTTGTGGATAACTATCCTCTCAAGACTGTGTTCCGGCAAGGGAAGTGCATGCGTCTAGGGCTTTCACCTGCCCTACCTCTATCCTATCTGAGTAGCAGAACTTGGCCAGGTCAGTTTGCCTTGTCCAATATCAGGCTCTCCAGATTCAAAATAGAGGTGGCAGGAACATTCCAGGTGTGTGGGAAACAGTTGTTGAACACTTTGTGAGGGACAGATGTGAAGCGCTGGCCTGTTTTTGCTTAGATAAAGCTTATAGGCAAGACAGACAGATAGCATTAGGTGTTTAAAGGTGACAATAAGGGCCCAGTGGAGGGTGACTTTTGCTTCATCTTGTGTTTGCATTTCAAAACCTATATGATCTGTTATCGTTTGTGACAGTGCTGTGACAGCAGTCTCTTGAGCCAGTATGGCAGATCCTCATTCTCTTTTTAACAACATTGGGAAGCCAGTGGCACATCTGTTTCCTCTTGCTGTTTCTAGTGTTCATCATATAGGAGAGCTCAGAGAATGGCTTACACAGGATGACACGTGGGGGCCGAACACAGGCATCCGAATCTGCCAGCGTGGCATCCTCGGTATGCAACAGGAAAAGTTAGTTTGGACTAGTTAGCAATTTAGCTTCTCAGTGATCTTTTCTGGAATGTGTACATAAAGCAAGTCCACACTCCTCCCACTGCAGCCATCAGTGATGCTGGCGTCCATGGCGATGGGTCCATCTAGGTCAGAACAGACATTTGGCGCGGTTGATTCTGAAGGGTCCCCCACAGGCCCAGGTTATGCATCCTTGGTCCCTACCTGGTTCTGCTAGTTTAGAGCTGTGGGCCCTTTAGGAGGGAGAGCTGACTAACAGAACCGAGTCACCAGGGCAAAGCTTTAAATGTTGGAGCCGGGCCTCTGGTTCTCACTCTGTTTTCTCGCTGTCTCTGCTTGTCTCACACGTGCCTGTGGCCCTGAGCTCCTATGTGTTCTCCCCACCACAATGAACTGAAACCCTCTGAAACAGTGAGCTAAAGCAAGCCTTCCCTTGACCATTTCTGTCAGGTAACTTGTCACAGCGGTGCAAAACAATGAACATATTGCGTCCGTGCTCGTCAGCCCACTGTGGCTGTTCAGTGCTGTGACAGTGGTCTAATGGGGGAGAGGAGATGAAGGAAATGGACTTAGTTGCACCATTTTTTATAAAAACACACTGAAAATAATTTTTTCAAAGTCATTATCATTCATTCATTCATTCTAGGCCTACTGGAGGTTGAACTGAGGGCCTTGTAAGTGCAAGGCAAGCACAGAACCACTGAGTTACATCCCTAGTGCTGTGTGCAGCATTTTTTATCTCATTATCTATGATCTGGCCTTTGGTTTGAGGTCACTGCCATGACACAGCACTAGGCATAGGCTCCACTGCTCACCAGGACCATAACTTTGGGTAGGTTAGTGCCTCGGAATGTAATACAGCTTCCTCTGCCCAGAAGAAGCAAGTCCACACTCTCGACACCTTAGCCAATGGTGATGTTGGTGTTGGTGGTTGTGTTTAGTCCCACCTGGGTCACAGTAGGCACTCAATGGGTCTCTGGGCTTGATGCCTTCTGATGTTCCATTCTTGGCTGGCTCAGAAGCCTCTGTTGGTTTCAGTGATGGGTGTGGACCCTGGGGGTGCATAACCTAGGTTCTGACAGGCCGAATGAGCCCCACTCTGCGAGAGAAGGAGTTGCTGTTGGAACCTGAGGCCCCGAGGTGTGCATTGGCAGCAGAGCATGCAGTCACAATCATTGAGCCTGTTCATCCAGCTTTATCCAGTCTCACTTGCCAGGAGCCGAAAGCCTTTGCTTACCCTCATTAGCTGCTGCAGTCAGGCTAGTTCATAACTGTAATTGCTGCTGTTATGAATCGTAAGTATCTGAGATGCAGGATGGCTGCTATGTGACCACAAAGGGGCCGCAATCCACAGGTTGAGAACTGTGGGCATCAGAGGATTCTAGAAAACATCCGTGCTGGTTTCTGGGAAGGCATAAATCCTACCTTCTAGGTGGGTTCCTCAGCTCCCAAAGCCCATCTGTAGATCCTGCCATTTATAGAGAAAGGCAGACGATACACAGTCACACAAAGACCTGGGGCCAAACAGCCTGGGTTTGGGGACTCAGGGCCATTTCTGAAAGACAAGAGACTTATTAAACTCTCCATGAGCATCCACTGTTTTTTCGTGCCCTGTCACCCTTCAGAGAGCTAGAGTGGTGAGGCGTGGTTTGGGAATATACTTTGGTTATAGAACATTTACCTTAGCACTGATGTGGCCCTCTGTTCAGTCTCTAGTACCATGAGCCTCTTTCTCTCTGTCTCTCTGTCTCTCTGTCTCCCTCCCTCCCTTCCTCCCTCCCTCTCTCTCTCTCTCTCTCTCTCTCTCTCTCTCTCTCTCTCTCTCTCTCTCTCTCTGTGTGTGTGTGTGTGTGTGTGTAGGAGAGAATAGGCCTTGTCTTTCATCCTATAGAACTGATACACTGAGGCCTGGGGAAGTTGTATGACCTGCCCCAGTATGCTCGTGTGACTGTCTGAAGTAGTGACTTGTTGGCCTCCTCCACACACTCCTGATGGTATATTTAGTGATGAGATGAAAAAATGACTTAAAAAAAAAAAAAAGACTCTCCAGTCACTAATGTGTGACCTTGAGCATGATCTTTTGTGTGTTCATGTGTATGTGCATAGCACATATGTACATGTACTATGGAGGATAGATGCCGATGTCAGGCATCTTCCTCCATGGCTTTTCACTTGATTGATCAATCGATCAATTGAATGATTGACGGGAGCCTTCTGCTGCCTCCACTCCTCTGGGCTGGACTTGCAGGCGCTTGCATAAGGTCTGTCTTTGTGAGAAAGGTAGGGTCTCATGTTTGTAATGCAAGCATTTTACCCATCCATCTCCTTGCCCTTTTTCACCATGATCAGCTCAAGTGCGGAGCGTCCACCGGCATTGAGTTCCAGATCAACAGTGAGTGGATTTTAATGAAAGCGTGTGCCATGTGATTTTAACTCACTCTGGTGATGCTCATTAATCCCCCCCCCCCCCCCGCAAAATAGAGCTGCTGAGGCAGTTCAGAAGAGAGCCTGCCGCAAGGCAGTGTTTGATAAATATAAATAGCAAAACAAAGCAACGAGCAAGCTTTTACAGAGGTCATATACGTGACCTCCAGTCCCTCTCCTGTCCTACCTTCAAGCTCTTCATGTGCCAGGCAGGGTCCAGAAGCCTTTTCTGCCAAGGGCTCAATAGACCACACAGGTGGAAACTGCTCAAGTCTGCCACCAAGGAAAGCTCTGGAAACGATAGTAATAAACAGTCATGGCCTGGGTCCAACGCAACTTTACTTATAGAGGGTGTGGTTTCCCCGGGAATTTGCTGACGCTGCCCTCATGGTGGTAACTGGCTCATCATTAGCTAGAAGTGTGGGTGTTTTGTTTCTGTTTGTCACAGAGCCACACAGGCAGCTATGGAGACCATAACCCTGGTCTGCACTGTTCTGAGGGGCTTTGTAGCCCTCTCGCCTGCCCACCTAAATATATGAAGGCCCTCTGTTACACGAAAGCTGCCCTTCCTACCACCACAGACAGGAGTTCGCCCACCCAGGAAAACTGGCTATTGAGTGCAATTATGCCACTCTCCACCAGGGAGGAATCACCATGGCAACCTGCAGCTCAGCCCTGCAGAGCCCTACCTGATTGAAAATGAGCTCTCTGGGGGGAAAACAACATCACTTTTTTTTTTTTTTAAAGAGAGGTCATGGAACTCAGGAGCCCAGGGAAAGATTTAAAAGAAATATTACAAGACCAATACAGGTTGAGCAACCTTGTTAGAGCTTGCTTGGAGCCAAAAATGTCTCAGATTGTACATTGTTTTGACTTTGGAGTATTTCCATATACATTATGAGATATCTTGGTGTGATAGCTAATAATGAACGTCAGCATGGCAGGATCTAGAATCACCTAAGAGACAAGACTCTGTGTGTGTGTGTGTGTGTGTGTGTGTGTGTGTGTGTGTGTGTGTGTGTGTGTGTGTTTTCTAGATTGGGTAGCTGAGATAGAAAGACCCATCTTAACTGTGGTGACACTATTCCATGAGTTCTAAATAAAAGGAAGAAAGTCCGCCAAGCGTTGACATTCATCTTTCTCTGTGTTTTGTCTGTGTGTCCAGCCGCCTTGTACCTCCTGCCACACCACGCCCTGCCACGATGGAGGGCACCCTTCAACCGTAATCCAGAACGAACCCTTCCTTCCCTAAGTTGCTTTCATTGGGCATTTTGCCACAACAATGAGAAAACTAATACACCTCGGAATGGGAGCCAAGTCTAAACACCAAGCCCCTTCGTGTTTTACTAATACCCAGTGCACACACCACGGGGGCAACATCGTACAATGTTTTCCATGAGTCAGTGCACCTGTGCTTTGAGTGTGACCCTTCACAAAGGTGGCGTTTTCCACTTCTGATAACCTGGTACATAGGGCTCAGAAACTTTCAGATATTTGGAGCAATTCAGACTTTCCCACTAGGGGTGCTCGATCTGTAATAATTAGGATAGAAACTGGATTGTGATTACCTTTGAGGTAGCGTAGAGTTTCCCCGTTCTCAATGTCATTTTCTTTTCTCCCATTGTACCATTAGTCACCCTGATACCAGTTATGTATCTGGCACTTTCCAGGCCATAAGGACACAAAGTGGTCATTGTCTCTGTTCTCTCTAGGGCCTTAGTATTCAGCACAGGGACCCAAAGAGATACGTACAGCATTACAAATCAAAATTATGCAGTGAAAGGAAGAGATGGTGGCACTGGAGGGATGGCTCAGTGGTTAAGAGCACTGGCTACTCTTGCCGAGGACCCAGATTCCATTCCCAGCACTCATAGTGGTTCACGACCATTTATAACTTCCGATCCAGGGGATCCAATGCCCTCTTCTGGCCTACTCCTGCAACTGTTTGTGGTGCACACACAAACATGTAGGCAAAAACATCCATACACACAAAAAATTAACAGCATTTATAAAATAAAACAGTGCAACATAAGCGATCGTGTCTAGACAAGACCATAAGCCAACCTTTCTAGAAGGAACAATGAGAGTTGGCCTTTCAGAGGAAGTGACATTACAGTCAAAGGCTGAAGAGTCAGCATGAGTCATCAGAGACAGACACAGGGGGAATGTCTCATCCTGCAATAGAAAAAGCATTGCAAAGGGCCCAGGGCAGGAGACACTTATATGGAAAGGAGAGTGACTGAGCTATGAGGGTTACGAGGGGGAAGTCAAGATGGAAGACAAGCAAGGACTGACTCATGGAGCTGCGTCCCATCTTGGTGAGTATATTGCTTTGGGATCAGCTGCTATTCCTCCAGTGACCTTAATACAGGGAACTGTTTAAAAAGGTGTTAGAAGGGAGACAGCCTGGTCTACAGAGTGTGTCCCAAGACAGCCAAAGCTACACAGAGAAACCCAGTCTCGAAAAGCAAGCAACCAAGCAACCAAACAAAATGTTAGAGGAACAAACAGGGATTGGTAAAGGGGATAAAGGGACTGTCATCCTGAAGCCAGCAAGATGCCAGCGACTGTGTCTGCGAGCCTGCTCTCCCTCCCTATGAGCCACTCTGCCCTCCCTGTCTGTCACATGAATGAACAAACTGAGTAAAAGATTTTAAGAGGGAAGGACAGGGCTTTGTGTTTATTGTTTATAGAGCCCTCCAACAACAACAACAACAACAAAAAGAGCAAAACTAACCTCCAGTAAAAAGAACAGAAAAATGTGCGTATTCATATGTGTGTGTGTATGTGTGTGTGTGTGTGTATGTGTGTTTGTGTGTGTGTGTATGTGTGTGTGTGTGCGTGTGCGCATTTGTTTGCAGTAGTGTTTGTGTCTGCATATATGTGACATGTGCATGTGTGTGGAGTGTTGAGGCCAGAAGGTTGGCACTCCTATTCTGGCTAGGCTAACTAGCCAGAAAGCTCTGAAGATTCCTCCCAGCTCCTCCCAGCTCCTCCCAGCACTAACGCTAAGGCTGTAGATCCGCATGGTCATGCCTGTGAGTGCTGGGGATCTGAACTCCACGGTCCTGGTGTCTGTACGGCAGGCACTTACCAACTGAACCATCTCCCTCGCCCTAGAGTGAAGATGTTCTAGAGACCCTTATGTCTTTCCCTTTGGCCATGAGACTATTGAGATAACAGTCCCAAGAATTGGAAATTGCGCAGCAAATCTCTTGAGCAAGGAACAGGTGCCAGCCAGAGGAGGTACTGGTCTCCCAGGAAGAGATTTCACACGGTTCTGACAGGACGTTGGGAGACCATGGATCTAGACAGTGATGATGAGTGAGGCCTTTCCTTGACCAGGAGTCCTTAGTTATGCACATTTTGTGCCCTCTATTTGAACCTAAACCTCTGGCCTGTGAAATGGCTCAGCAGGTAAGAGCATTTGCTCATCAACCTGTTTGATCCCAGAATCTACAGTGGAAAGAGAGAACCAACTTCTGAAAGTTATTTTCTGACCATATATGTGCCATGTGTGCATGCACGCATGTACATGCACGCACACATGCACACACACACCAATAATAAACTTTCAAAAATAAAATAACCTTAAACCTCATGTCAGGACCCTGAAGATGGATTTGGGGGTCAGTGGACCCTTTTATTTGCTTCTCTTCTTGGCATAGACTCGCTAACTAAATCTCCTTTCTTTAATGTCACTTATCATTTTAGTGTATGTAGTTGGCTGAGCCTAGCTAGTTAGGGCTGCCAGGACCCAGACGCTAATGTTCGGAGCTCTGGTAGCATATCCAGACCACAAATGGGGCACTTTACAGTTTTAGTGTCATCACTGTTTTTAGACTTCAAGGGCTTTAGTCACCTCTCTTCACTCAGTGTCAGGGTTCCTGTGGCCTCTATTATCCAATGGCCCGTGGTGTGTACCATCAGTGTCATTGAACAGGTCAACTACTCGTGCAGGGACACAAGCCGATAAGCAGGCCTTGCCAATAATGGGAGCCTAGGTTTGCACAGATCCGAGGAATACGCCTTGTCCCCTCTTTTTCCATCTCTGTTTAGCTCGCTCCTGAACAAACTAGAAGATCAACCTGTCAGTCATCATGGGCTCGCTGCCAGAGCTCTTCCAAGCAGAGCCTGGGCCCTGGCAGCCCTGACAAACTCAGCCGCTTGTCCTCAACAGACCAATTAAAGAAACAAATAATAGTGAAAACTAGAGAAAGGGGATTTAAAAAAAAAAAAAATCACATTGGGAAGCCGAACAAAGAGGTCCAGTAGGGGGTTCCCTCCCCCAAATCCATCTTCTAGATACTGATGTGAAGTTCAGCTTAGAGGGCAAGAAGTATGCATAACTTATCAGCCTGGTCAAGGCACGGTCCTGCCCGTCCATTGTGTAGGAGACAGGATCCCCCGCTGGCTGGCACCGGGGCCTTTTCTTTCCCAGCATGAGACGTATGAGGAAATTCTGTCTTGGACGGGTCCGTTGTTTCAACAGTCTGATATCCGGCGCCAGGGAGCACAAATGTGTCCCCGTAGACTATCTCGGGTCCTGCCTAGACTGTGGCAAACCTTGTTCTTCCTTACCCAGAAGCCACTGGGAAGATGCACAAGGGGGTCATTAGGATCTGAAACTGAATCTGAGCCTTGAGGCTAATCAGGAGCATTTTGGCTCCAAATCGTTGCATCTTTATCTCTTTAAATGCTGGTGTGGCCGGAAGGCTCTTGGAAACCAGTTTGGGGAGACAAACAATTAAATTAGAGCAAAGACTCAGCGAAGCATATATTGAAGCAAGGCCTGTCATCAGAAGCCTGGCTTCACTCCCCCTCTGCCACTCTCTGTTTTTATCTCTCCCTTCATTTTAAGTGAGGACATTTATGCAAATTTGCCACAAACGTTTGAAAAGTCTCAACTTTCCCTGGAGCCGAGCTCTGTTTCCTTGATTGGATAGGGGCAACCTTCCTACCAGTGTTCCTCCCCAAATTACATGTTGTACGAAGCGGACCTCAAAAACATATAATTCTGTTGTGAAATCATTGCATTGATGCCGAGTTTTGAAAACATGGAAAAGTTCACTGGGGGAGTGATGGGGGTTGTTATTCCTGGTTATGATGGAATAAGATGTCACCGGCCCAAATGTTATCTGAATTATTACAGAGGAGAACAAGGCTTTTGTGGGTGATTTCTCAACAATACAGGGAGACCCTGTGACTCCAGAGATGATAAAAGAGAAACTTGGGAATCAGATTAGGAGAGATGTGCGTCAGTCCAGTGCTGCCCCAGGCTGCTGAGCTGCTTGAGTCAAGTCTTCCACCTCTCCTTCTCCCCTTAGGAAAATTGAGAGGACTAGCCTGGATGCCCCCAAGTGTTACTGGGTTCCTGAGAAACCTCACATCTTCGTGCTTCCATTTTCCTCAGGGCAGGTGAAGGAACTGAACTGGATGACTCCAAATTCCACCATTTGAGCCGTTGGGGTTGAATGGTCCCAGGTCCGAGAAAGGCACTGTGCGTCCAACTTTATTGTATTGTTCCTTCCCATGGACTGAATGGGACATGTCCCCAGCTCAGAGAGCCAGGCTGGACCTTTCCAATGGGGCCAGACAGAGCAGGGAACTTGAATTTATTCCTTTTAGAGCAGTCACTGTTTCCCCTTTTAGTCCATGATGAGCCTGTGGGTCCATGGGGAAAGGGTGCAGAGCACTAGGCAGGAATGGGTCACATTTCTGAGCAATAGAAGTTAGCCTCAGGCCTTCATGGGAGGGCAGAGCCAGTCAGAAGCCTTCTCTTTGCCTTTCTAGACAAGGATGGGTGTAGGGATGGGACTAGCCTGATGCTCAACAATGAGGTGAGAGCTGGGCATTCTGTAGAGCTGTGCTACACACTGTCCTATCCTGTGGTCTAAGGAGGCCCATGGATTTGTGAAATGTGACACACTCTCAAGGCAAGCTTTGTGGCTATCAGGGACTCCACACAGTGGTCTGTACCTGGTCTTCCAGTCTTTGAGATGGTGCTCTCCACAGTCAGGCCATGTTAATCCTTCTTGGAAACACCCAGAGGATCTCTGTGGGGCTTCTCAGTTGAACCAAGCTGATAATCTAATCATTTGTTGTAGTTTGAATGGGAAATGTCCCCACAGGCTCAAGCATTTGAACCCTTGTCCCCCAGTTGGTAATGCTCTTTGGGAGAGTTATAGAACCCTTATGAGACAAAGGTTGGCTAGGAGAAGTGAGTCACTGGTGTGTGCACGCATGTATGACTGTGGGGGTGTGCACCTGTGCATGCATATGTGGAGGCCACAGTCAGGGTTGGGCATCCTTCTCTATTGCTCTGCACATTATTATTATTATTATTATTATTATTATTATTATTATTATTATTATTATTATTATTAATTATTTTGTCACACTGAAACTGGAACTTTCTAATTTGGCCAGACTGAGGGCTTTGTTTTTTTTTTTTTTTTTTTTTTTGGTTTGTTTGTTTGTTTGTTTGTTTTTTAGCATCCCCACATCTTGTTCCCTCTCTGCTTCCCAACTGCATTCAATTCGACCACTGGCCTCCCTTTTGCTGGCTTCCCTCCCACAAGGGAGTGTGTCCCTTCTGCCAGGTATCTTGTCACATGAATGAGAAAAGTAACTAACATGAGACAGAACTGCACATGAGAACTTCCAGTGAGAAATGCTGAGGCTCTGAACTAGGTGGACTAGGAACAGGAAGGTTGACAGAAGCCGAAGGTCTCTTTACACAGAGTGGGGGCTGAGGCACCCAGTGGGGCATGTGGATAAGGGAGAAGTCACAGGAGGTCAGGAGGACCAGCCAAGTGGCTGTTGGGATGAGGGTGGCTGTGGGACTTGTAATGGCTTGGATATCAAATGTCCCCTGCAGGCCAACGTATCTGAACACCTGGCCCCCAGCTGGCGATGCTGTTTCTGAAGGTTGTAGAACCTTTAAGAGGTAGGACCTGCAAGCAGTAGTTCTCACCCTGTGAGTCTCGACCCCTGGGGAGTCAAATGACCCTGTCACAGGGGTCACCGAAGACCATTGGAAACCACAGATATCTACATTATGGTTAATAACAGCAAAAAATTACAGTAATGAAGCATCAATGAAAATACTTTTATGGTTGGGGGGGTCACCACAATGCAGGGAACTGTACTAACGGGTCGCGGCACTAGGAAGGTTGAGAAGCACTGAACTGGAGGATGTGGGTGGCTGGAGGTAGGCCTTGAGGGCCCAGCACAGCTGTTTCCTGGTCTGTTATAAGCAAGCCACCTCCTGCCCCTGCTGTCACAGCCGTGAGCTAGTCCACTGCCAAGCCTTCTCCCTCCCCCAACATACGACTGTGGATTCATACACAAATGCAAGCGTATGCAGAGGCTGGAGGTCTGTGTTGGTGTCCTCCGTTGCTCTGCACCTTAGTTGTTGAGACGGGGGCTGTCACTGGACCCGGAGCTCACTAATTTGGCCAGCCTGGCCAGCTGAGCTCCTGGGATCCTCTGGTTTCCACTTTGCAGAGCCAGAGTAGCCACAGCTGCCTTGTTTCCTGACTGTCAGGTCCTCAGGATTGTGCAGGAAGCTCTTTACCGACCGAGCCATGTCTCCAGGCCCCTATCTCTCGTAAGTTGCTTGTCAAATATTTGGTCCCAGCAATAAAGGAAGCAACAAATACAGAGTTTAATTCAGCTTCCTCTTTCTGATGTTTCTATAGGTCCATAGTGGAAGCTAAGTAGCTTGCAATGGGGGTCTGTGGCTCCCTAGCTGCCCCTAGGTCAGAGAAGGGCCAGGCCCTTTCTGCGCTTGCTGGGGTTTTGTTTTGTTTTGTTTTTCTCTTTTCTGAACACACACACACACACACACACACACACACACACACACACACACACACACACACGGGAACAGATCCTCTGGTCACAAACTGGAACCGCAGAGCCAATTGTGGCCTCACAGAATGCCTCAGACAGGAGAAGTGTTACATCAGCTCACAGATGACGAAATAGAAGCTAGCACACTGTCTTCAGTGAGTGCTGGATCAGAGAAGGCCCTTCGGAGGTGACGGTGTGGCTCTCTGACTCTGGAGAATCCTGCTTGGGCCTGATGCCAGCTCCTCCCCAGTCTGTTTCCTTATCTGTAAGAACTGCAGCCATACCAGTCTTTGCTTGAAAGGGTTGTGGAGCGAGTCCAGACAAGAAACGTTAATGGTGCCTCGTATACAGCTGGTGCTCGATAAATAGACATTGAATCTGTGATGGTTTTGGAAGTTTTCCAAGGAAGACGCTCAGATTTTGTTTTTGTTTTTCTGCATGTAAATGACAAAGTCTAGACAGGGAAAGGCTTGGCTTTGTTCAGAATACTTCTATCGGGATAGTACGTTCAAGTTGGGGCTGGGGAGGGGGGATGGGTACTGAAAGGAGAGCATTAAAAACCCACGGAGAAATGGTTTCCCATCTCTGTGTATTGAGAGTCTCCTCTCAGGCCCAGTTTAGGAGCTGCCGCCTCCAGGAAACTCTTCCTGGTTCCCGCCCTGCCTCACTCTCTCATACCCTGGCTCCTGCTCCTTCTCTGGGCATCCAGCTTGGAGTTTACAATAACCCTCACCTGGTTGTGTCTGCCGCCGCTCCCTCTTGTCAAACAGGAAGCTTTCTCTGAGGCAGATACTGGATTGGGATGGGAAGAGTCAGATCCTACTAACAGGGTCCCACTGGACCAGCCTCTAGAGCATCATGAGTGAAGACCCTAACGCAGGCACAGGAAGTTCTCTCAGCCTCGGCCTTGTAGCTTCAGACCAACCACTGTAGCTCATTCTTCTGAAGAGAAACCCTCCCTCCCAGGGGACGCACAAGGCCTCACAAGATACTTTCAGGACTCAGAAGGCCCCTCTCCAAAGGCTATACAAGCAGTAGACAGTTGCTGAGAGGGAAAAAACCTCTTTGGAGGAGCTGCCTGCAAGCTGGGCAGTGAACTCAGTAACCAGCTTTTGCGAGCACAATAGGCTCACTGGCTCACCAAGCGAGACTTCTGGCATAATCATTTTGTTGTTCTGTCACAAGTGCTCTGTATCTGAGGTGAATAGGCATCTTCTTGCATCTCCAAGAAAAACCACACAACACAATTGTCTCCCAACAGGGACCAACAGACCAAAGGTGGGTTTGGGAGAAATGCTGGCCCTGCCTCTGCTGTGGATGCCGAGGCCTGTAGCTGAAGCAGATTGACCTTAGAGTGGAGGTCTGCAGGGCCGGTCTCCGTAGGCTCTCTTTCCCATGTCTGGTGGAATGGTGTGCCTCCTTGCTGATTCACCACCTGAGCTAGTTGAGGCAATCCTACTCTGGTGACATGGCTGTCTAAGTCACCTATATTCCTGTAAGTAACCTCTCACCCATGTTCCTGCTACTGAGTCTAACAAACTCATTGGCTTACCAAGCTAGACACTATGTGGAATTGTCCCTTTAGTTCATCAATGCCTTATCTGGCCTGAACACGTGTTTGTCCACACCACCCCGGCAAAGCTGGGCAAACAGACTGCAGGAGCTGTGCTTGTGGCAGGAACTCACGCAGGCACCTCTTCTTGTCTTGACTGTCTCTCTTCACTGGATTATACTGAAAACCTAGATTCCTTTGTAATGCCTTGACTGTCCTTAACACAGTCTGGGGTAGGAAATATCAATGTCCAGTCTTGAACTGGAGCCCAGTGGGGCGTGCTGTCTGCACCGTGTGTCCAGAGTCTCTTCTGAGGGGGTGAGACCGGGTGGGGGGGACAGCAGGGCGCTGGAAGCTGGTGCAGTTCACCTGTTGATCCATACCAGGAGAAAACAGCAACTTCATACTGCCTTGCCCTTTCTGGGTGTCACGTGTCTGGAGTTCTTGGGTGCTGTTGGCCATATTGGCATCATGGAAATCCTGAAATGATCTGGAATCTCATGGCTGGCACACCACAGGGCTGGCAGCTAGAGTCCTGGGTTCCTTGACACTGGGCATGTCATTGTCACTATTGGAGATGCACTGTTGGTACCTACAGGCAGTGTTTATTTGCCTTACCTGTCCTCACAGAGACTGAGGCCCTGGCTCTAAGCCACAGTGTTGGCCTCAGTGGTCTAAGCACAGTGACACACCGTACGAGAAAACCGTTACTCTGCTACAGAGTGTTCTGAACAAGGGGTTCCACCTTCAGCAACACACGGCTCCTGTGGTAATACGGGAACACAGTTTTACTGGAGACGAACCCTGCCTGTTTTCTCCCTGCTCTCTTGAACTTTTGCCCCTTCCACTCTCAAAGGCGATTAAAGTTTCCATTTGTCAGCCTTGCCACTGTTCATACCCATGCTTTGGCCATAGACAGGTCCAGGGCACATTGGCGCCTGTGGCCAAGCGATCCACAGACTTTGAATTGGTTTGATACTTCCCAATAAGCTCGTGCCTGGCTGTTTGAGCTTGCAGTCCTCTGGGTCTGGATAGCCATTCTGAGCTCCCCAGCAGGGCCTCTGGCTCTCTGCCTGACTCCATCTGGAGAGTGTCTTTAGACATAGACACCCCTAATCATATTTGGTTGATGGCCCCTGACACAGCTCCCTGCTAGCTCCACCCTCTCTGAGCCATAGGAGAGTTAGGTACTGTGTTCCCATTCATATGATAGGAGCGAGCTGCCAAATGCAAAACAAGTATCCTTAAAGTGCCTGATTCCAATCAGTTGTGTACACCTATCCTGGAAGGCCCCTATCCACTCCCCAAGGGCTATATAGCCTTTGTTCTCCCTGATTAAAGATGAACAAGTTCCTGAAATGGATCCCAGAGTGTTTGATCTCCTCCGCCCGCCGTGCTTGTAGTCTTCCCAGCTCTGCACCTTGCTTTCTGCTCCTCCTGCCTTGGTGGGCTGGTGGCCAACAGCGCCCCACAGAGGAAGAGACCCGCAGCTGCCTTTTGTTCTTTGCCTTGATGCTGCCTATTGTGCTACATGTGCCAGCTGCCCAGAAGTCATGAGTAAGGGGAAGTTAGGGCTGAAAAGGTGGTTCAGCAATTAGAAACACTTGCTAATTGTCTTAGCTTGCTTTCTATTGCTGTGATAAAACACCATGAACAAAAGCAACGTGGGGAGGAAAGGTCTTTGCCGTACCTGTCCCAATCATTGTCCATCAGAAAACAGAAGTCAGGGCAAGAACTCAAGGCAGGAACCTGGAGGCAGGAGCTGAAGTAGAGGCCGTAGAGGAGTGATGCTTACTGGCTTGTTACCCATGGCTTGCTTAGTTTGAGTTTAAAAAAAAAAATTTATTTATTTTATGTGCATTGATGTTTTGCCTGTATGTATGTCTGTGAGAAAGTGCCAGATCCTCTGGAACAGGAGGTACAGACAGCCATGAGCTGCCATGAGGGTGCTGGCAATCGAACCAGGGTCCTCTGAAAGAGTAGCCAATGCTCTTAATCGCTGAGCCATCTCTCCAGTCTTTAGCTTGATTTCGTATACTACCTGGGACCACTTGACCAGGGTGACACTGCTTACAATGGGCTGGGCCCTTGGACACTAAACATTAATCAAGAAACTGCTCTACAGGCTAATCTGATGGAGGCATTCCTCAGTTGAAATTCTCTCTTCCAGTACAGATCTGCGCCAATTTGACAAAAAACAACCGGCGCATCAATCTTACAAAGGACTCAGCCTGTGCTTTCTGCCGAGCACTTCATTTCCTGCTCCTGGCTGGGACACCAGGATGAAGACAGAAGCAGGTTCATACTTACAGCGTGAATGCAGTCTATACTAAAAACGTTGGGTGGGCTGGAGAGATGGCTCAGAGGTTAAGAGCGCTGCCTGCTCTTCCAAAGGTCCTGAGTTCAATTCCCAGCGACCACATGGTGGCTCACAAGCATCTGTAAAGAGATCTGGTGCCCTCTTCTGGTATACATACAGGCAAAACATTGTGTATATATGATAAATAAATAAATGTTTAAAATATTGGGCTTCGTCTATTGCTTTATTAATGTATTAATGTAAACTGTTTTGAAACCTTGCCAAGTCTAAGGGCATCCAGGTGGGGAGTGGAGGGGGCAAGGCTCATCTATAGAAGTTCTGCATTGGAGAGGAGTGCCCATCTCTGAGGCCCCAGTGATCCTAATTCACATCAGGAAAGTCTAACCCCACCCCACCCCATGTCCTTAACCAAAGGTTCAGGTGTCTCAGGTCTTGCTACAAGGGGTAAATCCCCAGGGGCTGTCTGGCTTACCAGGCAGCTGCCTAAGGTGACATGTGTTCCTGGCTGTCGTCAACCCCATCACAAGTGCTTCCATGGCATGAGTGGACTCTTTGTTTGCACCGTGACTTTAGCATTTGTTTAGCGTCTCTGGCTTACAAAGGGTCCTCACACTTGATCTGTGAGGAGGAGGAGGGGATGGTTACTGATGTACACTTGAGGGCTGAGCCTAGGATGGCCAGGCTTGTTCTGGGGGTTCCTTACATCTGTGGAGGCTGTAAGCCTGGGAGCGTGCCTTCCAGGACACTTCAAGAGTTTTTGCTATCTAAGAGTTTGCTTCTTGGGCCCGGCATGATGGTGCGCACCTGTAATTCCAGCATGTAAGAAGCCAAGGTAGACAGACCCCTAATGTCAGGCCATTCTGGGACACATAACAAGATCTTGTCTCAAACATAAAAACAAAGTAAAAGAGGACAAAAATGTACCCAAATACAATATTTATTAGTTGATTTATTTATTTATATCTCAGGCCAAGCTAGTCTTGAATTCAGTTATATAGCCCTAACTGGTCTCCAATTCAGGTTCCTCCTTACTTCCACCTCCCAAGTCCTGGAAGCACAGGTGTGCGCTGCCATAGACATCTTCAAATAATAGCTTTTTAGCATTATGAGATCAAGTCACACTGGGTTATAGCAGTCTCTTTTGTTGTACTAACATCTGCAAGTTCAGAAGCTGAAGGATTCGCTCCTTGGCACAATTGCTAGAACTTCAGAGCCAGTCTATTTTCTGTTATTCTAACAGGCTACTGCAGATTGGGTAATTGATGAGAAAACTTATTTCTCTCACTGTTCTGCAGTCTGGGAAATCCAGAAGATGGTGCTGGCATCCAGTGAGGGCCTCTGAGCTCTTCAAGAATGCCAGAGGAGGACAAGCACGCATGTGCGCCAGACAGGAAATTGTATCAAACTTAACCTTCATCAGGAACCTGCTCCCATGATAACTAACCCAGCCCACAAGACAGCACTCATGCATCGATGTCATGACTTAAAGGGGTCACCTCCTAATACTACAACACTTACTGAAAATTCAAGTGTGAGTGTGTGTATCTGTATGTGTGTATGTGTGTGTGTGTGTGTTTGCACGTGTATGTATGTGTGTCTGTATGTATGTGGGGTGTGTGTGTGAGAGAGAGAGAGAGAGAGAGTTAAAGGCGCCGAATATCTTGCTTCTGAACAAGGACGCTCTGTATGTATGTATGTGTGTGTGTCTGTATGTATGTGGGGTGTGTGTGTGTGTGTGTGTGTGTGTGTGTGTGTGTGTGTGTGTGAGAGAGAGAGAGAGAGAGAGAGAGAGAGAGAGAGAGAGAGAGAGAGAGAGTTAAAGGTGCCGAATATCTTGCTTCTGAACAAGGACGCTGTGCAATGACGTCATGGAGCCTGTGGGGTTGCATCTGCAAGTCCTATTCAGCCTGAAAACCTAACGATGGGGAAGAAATGTTGAGTGAATATGGCAGCTGCTGAGAATGACGAAGCACACCATTGCATAGGTGCTGTGAAGGAAGCCAGCCCTGTCCGTCCTGGCTCCCCTGTCCCTTGCCACCCCGCCTGCGGGTTCCTCCTCTGTCGTCCTTGCCATCCTTACTGCACCGAGTGCCCTGCCTGCACCACCCATCCCATCGTCCTACCAGCCTTGCCTGTCCCTCCTGCCTGCTTTGTCTAGGTTAGTTTCTCATCTGTACCCCTCAACAATGCAGACGTGGTTCTCCAGGCTCCTCTTCATGGGCTCCCGTAACAGGACCCCAGCCTCATGTTCTGCTTGTGCCTAAGATAACGAGCTCAGCCTGGGAGCAAAAAGAAAGCCCAGGAGCCTGTTACATATGGGAGTGTGGGCTGTCTGCCCTCCTGAACCTCAGTGTTAGCCATCGCTTCAGCTCAGCAAAGTCTTCATCCAAAGGGAACATTCTTTGGTGCCTACCACAGATCCAGTTGATTATCAGCCAGGAAAACCTTACGCGAGCAGCATTTCTTGCTTATTTTCATGGTCAAATGGAGCTCATAGTTAGTTCCTTTTGGGAGTCAGGCTCATGCAATCCCCAGCAAGTATTTTCTGGGGGGCTCTCGTCCACTGGAAATGACAGAAGTACCTCATCTCCCCGGCTCGGCTTCTGCAGGCAGAACGTAATCACATCTGCAGTAATTACTTATTTATGCTCAGCTTCACAGCTCAGGGAGAACTGAGCACATGGAACCTCCTGAATCCTAGTGATGCTCCAAGCAGCCATCAGCCTGGCACAGACAGAACCACCTTTCCCCATAGCTGCATGGTCCTGTCTGGCTCCCCACAGCCTCAAGTCTGGAAATTCAGACTTTGGTTTTTTATTTGGTGTCCAAAAGACAAGGGAATGGATGTTCTAGAATTATCATTTGGAGGAACAACACGGAGAATAAACCTCAGATATTTCCAGAGAGCTCCATGTATCCTAATAGCATGCAAAATGTGAAAACACAGCCAACAGAACATTCAGGATGGATGGAAGACCTGGGCCATCTCAGACCAGGTGATTTAGTGGATCTTAGAGGATGAGGGCCATTTCAGAAGTTTCTTGCACTCTTAGGGGCAAGTCTAGGGCCTCTAGTGATCTCTAAGATGTGGGAGACTAAAGACGGCTCGTCTTAAAACTTCCAAAATTAGGCAGTTTAAGCCACATACAATTGTCAAGGATCAAACAGTGCCAGGTGGGAGGTGAGGAACGCAGACAGGGGAAAGGATACACTGGGTCACATGGTTTTGGACTTGCTAACCGAGTTCTGAGCGCAGCCTGGAGTCTTATAAGGGGGAAGATCAAGGCTCAGAGGAGTCTGATAGACTTCACGCTATGCCAGGACCAGGCTCCCTGACCCCACCCTTTGATATTTAGAAACAAGGTTTCTCTGTACAGTCCTGGCTGTCCTGGCACTCACTCTGTAGACCAGGCTGGCCTTGAACTCTCGGAGATCTACCTGCCTGAGTGCTGGGATTAAAGGCATTGTTAACATCTCCTGGGTAGATAGTGTGGTACACAAGCAGGGACAGCTTGTGCAGCTGTATTCGTGGCCTGCTGTCCAAAGGTACCCAGTTTGGGGGTGTGGTAAGTAGGGGCTGTAAGTGGCCTGCCTTTCACTCACCACACAGTATGCAGGCCATTCAGTCTGTTCATAAGAAGGTACCTTTTCTAGGTCACTTCAAGATACTCCATGAGCTAGCTGGGCCCTTGACTCCAGGAGAATGCATCATCTTCAAGAAAGGGCCAGCCAGAGCTGAGGGGCGGACCAAAACTGTTGTACATGGCTGACTTTAGAGGAGGTGCGGGGGTGGTGGAGCAGGACTGGATACCAACATCAAGTCCTTGGATTCCTGATACGCCGGGTGCCCTCGTGATTGTGCTCACAAACCCTCCCCCAGCCTCCTCCTGCAGCTGTGCTCAGCCATTCCAGCTAACCCCTGCAGGTGCTGCCACAGGCCGATCTCATCCTACTAGCTGGGGTCTGCTGACCAGCAGCCTCAGGCTTTGCTCCCAACAGCCACGCTGAAGATGTGATGTGTAGATCTATTCACACTTGATGAGCACGGTTAATCTTCACAGAGGCACCCCTCTCCCCCTGTGTAACTGGCTGTTATAGCAGGAATATCTCCTCCCAAGCATCCACCATCGGGAAGCAGTTGTCATGGTAACTTACAAACTACCTTGGCCCACAGTCCTGGCAATGAGAAAAAAACAGGTCTTTGGTAATGGAATTGAGGCTGCTACATTTCCTGTGGAAAGGGGTGTGAGGGTGGGTTGTCACCACTCCTTCCTATCAACCTCGTTGTGCAGGTTATTGGCAGGTGTTAGGGTACCTAAGAGGTGGAAGGGTGGTTGAGAGCAGGGACACTTCAGTGCTTTGGCTTTCTCCGAGTTGTCACCGTATTGAGGTGGGGTTTTTGGTGCTTCAAGCTGTCTTCTTCTTCTTTTTTTTTTTTTTAAAGATTTATTATTTTTATTATGTATACATTATTCTGTCTGCATGTACACCTGCATGCCAGAAGAGGGGATCAGATCACATTTCAGATGGCTGTGAACCACCATGTGGTTGCTGGGAATTGAACTCAGGACCTTTGGAAGAGCAGGCGGAGCTCTTAACCCTTGAGCCATCTCTCCAGCCCCCAAGCTGTCTTCTTTCCTATAGGTAACCGTTTACTTATGCTCCTATGAATAACCCAGACTTCTAGTTTGCGTCCCCATAGCTGTGATAAAACACTGACCAAAAGCTACCTGGAGCAAGAAAGTTTGGCTCACAGGCTACAAGGATCAAGGGAAGCTGAGACAGGAACTGATGCAGAGGCCTTGGAGGGGTGCCGCCTGCTGGCTTGCTCCCATGGCTTGCTCAGTCTACTTTCTTATACAGCATCAGGACCACTTTCCGGGTGGTAGCACTACCCACAGTGGGCGGGGCTCTCCTACATCAATCAGCTATCAAGAAGATGCCCCAATGGCCAGTCTGATGGAGGCAGTCACTCAGTTGGGTTTCTTTCTTCCCAGGTGTATCTAGGGTTTTTTGTTTGTTTGTTTGTTTTTTGTTTTTTGTCAAGTTGACAAAAACTATGGCATGCAAACAAACTCACTGGTTCACTAAGCTGAACTTGGATGAGGTACTTCCTGGCTGTCAGTCCCTCTCTGAGATATGTAGATGGTTCTCTACATGTCACCAGGAAAAGTCATGTGACAGTGGCAGGAACAGAGGGGTCTGAGGAGCCACATTTGCAAATGTGTTCTTTCTGACCTACTGGGCTTTCTGTAAGGACCAGCTATGCACTTTGCTCACTTTGGATGCTGCATATGGTAGGTGCTTGAGTCCTCATCACAGATGGATGTAGTAATCACAAAGCCTCACACACAGCATTGCCTCGCTAGCTCCTCCCTTCTGAACTTGGTAGTGTTTTTTTTTTTTTTTTTTTTCCTTTCTCCTCTCCCAACCCAAAGCATAGCCTACAGGCTTATACTCACACATACCTCTGTGTGTGTGTGTGTGTGTTGTGTACAGGTACACAATGTAGAAGTCTGAGAACAACTTACAGAAGTCAGGCCTCTCCTTCCACCATATGGGTTCTGAGGATCCATTACAGGCTTTCAGGCTTTCATCCTTGGCATCAGGCACTGTTCTTATGAGCACACCCATGAGCACACATGCTCAGCTTCCTTGTATTGTAGGACTGTGGCCTGTAGGTTCTGGTCCCTGACTCTCAGCACCTGGGGCTTCTCCCACCTGATCCTGTCTCCTTGACTCTCACTCTGGGACATCTCAATCCTCCATTGCTCTCTGAGTTCAGGCTTTGGCTGTTTCCTAACGCTGTCCTTGCCTCTGCCTCCTAGAGTGCTGGGATAACAGGCATGCACCACCACGTCCAGCTTGTGTGTGTGTGTGTGTGTGTGTGTGTGTGTGTGTGTGTGTGTGTGTGTGAAAGAGAGAGAGAGAGAGAAAATTTCCTCTTTGATATATGGCCCTGTCAGCAGAAAAGGCTGAGGAGGGGCCTCCAGCAGAGCAGCCTGGCAGGCTGAATCCAGTCTTTATATTTCTGTCCACAACCTTATCAGCTGGGCCAGTAACATGCACCCAATGAGGTTGTCAAGGAGATAACAGGAAATGGTGTGTATCAGGAGAATTACATAGTCAGCCAATTGTCATTTGGTGGCATTCTAGACAAGACCTGGGCAGTTCATGAGGAATTACTACAAACAGGAGGCTGACCTATACAAGGTCACACAGCCAGCTGTTAGCAGACCATGACTAAATCTCCCTTCACTTTATGTCTTGGCTGGGGTCCTTCTTATAGCTCCCACCTTTGGACAAGAAAATGAAGTCAGATGGTATTTCAGGAGAAAATGATGAGGACCCGGAAGACCAAAGTAGAACCTTTTGTGCCCCTAGATTAACAGCTCACTGTGTGAGAACGCAGCAGGGAGTCATCCATGTAGCCACAGCAGGGGCTCTGGCTCCCTAGGAGGTTCAGTCCCTTTCCTAGTACTGAAGAGGAAGACGCAGTCACGTCAGAGCCACTGACCAGCACAAGGTCCTATCTGCTCCTCAGCCACTCTGCTGAAGATGCAAACACTGATGGGCAGACTGGACAGATGCACAAACTGAATTACAAATCCAGAGATGCAGGCTTGTTGATAAGTACAAACGCACACAGGACACGCACATACAAACACGTCATACATTTGGTTGTGGCCGAAGGATCCCAGAATCAGTGGACCCTCACATTCACAGTGCTAGATAAGGGGCTGGGATGTCCAATGCCTGCATTCTCATTCACACATACCCCTGTGCACACCCACGTGCTGTCACTCTGACCTGTGTGTGTGTGTGTGTGTGTGTACGTGTGTGTGATGGGACAAGAACAGGAGTGAATACTAAATCTTGGCTTAAGAGGGTGCGTGGGTGCACCACAACACACACATACACACACACACTTCCCAGATGGGCAGCCAAAGAGCATGGGGCCCAGCCTCTGGGTTAGCTGAGCAACAGTGATCCTGCTCAGGG
Source organism: Acomys russatus (assembly GCF_903995435.1). Lineage (NCBI taxonomy): Eukaryota > Metazoa > Chordata > Mammalia > Rodentia > Muridae > Acomys > Acomys russatus. The sequence goes on from NC_067137.1 coordinate 37,977,810, forward strand.
GTGGTGCATGTTGTCATGGAGATGAGAATAGAAGATGTTGCGTCAGGAGGCAGGCATCATGTGTGGGCTGCTAAGTGCCACAGATCCACAGATCTCAAGGAGCGGGGACGGGGGGGGGGGTGCAGGTGGGGGTGGAGGCTCTGAGCTGGGAAGTGGGCTTCGGGCAGGGATAGGGTGTTCTAGGATGTAAGGATTGGGGCATAAACAAGGCTGTACGATTCTGAGCTAATCTCTGAATGCCAGGCTATGAGGAGTTTTGTTTTGTTTTTCAAGACAAGGTTTCTCTGTGTAGCCTTGGCTGTCCTGGACTTACTTTGTAGACCAGGCTGGCCTCAAATTCACAGCGATCCACCTGCCTCTGCCTCCCGAGTGCTAGGATTAAAGGTGTGCGCCACCACGCCTGGCCCAGAGTCTGCATTCTTATAGCACCACAGCAAACCTTCTCCTGGCAACTGTGCTAAGGCCACAGTCAAAGCAAAGCCCACCAGCGAGGGCAACGAAGAGGTTAGAAGCTGAAAATGTCAACTGTTTGTGGGATGACAGGCGGGCTACTAATATGCAGAAAGAATAATTAGCTTCCCCCAACTCAAAGTCATGCCAGGCAAGGAATAGAAGTAAACTTCAAAGTCCTGCTGTGGTCGCATGTGTAGGCTGTAACCCTGAGCTGCCTCTCCATGTGCACAAATTCTTGGTCATGAAGCCCGGCTACCTCTCTTGACTTCACGGTACCTCTATGTTCCATTACCTCCAGGATGGAATGGAATCTGGCTGGCTCTGAGTGCCCCCTCTCCTGTCTATGGGTGGTTTATCCTGGACCATGGGCTCCAGCTTGCCTGTTTCTGCCCTGACTTGAGTGTGCCCTTAGCCATTAGTTTTTCACCTTGACTGAATTCAACAAGACAGTGAACATCCAAGCCAGGGCTGTGGGAAACAGCACAGAGTTGCAGCTTGCAGGCCTCCCAGCCCTTATGACACTGGCCAAAGCCATGGAGCATCTCTGAGTACTGTGTCCCATCTGAGAGTCTCAAAGGCTAAGAGGAGCCCTATAGGCCACGAATAGGCAGTGCCAGCCATCAGCTGGATCCTCGACCCTCCCAGTGCACACACAAACACTGCTTAGAAGCTCTACCTCTATGGCTATCCCATTGCTGGAAAGAGGTAGGCGGGTTCAAGCCTAGCAAAATAATGAGTTTCATCACCAGGGCCCGGGTTCGAATCCTGCTTTGTTCCACTCACTGGCTGTACATCTTGAAGAAAGTCCCGTGGCCTCTCTAAGGCTTCTTCCGAGAGCCTATTATTTCAGACCTCAAATTTCTCCAGGCTGGTACGCTTAAGGCTGACAGAGTCAGGGAGCTGACACTGTCCTTCAAGGCAGCATCCTTCCTTCCCCTGCCCCTTGTGAGAGCCCTGGGCCTTAAGGATAGGAAAAGGTCCATGGTGGTGTGGTCATCTGTGTGGCTGATGGCTATGTGGGGAAATTGAGGAAGCCATTAGGCAAGGCATGGGCCTCTCTATCCATAGAGGTCTCAGAAAACAGGAGCGCCCACTGTAGGCTCAGAGAGAGGTCTTTTGGGTGTGGGAGGAGATGAAGTGTTCATCGCTCTGACTGCAATCTCTCCAGGTTTCTTGGAAATGTTTGTTCTGACAGAGGGGGAGAAATCTGTTGCTATGGCAACCTAATATCTTCCCTTCCCAAGCTGAGTCCTCAAGGGGAAATAATCTCCGAAATACCAAGGATGTGTGATTGTACAAATTTAATGGGGCATCTTGGGCCCAGTTCTGGAAGCAATCATTAGTGCATCCTTCCCGGGTCAGTGAGGGCAACATACCTTCCTTAGACTCAGCCACTCATCTCTTCAACAAACACTAAGTGGGAGCCTACACAGGGTGCTGCGTGAGGGCTGAGCATGCAGAAGGCCATATAATTCAGTCCAGAACTCAAAGAGCATCCAGGGTGGTGGGGAGGAGTAAGTGCGCTGGCCAGACTGGGAGGCTGTGCATGCCTGGGGGACGATGGGAAGGCTTCCTGGAGGAAGCCTGACTTAGCTGGGTCTCTAGGCTTCTCTGAACACTAGAAGCTCTGATTAACACCTAGTCCAATCCATGCTACAGCTGAGAGCTCTAAAGGCCTGAGCAGACAAATGACTTGTCACGGGAAAGCACATTAGTGACCGCCCCCAACGGGGACAGTGGGCGTGAAATGAGAGGCGCTTTTATATCTGACCCGAATAAATAATTTACTTCTGGATTTTAATAATTTAAGGACCTTCATTTCGTCTGTGTCTCATCAAAAAATAGACACTTGGCCTTCTCTTTCTAGATTTCTCTTAAGGTGGCAGGTGGGTACAGAGGCCAGAGTGAAGGTCCCTGGAGGGTTTTGGCCCCAGGACAGAGGCCAGGGACATTTGGTTGGAGAAATAGCAAACAGTCTTCCTTTAAGAACCTCTGATGTCCTGTTCCCCTCCCTTAGAGTCATTCTGTCCCCACTTAGTCCTCAGGCCAGAGGTCAGCATTAGGGTTCTCTGCAGGAACGGAACTGATAAACTATATAGAGAGGGTTTATACGTCGGCTTGTGGGAGGCGGTTTGAGTGGCCTCACACCAGAGGGGCCAAGAATCCTCGGGACTGTTCAGTCCACAAGGCTGGATGTCTCAACAGTCCCAGTATGGCTCAAAGACCCGGAGGATGCCTGGTCTTCAGTCTTCATTGGAGTCCCTAAGAAGCTGGTTCTAGAATCACTGAAGGGATGCTGCAGCAACAGGATAGATGAACTTTCCAGTGGGAGTAAGGGCAAATAGGCAAAACGCAGTTTCCTTCCTCCATGTCCTTTTATGTGACTGCCACTCAAGATGGCACCCATTTTTAGGGTGGGTCTTCCCTGCTTCAGAACATCCCTCACAGTAGTGCCCAGTGTCCCTCACAGGAATGCCCAGCATCCCTCACAGGAGTACCCAATGTCCCTCACAGGAGTGCCCAGCGTCCCTCACAGGAGTGCTCAGCATCCCTCACAGGAGTGCCAGTGTCCCTCACAGGAGTGCCCAGCATCCCTCACAGGAGTGCCAGTGTCCCTCACAGGAGTGCCCAGTGTCCCTCACAGGAATGCCCACCATCCCTCACAGGAGTGCCCAGTGTCCCTCACAGGAATGCCCACCATCCCTCACAGGAGTGCCAGTGTCCCTCACAGGAGTGCCCAGCATCCCTCACAGGAGTGCCCAGCGTCCCTCACACGAGTTCCCAGTGTCCCTCACAGGAGTGCCCAGTGTCCCTCACTGGAGTGCCAAGTGTCCCTCACTGGAGTGCCCAGCGTCCCTCACAAGAGTGCCAGTGTCCTTCACAGGAGTGCCCAGATGTTGTATTTTAGTTGATTAAAGGTGCAGTCAAATACAACCAAGATTAGCTATCACGCCCCCTAAGACTTAGAAGTCCCCACTGTCACCAAGGCCCCTTCCTGAACTCATAGGCTCAAGACTTCCACTTCTTGGAGTTGTTGAATGAATTCAGAAAATCCATGTCTTCATGGTTCTGACTCAGTCTCCCAGTTTGATAGACAGCGGGCCCACAACCTATAAGAATTTCTGTCTTGGGGTCAAGCCTTTGAGAGAAGTGGAGCACAAACTGTTGAGAGGCACTAGAAGGAACAAGAATAGAGAACTGGGCGGGGGGGGGGGGCTGGGACAGAAGCCCATACTTCCCCTTGGGAATTCTGGAATTTTTCAAAAATGGACTAGCTCCCCAGAATACCACTCACTCCACCCCCTCGCTCTTCTGTGCCTCCTCTCAGAGTCCTAAGGGATCTCATGAGACCAGCTTCCTTCTCACTGGGAGCCAACCATGAAAATATTGGATCCTTCACATGAACCTGGCACCAGACAAAAATGTCCACAGAAATGCTAGCACTGCCATCCACTGTCCCTGCTGTCCCTGCTTGGACCTGGAGCCTGGCTCCAGCCCCTGACATTTCCAAGCAATGTGGCATCTCTACAATGATCCCCAGGCCCGACACCATCCAACACAGCCTTGGTACATCTTCCCCTCTCTGCAGACGCCACCTTGAGCACTACTGTCTCCAAGAAAAGAGTCAAGCCCAGATTCAAAGCTTTTCTTACCCATGATGCTCAGGTGCTAATGCCTCCTGCGGAAATAGTCTGCAGGGGGCCATCGTTAAGAACAACTCAGTCCGAAAGGCCATTGCTTCATATTTTTGCTTAAATGAACGTCCGTGGATCATGTGTGTGAAGTATCCATGGAGACCAGAAGAGGGTGTCAAGGCTTCTGCAACAATAGATACAGATGGTTGAGAGCTGTCATGTGGGTGTTAGGAATCGAACCTGGGTCCTCTGGAAGGTCAGGCAGTACTGCTGAGCCATTTCTTCAGCTAAGGTACCATTTTTTTTTTTTTTTAATGAGGCCACTGAACTAGGAAGTAACAGGGTTAGGGTAGAACTCCAGGTCATTCCAAATTCCCATGCCCTCTCTATTTTCCCTGCCTCAGTTATCTCCTTGGAGCTGAACAGCTCTGGGGAAGGGTCATGCTTTACTTTCTAGGCAGGGGAATCTAGAAAAGTCAACCATCCAGCTGTGGTTTGCTGTCTCTTTGGATTGCTTAGCTCATAGGGGTGTGTGTGTATGTGTGTGTGTGTGTGTGTGTGTGTGTGTGTGTGTGTGTGTACAGTCACACTAGATTAAAGCCCCACCCTACTCAGGAATGACTTCATTTTAACTGATCTTATCTGCTGTGATCATATTTCCAAGCAAGGGCATGTGACTAGCTGCCTCAGCTCCTGCCACAGGCCTTTCCTCACACTGGTAGTCTGCACCCTCGAACCGTGAGAAAAAAAAAAAAAAAAAAAAAAAAAAAAAAGCCCTTCCTCCCTTAAGTCACTTTTGTCAGGTGTTTTGTCATAGCAATGAGAAAAGTAACAGACACAACGTACCATTGTAAAAGAACCATCTACTCTTCTAGGCAAGAGACTCGCCCTTGCCTCCTGGTATACTTTTGTTTTATTTATTTATCTTTGTAGCCCCGCTGTCCTAGAACTTGCTATGTAGACCAGACTAGTCTTGAACTCACAGAGATCCTCCTGCTCTTTGCCTGCTAAGTGCTAGGATTTGACGAGTATGATACCACATTTGCTTCTTAGCCACGGTAGACACACAGGATTAGGTTTGGAAACTAGACTTTTTACATAGTACCTGTGCATATTGGGCATTTTATTTCCCCTCCTCACTAGTGAAATGGGACTTTGCTGGGCTGAGTCTGTGCAGTCAGTTCCTCCAGAGCAGCGGTTCTCACCCTTCCGAATGCTGCAGTTCCTCATGTTGTCGAGAGCCTAATGATAAATTATTCAATGATGGCTTCATAACTGCAATATCTGTGTTTTCCTATTGTCTTAGACAACTCCTGTGAAAAGGTCATTTGACCCCCAAAAGGGTCAAGACCCACAGGTTGAGAACCACTGTCCTGGAGGGACATAGCTGCTGTCTTCTTGAATCAAAGTAGTTGTCATTGATCGCACAGGGTCCTCTCAAGTTTAGGTGGAGGGATTGGGGAACTGAGCGCCCATGTGGGATCATGCAGTCCCCATGATGCTCCTCCCCTCCCCAAGGTTAAATGGAGGTGAAAGTTGCCTGGCGTTGGATTGCAGTGAGGTGCTTTTGTGAATCATTACCCATGTTGTTTGGGGGTTGGGCTCCCAGCCTGTCGGTAACCCCAGAAAACTCACTGGCTCACCAACAGAGGCATTTCTTTGTTCCATCAGTGCCTTGTCTGAGGTGAAGAAGTGTTTATGTTTCCCAAGGAAAAGACCACACAACTGCCTTGAGGAATAGCCACAGAATGCATCCAGACCAGTGATGGCAAGTTCACACTGTTCCCCAGATGGAGCATGCTTGCATCTAAAAAGCCCCCAGATCAAGATGCTAGCCCCACCTGAAAACCTGCACACCCAGCACCAGGCATGCTCACCTTCTCTGGCTTAAAACTCTCATGAAAATAAAGTCATGTGTCATTTCACCTACATTCCTTCCTCTGTGCAAAACAGTGGGAGCCGCAGGCTGAGTGTGAGCACGAGCCCCTGTCATGCAGGGACTTCAGCCAGTGTGCGGAGGGAGAGTACAGAGAGTTTGGACAAAGGAGCCAGGAACTCACTTCTATTGTATCTTTGGGGTGCCCCTTTGCCCTTCTCTATGACAGGAACAAGTTCAGAGGGGGAAAATGGCATAAGAGGAAAGCTCAGAGACATCCCCCGGGGGACCATGAGTGAATCTGGGGTTTGTCACCATCCTACCCTCCCTCAATCCCATGATCTCAGGGGGTGAACTAGGATTCTAGGTGAGAACCTGCCAGTGACTAAGTCAGAGAGGCCAGATCAACATCTTGGTATCTCTCTCTTTCTCTTTTTTTTTTTTTTTTTTTTTTTTTTTTTAAGATTTATTTATTTATTATTATGCACACAGTGTTTTGCCTGTATGTAGACTTGCATGGACACCAGAAGAGGGCACCAGATCTCATTATAGGTGGTTGTGAGCCATCATGTGGTTGCTGGGAATTGAACTCAGGACCTTTGGAAGGTGAGGCAGTGCTCTTAACCTCTGAGCCATCTCTCCAGCCCAATCTTGGTATCTCTTGCATCTGTGTCTCCAAGTGAGGGCAAGGTAAACCACCTTTCTCACTGTGTCCTCTCACGGAGTTGTTGAGATGATCAAGTGAGGTACCCTGTGAGAAATGCCTGGAAGATGGTAAAGCAGCTTTGGGTGAGGACACAGGCCTGAAGAAGCCCTTCTGATGAGCAACAGGAACCCTGAGATTGGAGAGGGGACCAGTGGTTGCCTAAGCTACACAGCACTTAGGATTGGTGCCACCAGGACTCCCGGGTCTGTCTTCCAGGGCTGTCTGGGCCAGTTCCTCTTCTGGGCCAGGAGCTGCAGGCCTTATGGGGGTAACCCACTTTGCATAGTAGAGAGGCCCCAAATATAGCAACCTGGGAAAAGGATACTTAATGTGGGAGGTGTCTGGGGACACAGCTTTGTAGTCAGTGGCTCTGACAAGGACAAGGCAGACTCAGAAAGAAGCAGCAAGAGCAAGGATGGTACCTGCACGAGAGAACAGTAAAAGAAGGAGAGTGAGCGCTGAGCCTCCCTTCATTCCCTGGGGAAGGTACAAGCCAGGGTCCTGCAGGAGCCAAATACACTGCAGCATAGTTCTGCAGATGTGTGGGACACAGAGCCATTGAGATGCAGCATGGGGGAGCACAGAATAGCAGACTCACTCAGAGACATGATTCCAGCAGGTGCAGAAGTATCACTCTGTAGGTGCCACCCCAGACCAGGCCGAAGCATGGGACACAGATTTGGCAGGTGTCCCCAATTTGGTCAGGAACCCAGCCATCCACACTGACCCATTTCTGACTGTCTACAACACACAATGGATGCTTCTATGGTTTGCAGCCGCCTAGCCTGCTGCAGTTTCTGTATACCTGGACATCATCTCCGGACCATAACAATGGCCACCTTCACCACCCGTGAGTCAGGATGCAAGGGCCAAACCCAGGTGGGAACTGCAAGTCAGCATTGAAGACAGAGAAAGGGGCCAGTAATGAAATACAAAGTAGAACTCTGCCAGTCTTAGAACCTGACTTTAATTGGGGGAATTCCTGGTGAGATGGCATCTTAGTGTTGCCTCTGAATGGATGAATTTTGCAGTAAAGAAGAGGTAAATGGAGTGAGTTCCTGGCAGGACAGCCTTGTGATTTGTTAAGAGACAGCCCCCCAATAAGTCAAATGAGATCCCTGACTTTCTGCTTTACACTAGCACTGGCCTTTCCTCCCCTTTGTCCTCAGCCACAGGGGGAAAGATGTCACAGGGAGAGATGGCCTTCGCAGACTGCATCTTAAGAGTCACCAAATAATCAACCAAACAGATGTAGTCATCCCAGATGGGAGGGAGTGGCCTGATGCTTAGTATCTGCTGTTTGCCTAAGAATGGTCCCCACAGGCGCATGAATGCTTGGTCACAAGAGAATAGCTCTATTTGAAAGGATTAGAAGGATTAGGAGGTGTGGCCTTGTTGGAGGAAGTGTATCACTGGGGTTGGGTTTGAGGTTTCAAAAGCTCAGGGCAAGCCCAGACTATCTCTCTAGGCCAGTGGACCAGGATATAAATTCTCAGCTACTGCTCCAGCATCATGTGTGTCTGTCTGCGTGCTTCCGTGTTCCCCACCCTAACCCTCTGAAACTGTAAGCTGGCCTCCAATTAAATGTTTTCTTTCATAAGAATTGCCTTGGTCATGGTGTCTCTTCACAGCAATAGAACAGATACTAAGACAGTACTGACTGTCAACTTGACACAATATAGAATCACCTTTATACAAACCTCTGGGCATATCTGTGAGGGGGTTTCTAGAGTTGTCAATCTAGTGTGGGAAGACCCACCCTAAAAGTGAACAGTACCATTCTCTTACTTCCTGACAAGAGACTCAACGCCACTGGCTGCCTCATGTTCCTCCTGCCGTTGATAGACCTTCAAACTATGAGCCAAAATAAAGGCTTCCTCTGTTAAGTTGCTCTTGTCAAGTATTTGATCACAGCTGTAAGAAAAGTAACTACAGTTAGGTGGCAGTGGCAGTGGCAGAGGTGGCAACAGCAGAAACAGCAGATGGATCTCTGGTGAATTTAAGGCCAGCCTGGCTTATAGAATGAGTCCTACACAGAGAAACTATGTCATGAAAAAAGAAGAGTAAGAGACATGTTAGGTAACTTGATACTTCTGTTGTTGTTTTTGTTGTTTGTTTGTTTGCTTTATGGTTGCTGTTTTTGTTGTTGTTGCTATTTTAGTTTGGGTTGTTGTTGTTGTTGTTTTGAAACAGGGTTTCTCTGTATGTAGTCCTGATTGTCCTGGATCTCGCTCTGTAGACCAGGCTGGCCTTGAACTCACAGAGAACTGTCTGTCTCTGCTTCCCAAGTACTGAGATTAAAGTACCACCACCACTCAGTTTTATTTTGACTATTTCAATTGGCTTATTGAAGATGGGGTGCCTGAATTTGACATAGAAAAAAGGTCATGACCCACAAACTTGATAACACTGTCTTAAAAACAAACAATTAAAAATAAATAAATGTTCTTAAGTAGCAAACTCCTCCTTGGGCAGCCCTCATGGAATATAAAATTAAAAATTAAAAAAGTGCCCAGGAGAACATGGAAATCCTGTTTCAGGACATATTTCCTTTGGGGTCTAAATAAGCAGAGCTTAGAGGAAGGGAGCCGGCCCTGGATGCTAGACCTCAAATCCCAAGCTGCTTTGCTTTCTACACAGGCACATACATTTTTGGTAATAAAGGATGTGATTGATATACCCAAGGGAGGTTGTGTTCCTGTTGACAGCTGTTTCCATGGTAACGCCAGGCCTGGTTACAAACAGGTAGAAACAGCAGGTCTTACTCACCTTGGAACTCACTAGGAAGCTGATTAGGTTTCCTCAGACTCACAGGCTGGAAGGAGTAGCTTTATTCTCCTGAGGCAACTGACCCTCTAAGCTGCTCTGTTGGAGTAGAGGCTGATGGGTCTGGCTCTCCTGGTCACACTGCCATTATTTGCTGCCCTCCTCTGGGATATCACTTCCTCTTTCCCAGCTGCAATTGGAAGGGTTCATGAGAACCACAAAAGGCCCCCCTGAAGTATCATATCGTGTCCTTCAGAGGACAACATGAGTATTCAGTTAGCTTTGAGCCTTTCCCCCGCCCCAAGGGAAAAAAATCTCTTATTTTGATCACATAAAAGATACGTGTTTTCAACCAACCAAGAATATCACAGGAAAATGATGAAGATCAAAAAGTGAGTGAACCAGTTCTGGTGGCTCATGAACTGTAATTCCAGTGCCTCGGAGGCAGAGACCAGTGGGCCCTGGCTCAAAATAAAACAAACAAACAAAAAAAGTAAGTGGAACAAGAAGAGGAGGCTGGGAACACATTCATTTGGTAGAGTGCTTGCCTAGCATGCACGGAGCCCTGTGTTCAATGCCCAGTACGGCCTAAAGCTATGTGGGGCACGGGCCTGTAACCCTAGTACTTGTTAGGTGAAGTCAGGAGGATGGAAAACTCAAGGTCATCCTCCACACTTAGAGTCCGAGGCCAGCTTGGGCTACATGAATCAGCAGGTAAAAGCAAGTGCTATGAAAGCCTGGTGACCTAAGATTGATCCCCAGAACCCACATAAAGGTGGAAGGAGAGAACTGTCTCCACAGGGCTGTCCTCTGACCTCCACACAGGCTCAGTGGCATTCACACACACACACACACACACACACACACACACACACACACACACACACACAGCAATGAAATAAAAAAGAAACACTCATTATTATGTATGAATGTGTGTATGTATTGCCAAGAGGTTTCTCTGTGTAGCCCTGGCTGTACTGGAATTCATTCTATAGACCAGGCTGGAATATTTTTTAAGAATAAAAATACCTCTCTGTAGAAAAACCCTGTCTCAAAAAAACCAAAATAAATAAATAAATAAAAATAAAAATATCATCTTGGCAAACACTAGCAAAATCCCTTGTGGCAAAGCGGAAGGACAGCCTTTGTTTGAGAAAAGACCTTGAATGCCCTGGAATGGGTGACAGGCCAAGGCAGTGGGAGGGGTGCAAGTGGGACCTGGGAGTTACTCTTATCTAAAGGGGACAATTATTATCTTGTTTCTAATCAGAGGAGGGAAAATGCAGTCTGATAAGCTTGTAGGGCAGAGCAGAGTAAAAGGCGGGAGTCGGGGAATTCAGAAAGGGAAATGGAGGCAGATGAGAGAAAGACTGGGAACCCCCTCACTGTTGGGGGCGCCTGTGCCCACTGTCCATTATGCAAGGTCTGTGCTACCACAGGGACTTTCCTTACAGCCGAGAGGTCCACAGAGCAGCACATAACTGCATGGTGATGGAATTCCCCACGGTATAGGATCCCAGAAGTCTTGAGAATGCAGATCTTGGATAAAGCCTTCAGCTACCCCAGGCCTTGGAACAAAGAGGAAGGATAAAAATGCTGTCAAGGCTTTGAAAACATGAGTGGCCATCTGGTATCCCAGTGTCTGGGCTTGCCAAGGGATTGACCTTTTACAAGGGTTGCTGGAGAGACACTTTAGCCAGCTTTCAGGGTGTGTGGGGTGGGGGTAGGGGCGGCAAAGGGAAATCCAGCCCTCACCTGGGCACTTCCAGAGTGGAGCAGAGGGACCATTTTCCAATAGGGGCTTCCTACCTCTCCTGAGCCCAGGCCTTGATTGTTTCCCTACAGTGATTGGTTCTCAACCTTCCTAACGCTGCGACCCTTTAATACAGTCCTCATCTTGTGCTGACCCACAAGCACAAAAGTATTTCCATTGCCACTTCATAAAACTGTAATCTTGCTACTGTTATAAATCATAATGTACATACCTGTGTTTTCTGATGGTCTTAAGAGACCCCCGTGATAGGGTCATTTGACAGGGCCCTCCCCCAAGGGGTCACAACCCACAAGCGGAGAACCACTGCTCTACAACAGGCCGCCAGAACAGCGCAACTGTAGGGAGTGCAAAATAAACTCACCACAAGGCTACCCGAGGCCCTTCAGCCAAAAAGCAAAGGGGACCCGGGGGCCCCTCATCCCACTCAGGGTCAGTACCTCAGAAGAGCTGGCAGAGGCCCAAAGAGATTCATTAGCTAGTTCAAAGCAACTCAGCTAGGGCCAGTTGAGAAGTCTGGCCCATTCCACTATCCTAGACAGACATAGCTGATACCTGTGGCAGCTGGGAGAGTAGTGAGAGCTGAGCCCTTTGCCTCCTCTGGGTGGGCAATCTTCTCTCAGCCTCATTCTCCTCAACAACAAGGACAGGCCAAGTGGCTTTATCTTGGCTTTGATGTGGCCCACAAGGAAACTTGGCCCAGTGGCTCTCTACTCAGAAACCCCACTGAGTCTACAGGTTAGCGTACTGAGGCTCGCAGGGAGGAGCCAGGCCAGGCCAGAGAACTGCTCCCTAGATAGACAGACTATGCCTTTGACCAAAGGCCACTTGGAGCTCCCCTCTCCTAACACCTGCATAAATGGCTGAAGAGCAACAGGATTTCTCACTTGATCTTCTCCATCACCAAGCTCATCACAGAGAGAAGCCTGGTCTCTCCCCAGCCTTCAGGTTCAGTGGCTTCCCCTAAGACTGAGCCACCCGCCCCAGCCCCACCAGCCCCATCACTGTCCCCTCTGCCCAGAACTTTCTGCACGTTCACTGCCTTTCTCTGTGCCTCTGGGCTCCTGTTCTCTCCTCCTAGAAAATTCTACATCCTCCCTACCTGTTCTGTCTGTGCTTCCTCCTCCTCGGCTGCATCAGGACACCAGGTTCAGGGCATCTGCCAGAAGCTGCTGCTGCTCCCAGCTCACTCACCAGTCAGCAACTCGGATGGATTTTATATGAAGCCTATTGTTCTCTCTGCTGTAAGATTGGGAGTTTGCATGTGTTTGTCCCCCTTCCCACCCCACCCCCATCTGTGTGTGTATAGTATATAAAGTGAGGCTATGACCTCTCCAAAGAAGTTTTTGTTGTAGATATGAGGGAAAGTGAAGGAAAGTACAGCCAGAAACATCTAGAAGAGTCCAGAGTAGAAAGAGGAAGTAGTAGACTAAACAGAATGGGCCAGGAGAATTGACTGGGCCATGAGGGCATGGGGAGTAAGAGACGAAGAGAACTGAAGAGAAAGGGCCAGCTGGAAGTTCCTAAACAGCCCCACTCACATCAGGCACTCTGAGGGGGCGGGACAATGCTACCAGACCATTCTTCCTCTTTGTGGACTTTTGTCACCCTTCCCCACTTGGTGGTTGAACTCAGCTTCAACAGCCTAAGATCGATGCCAGTTCTCATCAACTCTAGCCCCAGAGCTGGTACAGTGACTTCTGCCATCCCTATAAGTCACAGCAACCCAGGCTCAAAGAAAGGAACTAGACCCCACCTCCTAAGGTGTGTATCATCCCCCTTTCGGACAGCTCAAGGGCATGAGCATCTGAGGCCACAGAAAGGATGAGACAGAACCAAGATAGGCTGGGAATGCAGCTTGGAGCCTTAGCCTAAAGCCAGTGCCCCCCCACCCCACCCCACCCCACCTGCCCCACCTGCTTCAATACAAGCTACAGCAGAGTAGACGGGACAGGAACAAATGAGCCAGCTTCAACCTAGATCCCAGGTTAGCTGCATATTCGCTTGTGTAGCTGCAGCCATCAGTGCTTCCTGGCTCTACTAGCAGGGGAGGGATTTTCCTCACTCCTTAGACTCATTCCTAATAGTTTTGGAAATCTGCAGGTGATTTTCCTTATAACCTCAAAGCCAAGACCCCAGATTTCTTTCTTTCTTTCTTTCTTTCTTTCTTTCTTTCTTTCTTTTTTTTTTTTTTTTTTTTGTTTTGTTTTGTTTTGTTTTTTGTTGTTGTTTTTTGTTTTGGTTGTTTTTTTTTTTTTTTTTTTCGAGACAGGGTTTCTTTGTGTAGCCTTGGTTGTCCTGGAATTTCTCTGTAGACCAGGCTGGCCTTGAACTCACAGCGATTCTCCTGCCTTTGCCTCCTGAGTGCTGGGATTAAAGGCATGCGCCACCATGCCCGGCTAAGACTCCAGGTTTCTACCAAAAAGCCCCACTTTCCTTGCTTCTTCCTGCTTTCTCCCCCATTGGCTCTGAGCATCTCACTCTGGGCCCCATCCCCTTTCTCTGTCTCTTAGGAGGGAGCTGTGACCCCCATCATCCCAGGGTTTCCCAAGGGCAGCTGGGGTGGGACACAGCGTGCTGAGGACTAGGGATGAAGGTTCCTGTTCTAGCCCTGCCACTTCTGGCCTGAGGACTCGGACCTCTCAGTTTTCCGATCTATAAAGCATGGCTAATAAACACCATAAAGCTTGCTCTGTAGACAGGCTGGCCTTGAACTCACAGACATCTGCCTGCCTTTGGGATTAAAGATGTGCTCTACCGTGGCCACCGCCACCACCCAGTCTGCCTGGCCCACACAGTTTCCCTCAAACTCAGCTGAGATTCCCAATTCCCCTGAGCAGGTGTGGGCCCTATTGTACCTTCCTACCTCCGTCACCCAGCAGGAACCATGGACTCCTTGGAGGCTCTGAGCTTCCCAGACTTCCTCCAGGCCCCCTTCGGCATACCAGTATGAGGATGGAGTGGGCTTGATTTACACCTTAGGGTACCCGATAGAAGTACTGGGACCAGTGGAACCTCACTTCCCGATCTAGCCACCAGAGGGCAGGCACACACAGCACCTGGAGTAGAGTGCTGCTGCAGAGGAAAGTGAGGCTTCATAACCACCCGAGCATCTAGCTCAGCACAGGGGTGGGCTAGGAGGATAAAGGAAAGGAGAAGAGGACCAGGGCAGCCTCTGCAGGTCCCACGAGGCTCCAGCTTGAGCCCCAGAGTTCCCCTTTTTCCCTCTTGCTTCTCTATTCCCCCTCCAGTCTCCCTTCCTGTTCTGTTTAGAGGCTGGGACCTAGGTTCAATCTTGACTTTGTTAGTTCAGATAGTTCTCTCTAAGCCTTAGGTTACTCATCTGTAAAATAGGATGAATAATATACCCAATTTAGCACCCATGCCCTGTCCTTTTTTTTTTTTTTTCCCTTGGGGATTGGGACATTTTATATAGGACAACCCATTTCTGCTGTCAGAAAGGACCTCCAGACTAAGTCCTGGGCAAACACCAGTCCCTCCTTCTACCCCGGCATGAGCTGTCTCATCAGGGCTCCGTTCCTGTAGAGGATGCCATAAGGTTCTGTTGGGCAGTGCCAGGCAGGCTGGCTAAACCAGTAAGACTGGAGTGACTGCCGAACGGAGGATGCCATAAGGTTCTGTTGGGCAGTGCCAGGCAGGCTGGCTAAACCAGTAAGACTGGAGTGACTGCCACCACAGCCTGGGAACTTGAGCAATGTCAAGGTGCATTCCAAATCTCAGCAGGACCTGCTGTGTGTCAGACAAGGTAAGCAGGTGCACAGCAAGGATAGGTGGGTGGATGGATGGACAGACAGAAGGGAGGGAGGGAGGATGGATGGGAAGAGGAAGAGCGGGAGGGGGAAGGAAGGCAGAGAGGGATGGAGGAAGAGTGGATGGATGGAAGGAAGTGAGGGAGGGAGGATGGAAGAAACAAAGGAAGGATGGATGGAAGAAAGTGGGGAGGAAAGGAGGGGGAAAATAGATGAGTTCATGCATTACTTCAGAGCACTTGTTGCAAGGGGGTTTTCATGTATGGTTCTAGCAGAACCCTAAAGCCTTCTTAGATCCCCCCGAAGCCCAGGTCTAGGCAGTCTGTTGAGGGGTGTCCCTTTTGGGGCTCCTTGTCTTAGGGTCAGCACTGGCAGTAGTCGTAAGAGACTTGGTCTAAGCTTCCAGAATGAAGGTAAAGATTCTTCCAGACTGGGGCTTGGCTCATGCTTGCATTTATTTTTTCTTTCAGCCAACACACCCCAGTTCCTTCCAACCAGGGGTCCCAACGACCCAAGGGGGGCACCCCAGGAATGCCAGAGCAGGCTGCTCTGAGGATGTAGGTTTTGAGCATGAAGCTGAGACATGGCTCCCACAGGAGCTCCAGGGCAGAAGAGTCATTGTCTCAAATCAGAGCCAGAATAAGTAAGGTAAAGACAGTTTATTTGCATAGAGCTAGGTCCAGACCTGGGATCCTAAGTTCCTGTCATCCCCCGTTGCAATGCATCCAGGAAAAGGGTTTCTGGGAGGGCCCGGAAGTGGGGATGTGTCATAAATGTGGGTGCTCCCTCCCCAGCTGGACTTGCCTTCTCTCCTGGCACTGGGTCATACTTGCAGGGCCTCACCCACTACTGACCTAGATTTTCTTACCACTCTGTCGACAGTTCCAGGGTGGAGCAAAGTGTGGCTTCTCGGGGGCCCAAACAGAGTCCGTGACCAGCACCCCAGAAGCCTATCCTCCCCCTTACTAGGGAGGAGCCCATGCTACATGTGTCAGGGTGGGAGTCAGTTTTCTTGGTGGCTGCTTGGACCCAGCTGTGGCCCTGACCTTTCCAGCAAGTCCATGCTCTGATTAACAGAGTGGTTAAAAATACAGAGCTGTGTTCAGAGTCTCCCAGTGGGTAGGTGTGGGAGGAACCTGGTAGAGGCATTTAGGGGCAGGGACCACTAAGGACCTGAAGTAAAGATATAGCGTAGTTGAGGTCACTGCTACTTAGGGACTCCAAGTCAGCTGAGCCCAGGGCAACAGCAGGATTCTCTAGAGAGATGCCCAGGCCCCTGTCTACTGGAGTCTATTCAGTCCTTGAGAGACCCAACCTCTCTGTGTCAGTTACTGTCCCTGCCCCCGGCACCTGCAGTGTTCTTGGGATGGTTGATCTTGTGGTCACATAGCCTAGAAAATTCTGATGCCCATCTGGGTCTCTATCTTTGGAGCCAAGAGGACCCATGAAGGGCTGTGGAAAGTAGAATCCTGTAGGCCTCAAAGCTTCCATCCAGGCTGAGCCCTCATCCACTTCCCTGCCAGGCTCCCATGGGTGAGAACACGGCCCTCTCAGCTCTTCTCTTTGTAGCCTGCAATAATTAAAGTAGCCCCAGTTAGGCTGGCCGAGCACATCCGAGTTGAGGGCTCCTAGCAGTTCCCAGGTGTAAAGGGTTTATAATAATGATCCAAAGTAGAAAGAACTGTTTCTTTCTAGATAGTTCTCAGATGGACAACTCCCAATCAAAGATCTTCCTAAGGAAACCCAAGACTTTTAGGGTGTTGTGGTGTGTTCTTGTAGTCACAGCACTTGAGAGGGGGGCAGTGTCCAAGGCTGTAAGTACAAGGTTAGGTTGGGCTAGATAAGACCCTGCCTTGAAAGAAAGAAAATAAAGGAAAAAAGAGGAAAAGAGAAAGAAAAGAATCTCAGGGCACTCAAATAATTTTGGCCCCCTTACCTAGGGAGAACACAATTTGAAAATGGTCAAGAGCTGGGAGCCTGGGTAGGACCCACTTGCTACACTGCCCCCAGTGTGAGTGCCCACCACCCGTGAGTCTCACTTCCCAATTTGAGACTCCCTAAAACTCAGACGTCTTTGCCTCTAGTTCTTTGGAGATGGCCCAGGCCTGTAGCCAATTGGACGTGGAGCTTCAGGCATGGCTTGTGTCTGAGCTCAGAGGAGGGCAAGTGGCAGTGTGTAGCACTGGCAACATGGGGTTCCAAAAACACACGCTGTTTTTTGATTAAGGACAGGACAGAGGTCTAGGGTGTAGAGGATGCTGGCCTCATTGGAGTCCAAGCCCAGCCTTCTAGGTACCAGAAGGTCCCACTGTTTATAGAAAGCTACCAGCTGGATTCTCATGGTCCTGGCAGGGAATCCTAAGCCTTGCACACCTGACACTGTACCTGCCTCCCTCTGAAGCCAAGGAGGTTTTGAGCTGGAGAACACACTTTGGAAGCCAAGCCCAGAGTTCTGTTTGTCCTATGCCAGTAATGGACATCTGTACCAGATGGGCTGAGAGCACACCTGCTCCAAATGCTCCAGGTAAAGAGGCTGACCCACACCCAGGCTTTGACTGGAGGCGGCAGGGACACCTGGGCCTCCTGGATCTCTGCCAGACCTGGGGCAGCAGCTTCCATATTTGTGTACCTCGCTGTCCCCAGCTGTGAAAAGTCACCAGGAAGCCACACCTGAGCACCCTGACAGGTGGGACAGCCACTTGGCGAGGGCGAGCGAGCTGGGCACACTTTTCACTGGTCTCCGTCTTCTCGGCCATTCTCCAGTGTGTAGAACTGGCGGTTGTTGTTTCCACACAGGTCACAGGCCTTCCGAGATCATGGTTAAGGACCTTCCTACTTCCTGCTCTGCTAGCCTTGTCTGGACCAGAGGACAGGCTCCTGGCTCAACCAGGCCAGACGACACTTCCTCAGGGATCTGGACAATAATGGCAGGGACCAAGATGCTGGCCATGCATGGCACCCCAGGCCTCTGAAGAAGTGATGGGTCAGCTGCATTGGCACCGAGTCAAAGCTGTCTCTCCCAAGCTTCTGGACCCTTCTTGCTTGCTGACCATAAGCAAGTCTGCTCCCTCTCTCCTCTGAGCCCAGGCTCTGCTGTTAGCCTGTGAACTCTATTCCTACTGTAATCTGAATGTGTGCCTTTCCCGTTTATATGTTGAAACTCCAGCCCTGAGGTTAATGCTAGCAGAAGGCAAAACTTTGAGAATTAATGACTGTGGCACCCCTAAAGTGGGATCAGTGGTCCTGTAAAGGGGTCTGAGCTGGGCACGGTAGTATAGGCCTGTAGTCTCAGTACTTGTGAGGCAGAGGCAGGAGGATCAGAACAAATGTGAGGCCTCACTGGTCTTCAGAGTGAATTCCAGGCTAGTCATATTTACAAAACAAAACTGCCTCAAAAACACCAAAAATGTCATTTTAGACCACACAGCAGGAAAGCGCAATCCATAATGCCCTGACTCTGGATTTCTCGGCCCTTAGAACCATTTGTTAAATGACTTCGCTGTTTATGACAGCCCACGGCACATGGAAACGCTCTAAAGCAGCGCTGGAGCATGACCTAAGTTGGGAACGGACTCTCTGCAGGTAATGCCTTCACAGTGGAGTGAACTTCCTGGCCGACATGACTGGCTTTCTTTCACAAATGGGGAACGTGGACAGGTATCTATCTTCTCAGAGAAAACCATGTGAGATGAGGACACTGCCTACAAGACACGGAGGGAGTTGCGACAGGCCCTCAGAGGAACCACTGGCCAGCAGATTCTGGACTTCCGGACTCCATGGATGAGAGAAACGGAAGAATGCTCAAGACCACAACACAGAAACCAGCCTGAGTTCCCAGCCTGCCATCTTTACGCTCAAGCAGCAGTGTCAGCTGTTGCCCACCTTGTCACCTGTCACCTGCCAAGCTGCCTCAGAAACTGCAGGCTTGCCAACCACTGTCATGTAAGACAATCTGTTAAGACCGTCAGCCTTGTTCCTCGTGACAACGCTCAGCCAGTCTCCAAATAGCTTTCCACAGACCAGCTTTGCCTAATTTACCCTAAATTTCATCTGCTTGTTGAAACAAAAGGAAAGAAAAGGAACAAAAAAGAAAGAAATTTTCTTTCTTTTTTCTTTTCTTTCTTTCTTTCTTTCTTTTTTTTTTTTTTTTTTTTTTTTTTTTTTTGAGACAGGATTTCTCTGTGTAGCCTTGGCTGTCCTGGATTCACTTTGTAGACAAGACTGGCCTTGAACTCACACTGATCTGCCTGCCTCTGCCTCCCTGAGTGTTGTATTTTTGTTTTGTTTTTTAAAAAAGATTAATTTTAGGCCGAGTGTGGTGGTGAATCCCAGCACTTGGGAGGCAAAGGCAGATGGATCCCTGTGAGTTCAAGGCCAGCCTGGTCTACAAAGTGAGTCCAGGACAGCCAAGGCTATACAGAGAAACCTGTCTGGAAAAACCAAAAATAAATAAAATAAAATAGATTTATTTTTATTGTTTCTGAAGTGTGTGTGTGTGTGTGTGTGTGTGTGTGTGTGTGTGTACTTGAGTGTGTGAATGTAGCCTGCAGAGCCCCGGTTGTCCTTGTCTTTGGGTCCCCTGGAGCTGAAGGTATTGGTGGCTGTGTGCACCTGACAGTGACTCTGGGACCCATACTTGGGTCCTCTGCAAGAACTATACAGGTCTTAACCACTGAACCATCCTTCTGGCACAAAATATCTTCTATTTTAATTGAATTTATTAATGGAGCTTTTAGAAGTACTAATTCTGAAGAGAAAGGTGTCTCCTGGGAGTGAAACAGGGAGGACCTGAAAGTGAAGGGGCTGAGTCAGTGACACTGAAGGGCAGTTGGTTGTCAAGGCAACCCACTAGTGATGACTGTAGCCAGACCCAGAACAGTCTGATGCCTTAGATACCCAAGTAGCTTAATTCTAATACATAGATTTCATGACACTAAGTAGATGTTGCTTCCTAGAAAGGAAAATGGCCCAGTCCTACCAATGCTAAGTGTGAGTCCATATGACATCCATTTACCACTAAGAATCCATATGTTGGCATTTTGTGTCACCTGCGTCAGCAGGAGTCCTCCCTAGACCAGGCTCCATCTTGTGCAGCTAACAGATCAGCTTTCCAGGCTGAAAGACTGACATGCAAGGCTCTACTGGTAAAAACCCCTTAGGATTCAGTGTGCTGGGCCCTATGTCAACCTGTCCAATCCTGGCCGTCACCACCCCTCCCTGGCCCTTAGCCGAATGATCCTCTCTGCTGAAGAAAGCATTAAGGATGGGTTGTTGTCTAGTGTACCACTTCCGCAATAGAAGATCCCTGAGACTGAGCAATTGTCTTAGTTAGGGTTACTATCACTGTAATAACGCCATGACCAAAACAAGTTGGGGAGGAAATGGTTTATTTGGCTTATACTTTCACGTTGTCCTCCATCACTGAAGGAAGTCCGGACAGGAACTCAATCAGGGAAGGAAGCTGGAGGCAGGAGCTGATGCAGAGGCCACGGAGCAAGTGCTGCTAACTGGCTTGCCCCTCATGGCTTACTCAGCCTGCTTTCTTAGAGACCCCAGGACCATGAACCCAGGGATGGCACCTCCCACAGTGGGCTGGACCCTAACCCTGTGAATTGCTAAATAAGAAACTGCCCTACAGCTGGGACTCATGGCGGCATCCTCTCAATTAAGAATCCCTCCTTTCACATAACAGATTGTTTATTCCATGGTGGAAAAAAATGCCTGTGGTGGGAAAAAAAGACTGGAAGGTCATGCATGGACAAACTGCTAGGAGGAGGCTCTTCTCTGAGATATCTCAACCAAGAGCTGCAGCTGCCTGCCTTGACTTCCCCAGTGGTCCTTGTTGGATGCAATAAGCATTTGGCAATGTTTTGCTGTCTTTTGCTTATCTCTATCCACTACTTATTTGCTTTTCCTTTTGTTTGATAGCTGCTTAATAACACCCCTGTGCTCATTAGTTCTTTTTGTTTTTTTTGTTTTTTTGTTTTTTTGTTTTTTTGTCAACTGACACAAAGTGGAGTCATTTTGGAAGAGGGAACTTCAATTGAGGAATCACCCTCCATCAGACTCGTGAAAGTCTGAGCCAGGATGCAGGGCTAATGGGCCTGAGTCCATATTCACACCCACCCACACTCTCTACTGCCCGTGCACACACACAGACAGACACATAGGCACAGACAGACACACAGGCACAAACAGACAGACAGGCGCATGCACACGCACATATGCACACGTGCACACATTCACGCACACACAGAGCTACCCGTTGATTTGCACTTTCAGGATGTAGCCACCTACTCTTGTGTGTATGAGCTTCTGAGAGGCAAAGGACAGCTTCCCATGATGAATCCCCTAGTTACGGTCTGGTGCCAGTCAGTGCTTCTGCGTGGGTGGATGGGTGTGGCCAGATCAATACAATAGGCCACCTCCCTATTTATTTAACCATAAGCTATTTCTCTTCAAGATGCTCAAAGTTGTGGTTGGAAGCCACACGCCATTAAAACAAAACAAAACAAAACAAACCACCCATTGAACTGATCTTTAAAATAAAGCACACAGAACAAATAAACACAAGTGCCACCTACAGGCATTTCTGTCACTGTCAAATTGAATAGACAGTGGTGTTCCTA
Source organism: Acomys russatus (assembly GCF_903995435.1). NCBI lineage: Eukaryota > Metazoa > Chordata > Mammalia > Rodentia > Muridae > Acomys > Acomys russatus. Next base: position 37,999,416 of record NC_067137.1, read on the forward strand.
CATAGTTCTGCTGTCCGATGACATTGATGGCTGTTGTAGTTTTTGTGAGTACATGCTACAGGACAAAGAGCTTAACAGTGCAGGTCTCAGTACTGTGCCTGTCCTCGGGTCACAGTGATGGCTGGCGCCTCGCCCCTACTCTCACATGGAAGCTGAAGGTCACATCCCTTTGAATATCTGGGTACGACACATCTGAGCGTGCTCTGGGTGGCCTTCTTTTGTATCTTAATGAGACATCTTACGTTCCTTAACCTCCAAGCTGCTTGTTCCCAAAGTCAGGTAATTGCTTTCATAACAGCCAGAAAACCAAAAGCATTAACGCCCTTTCTGTCCGTATTTGGGGGTGCGGGAGGGGGCATGGTACTCCCTCAACCTAACAGCACAAAATCTGACCAGGCAGCTTTGGAGAACTGAGCTTCTACTCTGGCTGTAGGGTAAACACCACCTTTTCCTCCACAAAGAAATGAAGATGCAAATAATCCACATACACGAGAATGTTTACAATAGAACTCAGGGACTGGAACTCTGCTCAGCCTCCAGACACCCTCTAAGCTCAGTTTGTGCCCTCCCCCATTGTGGGGTACATTGTGATCCCCTAATGAGATGTGCTGACCCTATGACCTTGTGTGAAAGGTAAGGCCATCTAGATGTGCCCTGAGCCTATAGGGTAACAGTGCTCTCAGCAGAAGGAGGTGACATGTGAAGGCAAAGATAACAAAAGGATGACATTTAGGGCAGAGGCCGAGCCTGGAGTGATGATGAGCCGGCCAAAGAACATGGAAGACTGAAGAGGCCACAGAAGCTGTAAGGGACAAGGAAGGGCCATGTCCCTTCTGACCCCTCGATTGTGAACTTCTAGGCTCAGAACTATGGGGCGGGGGGCGGGGGGAATACGTTTCTGCTCTTTAAACCCATCCAACTTGTGGCTCTTTGTTACAGAAATGAGAAAGCTGGGGCTGGCCAGAGGGAGCATGAAGAAGCTTTTGCTTTCCCCACTTGGGCCTCAGTTCCTCAGCGCTTGGGCCTGGCCCATTCCTGGTGGATTAGCCAGTTGACACTTTATCTTGTCTCCCCCCCCCCCCCCCTTGTACAGTAACTAATAAGGACCCCTGCCCAGCCATCACCCAAGGGTGCCAGGCCTCAGGGTGGCAGACTTCACACACTTCACGTTGAGATGTTGGAGAGGGGACAGTATCTGGCTACTGGAAGCTACGGCATCAAACAACTCCTCAGCTCAGAGCAACTACCAGACTGAGCTACATGTGACCTGACTCAGACAGGAGCTGGAGATCCTTGTGCTTGCATGGCAGGCGCTTCACCGACTGCCTCCTTAGGCCCAACTGCTTTCTTTTTCAGAAAATTCTACAAGTAACTCCAGCCCATGGGCTCACACAGGCCAGTGCTCTTTTCCAGCCGTTTCTCAGCAACCCAGTGGCTGACATGGTTGATTAGGTGTGTTCTCTTGTGTCTTTGCTCTAGTGACAGCCAGAATACCTCTGTCCCTCTAACTGCTAATACAACACTTAGGTTGTCCTGAGAGAAAATGGCGAGGCCTCCAAGGCCTTTGCTCACAGTTTCTTAGAATGTCTCAGGTGTCCTGATGTACCTTACATTGGGCCAACAGCTCCTGGGGCAGGATTTCCCCCCTGACTCACCCACTTACCCAGACCCTACCCCATTGGTTGAGTCTATAAGGTCCTTTGAAAGGGCTAAAAAACTCCTGGTAGAAGAGTATGGCACTTCCATTGTTGGTCCTGGTAGAGGATGTCCATAGGGGTGATTCTGTGGGTTAAGCCAGAAGAAACAGGTTGGGACTGTAGGCTTTTTCGATCACAGTACCACTAGGTGGCACTCTCAACCCTCACTTAGGGCTAAGCAACAAGACTGAGGGAATCATATTTAACAAAGTGGTGTCCAGGCCTTTCAGGAAGATGGGTACTCACTGAGCAGTGACTAGAAAAGAGCCTCAAAGCTGAGGGAGCCTTACATTAGACAGATAGAGTACCTCAGCCCTCTGCTTTTGACGTTGAAAGCTCCTATTTTCACACATTCCTCAGTGTTGAGGATCAGTCTGTACTCACGGAGCATGGTAGCTCAGAACTACTGTGCCAGCATTTGGGATCCCAGGATTGCTATAAGTTTAAGGCCATCCAGAGCCACACAATGAGTTTCAGGCCAGCCTGGGATATGTAGAGGATCTCGCCCCACCCCCGACCGCTGCTCTTGTCATTTTGTTCATTCCAGTGTCAGTGTTCAGAGAGAGTCATTCAGTCTGCGGACAATGCTGGAGAAAAGGGCCTTGACTGACTGAGGACCAGGGTTTTGTGACTCACTGTGTGTCAAGGATGTCCTAGGGCTAGCCCCACTAGAATAAGGATGGAAACAGGAAAGGGAACTCAGAAAGATCAGCAAAGAAAGTGTCATATCATACAGATTGGAGTGTGTCCTGGCCTGAACCATGATGAGGAAGTTGAGGCAGAGTAGGGAGAGAGAGAGAGGCAGTTCCAAGACACCAGGCCTATCACTATTCCCTGAAGGGGGCTATCCCATGACCTTCTGCTAGTGTCTGTACTTTCTGACCTACATCCTTCCTTGATGGCCACACAAGGGCCATTCCCCCAACGATGTCTGTACTCTGTCTTGACCTTTGACCCCATCTTCAAATCAAAGTCCAAACTTCCTATGTGCCATTTTGTGGTTGCTACTTCTATAAGTTAATTTTTAAATACATTTAATATTGCTATTATGCTCTTATGTATAAATTTGTACAGTTTATATCATTTCATATTTATTCTTCTTTCAGAGACACAGTGTCTACAAAGATGTATATTCAGTAATTGAAAAACTATAAACTTTCTGACCTACATACCTTCAGGTTCGTTAACTCATGGTATTTCTGAGACCATCAGCATACCATCTCTGCCTCTTTTAGAAAGACATTGTTTTATCTGAGCAGTTACTGTCAGTTTTATTCGCAAGGAAAGTTCCCTCAATTGGTTTTTTATTTGTTTGGTTTTTGACCCAGTGTTTCTCTGTGTAACCCTGGCTGTCCTGGAATTTGATCTGTAGAGCAGGCTGGCCTCAAACGCAGAGACCCACCTGCCTCTGCTTTCTGAGTGCTTTTAAAGGAGTGTACCGCCGCCACCACCACTACCGCCACCACTGCCGCCGCCACCACCACCACCACCACCACCACCACCACCACCACCACCACTGGGCTCCCTCAATCATCTTTTTCCTTGTAATTTCTTTTCTTAAAACTATTTCCTCTCCTTGTCCAGAGGTGAGATGAAGTTAGAAACACAACAGTAATGACTTTTAGTCTTCCCCTTGTCCATATGCTACAGTTATGGCTGGCTGGGTCAGGACTTTGGGAAGCAAGGGACTCCTCTCAAGGCATCAGTGGGGATGGAGGCAGCCATCTTTGCAACCACTTTGGGCTTAAAACCCATATTCCAGCCTTCTAAACCTTTTAGGAAGATCTAGAGAAGACTTACAAGGTCACTGTGCTGTTAAGTTACGACCTGGTCACATGAAACAATCAACGTCTTAGTCCAAAAACATGGCCAGTGATGATGATGATGGCGATGAGTATTAGGAAGGAAACCCAGCTGCAGAAGAGAATCCAATAATGCCTGGAAATGGCAGCTATTTGAGACAAGCAGGCAGTGGCTGTGCATGTGGGTGTGCCTATCCCAAGGTGCCCACTGAACCAGAGGTGTTCTCTGCACTGCAGAGGGGAGGAGGTATCACATACCAGGGTCCACTCATGACTTTCCTTTTCCATGAAGCTGTCCCATTGCCAGGCTTTGCAGTAAGACTGTCTCATCCAAAGAGGAAGTTCACCTTTTAATGAAGGCATTTGGGCACCTGAACTATACATCAGGTAACAACAGAACAGGACCTTCCGTTGGTCAGTAGCAGTCACCTGGGGTTAGATTCCAGACTGCCTCCATTGTAGCAGTGAGCAGCAGAAAACTCTACTTTGACCTCAGGATGCCTCGCACATGTGTATTCTAGACAGTGGTCTTCTTTGGCTATCTGCTTTCTAGAGGCAACAGGAAAGGACAGAGCAAGCTTGGTGACTAGGGTGCTCAGAGCATTGACACGGCCATAGAAACAGACAGCGCCCTCTAGTGCCCACAGAGGAATTATTTCAGTGGTGGAGAAAGCAGGATTAGAGCTCTCTATTTCAAGGACCCAAAGTCAAAGAAAACAGCAGCAAGAACCCCATTGTATCGATGTTAATAAGGCTCTCTAATGGACACTCTTTATACCCTGTGAGGGAAATCACTTTCTCCCATTCCCACTGATAAAAATCAACAGCAGGAGGAGATCCAGAGCCTTATGATGCCACATGTTCTATAAGGACTGTCATCTATGCCCAGTCCCCCAGGGACCCACACTCCCTCCATTATAGAACAGTCTGGGCTGTTCCTGTCATCTGCCAATCACTTTCTGGTCTTGTAGGTCTGTATGTCTCACGTGGGCCCTATCTCCCTGGCTTCTCGTCCCCTCTTCTCCCCTGGTATAGTCCTGATTATTCATTGCATTCCTCTCAAAGCCTTCTCCCACCCCCAAACATCTTCGTAATCTTCCGGATGGATCTTTCTTTTCTTTTTCTTTCTTTCTTTTTTTTTTTTCTGTAAGCCAAACTGACCTTCAGCTCATGATTCCTCTGCCTCAGTTTCCCGTGTGTTAGGACTACAGGCATGTGTCGCCACACCTGTTCTGGCCAGACTTCGAAAAACAAGTATTAAGACGTGGCGGTAGCTGCTAAGCAGAGCGGATGCATACAGTCTGACTCAGTGATTCCACTCCTAGGGTTAAACCCAGCTGTCAAGAGACGGTGAGGACAGTGCCAAGAGCAGCCACAGTTTCCCACATGCCCATCAGTGGGAGAACGGATAAACACTCTCACAGAATGCAAGGCGCCACGACAATGAAAGTAAACAAGCTACCACTACGCCCAGTGATGTGACTTCCACAAACACAAAGGTGAGTCAAAGAGGCCAAGCACCAAGTCACTAACGCATACGTGACTGAATTTACGTAAAATTCATAACCAGGTAAAATAAGTCTCCAAGGGACAGAAGTCAGGGTTCTGTGTCATCTTAGGAGAAGGTAATCTCTCACGGCAATCTCTTTCTTAACACTAAGAGTTATTCACACTAACGTGTGCGTTTTGGAAAACAAATTAACAAGCTGTATACTTATAGTCTATGGGAGATTTTGTGCATGTTTCACAGACTTTGATTTTTAATCAAAGCTGAATTTAAGAAGTAAAGACAAGGGGTTGGGGATGTAGCATAGTGGCTAGTATATTGGGGTTTTATTGTCATCTTGACCCCACCCCAAATCACCTGGGAGGAAGGAACTGCAGTTGAGCAATTGCCTAGATCAAATGCAGCCTTGTGGCCACGTCTAAGAGACATTGTCTTGATTGATGGATTGATGTGGGAGAGCCCAGCCCACTGTGGGCGGCACTTCCCTAGCAAGGTGTGTTTGGACCGTGTAGGAAAGCTGGGTGAGCTTGAAGCAGTGAATGAGCCAGTATGTAGCATTCCTCCACGGCGTATGCTTCAATCCCTGCCTCAGGTCCCGACTTCCGCTCAATGATGAACTGTGACCTGGAAATATAAACCAAAAAAAAAAAAAAAATCTTTCCTCCCCTAGGTGGCTTTTGGCTTGGTGTTTATCACAGCGACAGGAAAGCAGCGCACTACCAAGGAAGGCCTGGCTTTGATCTTCAGCACTGCGTAAAGCTGGACACCAAACATGATGGATTGTGGCTGCAAATCTACCTTGCAGGAAGTAGTGGCAGAAAGAGCAGAGGTCTAAGGTCATTCTTGGCTACTTAGCAAGTTCCAGGCTAGCCTGGGACACAGGAGACCATGTCTTAGGAGGAAAACAAACAAACAAACAAACCAAACAACCAAGCACCAGAGTCAGGAGCGAGCATCCTGCAGTCTCTTGGCAGGTGATAGCGGTGCCACTGAGGATGGTAGAGGAGGGGAATGGAAAGGGACCAGATCCCATCACTGGGTGGAGGAAGTTGCCCTCACACAGGGACACCAAAAATCGGAGGAGACCAGGGCCAGTTCACAAGGTTACAGAGAGGGACCCAGAAGAGTTCAACTGTGTGGAAATCAACAGTGCGGGCCATGGTGGGAAAGTCCTTCCAGCTAAGATTGAGGATGCTTATTCTCCAGGGTTTTGGAGGCTCCGCCAAGTCACTGACTGCAGGGTATTTTCTGCTCATTTATTTGGCTTTACTGGAGCCACCCTGGGAAGCCACCATACATGGAGACCTGTCATTCTACTGAAATGCCCTAATTAGCTGAGACATAAAGTCAGGTCTTGAGTGGCAAGGCAACATCGTGATTAGCAGCGTTGAAGGGTCCGCCATGGCTCCTTTGTGGCAATACTGAAGGCCCGAGGTGGGGGCAGGTGTTCAAGTTCCAATATTTGAAGTTTGTTGTTAGGACTTACTCATCCTGCTGTTATTTATGAATGTGGGAGTTGTAGCTATTTCTAGAACTCAAGCCTATCACATTCTTTAAGGCCTGCTTGACATGGACCCATCTGGATCCTGCTCTTCATCCATGTTGGGTCTCAGGGGGACCAACTATCATGCAGGGGAGTTCATGATGCCAACCTGTAGCATTTCAGCCATCTTCCTGTCTCCTTGCCCTGGACAATAACAGGAAGTCAGGTCCAGTAAGGTCAAAGGTCACACAAAAGAGACTGCTCCATTCTGCACGTTGGAAAAAGTGTGTGATCATGAAAGATTCAGCGGCTGATGTTAGAAGGCTAGACTACAACCCAGTGATGTCACACACGCCTGGTAATGTCAAAGACTCAACTGCTGGCTCCTCCCAATGCCTGGCTGGATTGGGGAGGTCAGGAGTTAAGAGCCCAGAATCTGGACTCAGGTGGTTAAAGATTCCAAGCCTGGAAGCTGTGTGAAACTGGTGACCACTCAATTTCTCTGTCCCCTGTTTTCTCATCAGTTAGTTGACCCATGCTTCTGTGGGAATCATAAAGAGCAAATGAGTTGATGAGTACATTAAACATGGCTCATAGCAGGTGGTTGTGCCTCCTGCCCTCCCCTGCCCCGCAGCCACAGTGGGAGGAGATTTGGGAAGCTTTTCTCATGCAAGCAAATTTAAAATAAAATAGTCAGGGTATGCCCATCCCCCCATCTCATAGGAGAGGAAAGCAAAGCCCCCAAAGACTTGTGATTTAGCTTCCACTTGGCTGGCATACATATCTTCTTCTCACATCTGCCTGATATCAATCCAGGAAGTCAGCTCAAGCCTAAATCATTCCGCCACCTATACCCCTGTGCTGGGAGTTATCTGAAAGGAAGAAACCTCTGTTCGCTTTTAAACTGGACTGATACAGATACCAAAAATCCGAGAACTAGGGCTGGAGAGCCAGCTCATCAGTTAAGAGTACTCGCTGCCCTATTAGAGGACCAGAGTTCGGACCACAGTAACTCATATCAGGTAGCTCACAAACACCTATAACTCCAGCTCCAAGGAGTTTTCATGGCCCCTTCTGACTTCATGGGTACCAACTCTCTCTCCCTCTCTCTCTCTCTCTCTCTCTCTCTCTCTCTCTCTCTCTCTCTCTCTTAATCTTCTTTTAACAAGTCTGAGAGCTTTGGAGGTGGAGTCTGGTCCAGTGTGCCTACACTATGGATGGAGAAATTGAGGCCCAAAGTGACGAAAGACCCGTCTCAGGGGCACAAAGCCCAGGGGTAGTGAGTACCATTGAGTCTTAGCATCTATGAGATCAACCTATTTAAGATCCACATACACGAGATGACACAGCTCAGGGCTTCCCCGCCTGGCTTATAACTGTAAGATTCTCCAGTGCCACCCATGCTGGATTCCATTATTTGTATAGCTGGATAATGTTCTATTGTATATGTCTGTTGTGTTTTTCTTGGCCACTCATTAGTGGACAGACTAATTAGACTGTATTCATACTTTTGCCATTGTGGGTACTATTGCAATGACCATGGAAAGGGCAGATGCTCTCTACCTCACTGGTACGGTTCCCTTTGGAAATATGCCCAGGAGTGGGGTTGTGGACCATATAGAAGTTCTATTTTTAGTTCTCTGAGGATTGACAAATGGTATTCTTGTTTGTTTGTTCGTTTTTGAGACAGAGTTTCTCTGTGTAGCCTTGGCTGTCCCGGACTCACTATGTAGACCATGCTGGCCTCAAACCCACAGAGATCCATCTACCTCTGCCTCCCAAAGTGCTGGGATTACAGGCCTGCAGCACCATGCCTGGCACCAACAGTGCTCTTGGTCTGTGTTCCAGATTCAGTTCAAGAGTGCATTTTTGGGATCATGTGTCTTAAACCTAGGGCCGTCTAATCTTGATGCCTTAAAGAGCTAATAACCCTATTAATAGTGTGTATTACTATTGAGTGTATCACATTTACAGTGAACTTTCTCTCCACCATCTTGCTCAGCCCTGTCAGCATTCCCTCAGGGTCAGCATTTGTGGCTTCTACCTTGCATGTGGGGCACCTGAGCTTGGACAGATGGAGTAGGCGGCTCTGCTGGAACATACCACAGAGGCCTTGTCCTTGAGAGCCTCCTAGATGTAGGTAGGTAGTATCTGTGTTTATTCTGGAAGACTCTCTTCTAGGGGCAGGGGTTAGGCCTCACAGGAAGCTTCTGTAGGTCTTTGCATACAACCATGCTCTGCAAATGGTTAGGGGACCAGCTGTGGTGATGGGTAATGGAAAGAGTGGGCATTCAGCCCCCTGAACTACCCCAGATGACCTGCCCCAACACTGGGTAAACTTGCACTAACTAGGTTCACTATTACATGCCCTCGGCATGCTGCTCCTCTCCTGAGTCTTTGGGGTCCCCTCCGGAGAATTAGAATCATAGATAGGTGTCTGTAACTCTTGGAGGCCGGGCTGGCCGACTCAATCATCTATTCTGTTCTGGGCACCATGTTGTTTCTAGGGATAGGGACCCTGCCTGGGGCTCCTGAGCCGTCTGCTGTATGTCTCTCAGACCTATAATTTTCTGTCTTTAATAAGGCTGAAGAGCACCTCTAGGCTGTGCCCATGCCCATTGATTAGTGCTTTTAAGAAGCCTCAAGTCCTGGGAACAGAAAGGAAATCTGTCAGGGTGAGAATTCTAGGCTCACTGGAGCACAGGCCTTTATCAAGTCCCAGATCAACAGGCAAGACACACACACACACACACACACACACACACACACACACACACACACACACACACACCCTCGAGGTAGGCCAGAAACACACTCTCTCTCTTTCTCTCTCTCTCTCTCTCTCTCTCTCTCTCTCTCTCTCTCTCTCTCACACACACACACACACAATTTATAGAATGACTGTAGGGTTTTAAACGTTTTTATTTTCTGTATTAGTAGTGTGTTATGTCCTGTGTATGTTAAATATGCCATGGTGTGTGGGTGGAGCTCAGACAGCAAGTTTGAAGTCCACTCTCTTCTCCATTATTGTGGATCTAGGAATCAAGTTCAGGTTATCAGACTTGCATGGTCAGACAGTAAATGCTTTTACCCACCAAGTCATCTGTCATCTTGCTGATCCACAGATTTTTCAATGTGTGTGTGTGTGTGTGTGTGTGTGTGTGTGTGAGAGAGAGAGAGAGAGAGAGAGAGAGAGAGAGAGAGAGAGAGAGAGAGAGAGAGAGAGCCAAGAGAGTCTTTGTTGTTTGACTTTACCTGGGGAGACGTGAACAAGTGTCCATTTACTCACAGATTATGCACAATGACAAGCCAAAATAATAATTTCACACAAGTCTATCTTAATGATTAAAAACTCCAGTGAATTTACTGGGGTTCTTTGCAGGAGTGTGGGGGAAGAATTTCTTCAGGAGCAAGCCTGACTCAAAGAAGCTGCATCACCAAAAAGCCCACTCTAATTTGAGTGAGAGTTCAGAAAAGCTTCATCCCCAGCTGCATACAGATCCAGATGTGTTCTCTTTCTAGGAACAGTTGCTGATTATCTAGCTTTGAGGAGGGGCTTTGTGAATCTTGTAACTTTCAGGAGCCTCCTGAGACTTGTGGGCTTTATTTCCTGAGTGTTATGTCCTCCTCAGTATGGAGGAGATAGCTACACAGTCTCACCATGAAGCCCAGGCTAGCCTTATATTGGAGAGCCTCTGGCTTCACTATCCTAGGGGCTGACATACACGGCCACATGTGGGTCACAGTAGGTTTTAAATGAGTAGCTAGGGCTAATGAGATGACTCAGCAGCTAAGAACGCTTAAGGTTCTTGCAGCGAATCTGAGTTCAATTCCTGTCAGTCGCTTGGCTGCTCACAACTGCCTGTAACACCAGTTCCACAGGATTGGACGCCTTTTTCTGGCCTCTAAACACTCCTCCATGCACACGATACACGTAAACTCATACAGGTGCACATAAAAATAACAAACCAACAAACAAATGCTCTTTAAATCAGCAGCCATGTGTAGGCAGTGTGGGGCCAGTTGGCAGCCTCTAAACAACACTTTACATTTTAAAAGCAAACACAACTCAAATATTCATCCTGTCTACAACCTTGAGGACTGGAAATACCAGCCAGAGGGGAGGCCAAGGTCAGCCTGGTCTTCTCACTCCAGACTCAGTTCTTTGTACCACATAATCCAACCTACAGAAATAATGAAACAGATGTGACACTCAGGCCAGAAAGCCAAAAAACAGGGCAAAACAAAATCAAATTAAAAAACAAAAGAAAGTATAAGAGGCATAGAGCTTTAAAAGGCATAGTATCTCTCCTTTAAAAAATGTTTTTAAAACCATATTGTCATGTAATGACAATGACAACGACAGGTTGGGAAGTATAATAAAATAGGGGGAAAACAAACATGGGGCCAGCAAAAAAAAAAAAAAAAAAAAAAGTCGGGCGTGGTGGCGCACACCTTTAGTCCCAGCACTTGGAAGGCAGAGGCAGGTGGAACGCTGTGAGTTCGAGGCCAGCTTGGTCTACAAAGTGAGTCCAGAACAGCCAAGGCTACACAGAGAGACTCTATCTCGAAACTGCCCCCCCCCAAAAAAAATGGCTCAGCAAGTAAAGCCCTCTGCTACCCATCCTGATGGCTTGAGTCAGTTCCTGGAACCTGCATAGTGGAAGGAAAAAACCAACTCCCACAGGCTGTCCTCTGACCTTTACATCGTGTGTGCACAAGTATACACACACACACACACACACACACACACAAGTAAAAACAAAATAAGCAGCTGTCCTTTCCACTCTGGATATCTAGGGCTGTTTCTGTAACTCACTTGTGCTCTTCCTTTTTTTTTTTTTTTTTTTTTTTTTGGTTTTTTTTTTGGGGGGGACAGGTTCTCTCTGTGTAGCCCTGACTGTCCTGGACCACTTTGTAGACCAGGCTGGCCTGGAACTCACGGCGATCGGCCTGCCTCTTGCCTCCTGAGTGCTGGGATTAAAGGCGTGCGCCACCACGCCCGACCCTCATGGCCTTCCTTTCAAGGTTGTCTTCCACAGGTTATTTTTTGTCTTCAGTTGAGGACACAATCTCTCTACAATTTAAATATGGATTTTTGCTTTATCTTAAATTTCTTCATGAATTTTGAGCGATTGAATTTCAACAGAAACTGATGGTGCAGGATTACAGAATTCTGGACCAGTGATCCATCGAAGGACGAAGACAAGACAAAGGGATTCGGGATACAGCAGGTAATTCTTTAACGCTAGAACCTGTGCCTCTATCATGAACCGAGGGGTAAGGCTAAATCAGAGGGACAAGTTATACCCTACAGTGAGGAGCCTGCAATAGCATGCTAGGAAACTTCTGTTTACTCTATTCTCATTAGAGAGTATGTCATGTTAGATATATTTACAAGAGATACGCACAACAAACATTTAGAAATAATCCATAATCCAAATGGCCGTGAATCAATTCTATCAATATTCTGGTACTCATGTAGCCTTTCAGGTTTTCCTGTGCATTTGCTTTTCCTTTTTTTCTCCCAGAGACATAAAAGCACACATTGTTTTCTTAATCCCATTGTCAGCTTCACTTGTCATTAAAATAATTTTGCAATAAAAGTTTTTCATTTTTAAGAGAAATTATTGTTTTACTCTCTGTGTATAGGATGTTAGAATGTATGCGTTTATGTCTGTGTATGTGCAGTCACTCACGTGCCGTGGCTCTTATATGCATATCCGAGGACAACTTTCTGGAGTCAGTCTTCTACTATGGCTCCTGGGAATTAAAATCAGGCCACGCACAAGGCTTGCATAGCACGCTGTCACCCACTGAGCCAGCTCACTGACCCCGATAATGGTTTTACAACATTTTCTTCATTGGGGCTGGATTTTGTTTTGTTTTTAACCCTACCAGAAAACTGTAACATTGAAAAGAGATAAAAATAGAGCCGGTGTGATCAGAACATGAGTGGAGGTGTGACACCTGCCTGAACCTGTCCAACAGCCTGACCCCATTCTAAAAGCCACCCTTGCACAACATCACTCTCCAGGTTGGGCTGTGAGACTTTGGCACCCCTCACTTAATCAGCTTGCTCAGTGGCTTCCAATTCTTCCCTTTGTAAATTGATACTCTATTCTTTGACCACATCCCATAATTATTTCCCAATGAAGGTTTTTGAACATTGGGGTGTGACATAATCAGAGCTATTAGCGTGAATACCAGATGCAGTTGACTCTTACTGAACTGAAATTCAGCTAACCACAAATCCCAATTAACCAGTTTTGTTTTGCTCGACTTCAGGAGCATCAGGAGAACCAGCTTCTCTGCCTCAGTTCTCTCACACATGGAATTGGGAAGCCGAGATTAATCTAACAAAAAATGGCAATTTGCTGTATTATCAAAATTATAAACCACTACTGAGAAAAATTGAAGATGAATAGAAAAGGTGAAATATACAATACACATAGGTTTGAAGCCTTGTGGTTGTTAACATGCCAAGTCTCTTCTCCAAGTTCATCTCTGGATTCAATACAATGAATTCAAGATCTCAGTAGGGCTTTGTGAGAATATTTTAGCAAGGAGGGAAATTCGTACACAAAATTTCCTTCTTTCTTTCCTTCTTTTTTGTTTTTCCATAGAATTGCTGAAGCAATTTGAAGCGAAAGACTGTTGAAGGGCTTATTCTGCCTGATTTCAAGACCTAGTTTTGAAGTTCATTGTGACCTAGGTGGTTTGGTATCCAGGCAAAGAATTGCATAAAGGTCCCTGGAATGAAACAGAAAAGCCATAAATAGACTCACATCTTCATGGCCAATTGATTTTCAGCAAAGTGCCAATACAGTGAAATGTGGGAAAAGATAAAAAGATAATTCTCGAGAAAAGTGCTGGAGAGGTTGCTTGGCTGTTGAACAAAAATGAGTCTTAGCTTTTATCTCACACTATATTTGAAAATTAACCTGAAGCACACCCTAGATCTAGAGGTAACCTCACTCTCTCCAGCACCTACCTCCTCCTCCTCCTCCTCCTCCTCTTCCTCCTCCTCCTCTTCCTCCTCTTCCTCCTCCTCCTCTTCCTCCTCCTTTTCCTCCTCCTCCTCTTCCTCCTCCTCCTCTTCTTCCTCCTCCTCCTCCTCTTCCTCCTCCTCCTCTTCCTCCTCCTCCTCTTCCTCCTCCTCCTCTTCCTTCTCCTCCTCTTCTTCCTTCTCCCCCTCCTCCCTCCTCCTCCTCTTCCTCCCCCTCCCCCCCCCTCCCCTTCTCCTCCTCCTCCTTCTTATTTAACACAACATCTCTCACTGAACCTGGAGTTCAAATTTTCCAGATGTAAATCGGGCTGCCAGAAAGCCCCAGCACTCCTCTTGCCTGTACCCTCTCTTTGGTGCTGGGATGTAAGTATGCAGAGGACCCCCCCCCCCAGCTTGTTACCTAGGTTCTGGGTTCTGAACTCTCATCCTCACACTCTGTGAGTACTTTCAAGGCCCTGAGCCATCCCTTGACCCTTTTCTCTGCTTTTTATTTTTGTTCTCATTTTTAAAAATGCTACGTGTAAAAGTGTTTTGCTTACATGGATGTGTGTGTACCTAGTTTCCTCAGAGGCAAGAAGACAGTGTTAGATTCCCTGGAACATGGAGTGAGATACCATGTGGGTGCTGGAGCTCAAACATAGATCTCTCTTTGCAAGAGCAGCAAGTGCTCTTAACTGCTGAGACATCTCCCTGATCAGCCCACCCCATTTTTGTTTTTAAAAAACTCACTCTTCTAGGACTATTCAGATGGCTCAGTATATAAAGGTGCTTGCTGCCAAGCTTGATGATCTGAGCACAATCCCAGGATCCACATGCTGGAAAGAGAGAAGTAAATTCTGTAAGTTGCCCTCTGACCTGCACAAGCATACTATGATATACACACATAGATACACATGAACGCAAAGAAATGTGAAAAAAATCATCCTTCTAGCTACACAGGAGCTTCACATTTAATAGGCGGAGCTGTGACGTTTACTACTCATATCAGAGCTTTTTCTCATTCTTGTGACCAAGTACCTGGCAAGAACTAACATGAAAGAATTGGTTTATCTTGGCGTACAGTTTAAGAAGAAATGTAATCCATCATGGTGGAAAAGGCACAGTGTCAGACTGCAGGATGGCTGATCACACACACACACACACACACACACACACACACACACACACACACACACACACCACAGTCAGTAAGCAGAGAGACAGAAGGAAGTGGGCCCAGGCTGTCAAATCTCAACGCCCACCCTAGTGATTCACTTCTTCCAGCAAAGCTCCACCCCTAAAGTTCCAGCATCTCCCACAACAGCGCCACCTAGGGGGGGCTAAGTGTTGAAACACATGAGCCTGTGGGGGACATTTTACATACGAACCACCATGGCTAGTCTCAAGTTTGTCTTTATAGGTTTTGTTGTTTTGTCGGACACAGGATCTGTGTGTGGTGATAGGTAAGTATTCTATCACTGAAATATAGCCTCAGCCTTGCTTTTTGTTTTGTTTTGTTTTGTTTTTGTTTTGTTTTGTTTTGAGATAGTGTCTCACTACGTTGTCCAGGCCAACTGGACCTGGTCTCACTAAGTTGTAATCAGTCCAGCTGTTTCAGATTTCTGGGTATCTGGGATTATACAGGCCTAGCTATGTGTTTCTTATACTGTTTTGTTATTTTGCAGTGATTTTTGAGTCTCAAAAAAACCTGGGAACATCTTTTCCTCATTGCCTTGAACTTGGAGTCTCCTAGGCAGTGGTCAAAACCATTTGTCATGCCTTTGATGTCTGCTGATTAGTCTACATATTTTACTGATCTCCTTTTTGGGATCCCTTCCACCTGCCTCCAGAATCAATGCCATGGGCAGGGCTTGTGCTTCAACAGACAGCCTCTGAGTCCCAGGCCCTGTACTTAGAAGGATTCCTCACTTAGTTCAGTCCCCTACTGCTGCCATCTTGAAATGCCTACACATTAATGGCACAAAAGCCTCTGCATTATTATTCTGTATAAAGTCTCCAGTGTAGGTATTCTGTCTTGAATACAGGATGATCAAAGCCAGAATTCTCTCTGCAGGACCTTAATGCCTGTGGCCAAAGCCAGGATGTCTGTGCATTTTCTTTTCTAGAAGAAAGATCATGTTTGCCTTGAGACTATAAATGCACAAATCAGCCTTGGACAGGTCCTGCAACTTGTCAGATATCTTAACACTTGGAAGTTTGGGGCAACTCCAGGGTACCTCGCATGAATCTTAGAAGGTTGTTTTGCTTCTGTTGAGTTGAAATGTGCCTTCAATGCCTGTTGATATCCATAGGGAAAGTGGTTTTGTATCCAGCAGGGTTGGTGCATTTTATCACTCATTCACTAAAGAGACCTTTGGTGGCAGTTACTTCTTCAGCAGGAAGGTGGGGGAAGAA
Organism: Acomys russatus; assembly: GCF_903995435.1. NCBI lineage: Eukaryota > Metazoa > Chordata > Mammalia > Rodentia > Muridae > Acomys > Acomys russatus. The sequence continues at coordinate 38,015,308 of NC_067137.1, forward strand.
CTGGCTTCTTGCCTGCCATGTGACCTGACTGACCTTCCAAGCCTCAGTTTTCTCTTCTGTGATCAGACAATGATTGTACTCTAGCTCAGTTATGAGATGACTTGAGTAATGGATCTGATGCTTGATGTATAAAACGAACACCTAGCAAATCCTCCCTCCCTCCTTCCCTCCCTCCCTCCCTCTCTTTTCTTCAAGATGATGCAAATCACAGAGGGCCTCAGCCAGCTGTGGGCAGACCAGGCCACAAGAGCAGACCTTGGAACAATTGGAGAAGCCAGACACTAAATGCTTCCTTCTCTCCAGGAGGAATTTTGATGGCAGCTGGGAGGGAGGTTCCATATGAGAGGTATCAAGGCTGATGTTTGCTCTCTGGAGTAACCCTGTGCTTTGTGATTAACATTTATTAAGCTCCCAAGACGGCTTTGAAGATAATAATACGTCTGTACCTTCCTTTCAACTGGTGATCTTGGAGCGATACATTCATGGCAGCAATGAAGCAGGGAAGCTTTTGCAAGGAGCTGGGACTCACTCCTTATCTTGAAAAAAAGTAGGCTGGTGGTGAAAATTAAGCCCACAGAAGGGAGTGGCATGGGAGGCTTTCCTTGGACCTGCATTCCCTGCAAGCTGTTTTGTGGCACAAATGAGGGATTATTCAGTAAACTAACAATGATGACTAATGATGTTTGTGTCCTGTCCTTCAGTTTGTGACATTTTGACAAACATCTGCCAGATCCACTATCTCAGCCATACCTTGCAACCTCACAAGATGATGGTAAAGTTATCATTCCCATGATACAGGGGAGGCGGGCGTGAGACTCATCAGAGGGACTCCAGAGTCTCGTCTCAGTCATAAACTAGCAGGGACGTGTTGGGGCCAGGATTCCTGGACACAGTACTTGGTACACAACAGACTCTCTCTGTTACCCAAGATGACCCGAGCTGCAAGCCCTCAGATGTCAGCAGCCTCTGAGGTAAAGAGGAGGGAGTGGGTGGCACTGACTAATATGGCCATATTGACGGGCCAGGGCCCCAGTCTGCTGCACGGTGGTCACGTTCACTGAATTCCAATGATCTGGTCACTTGAGATAATACAGCCCCTCAGGGTGGCCTCATCTGGGGTCAGATCTGTCCCTCTCACCCACTTAAGGACGTGCTTGTCATCTTCCTCTCCCACGGGACTGACATTTCATTTCCCTTAGTGCACGAAGCACTGCACTGTCCGCATTTCCTGACCCCTCTATCTACAGCTTCTGCTGCTGCACAGTTCTTGCCTCCTCTTTTTCAGGGACTTGTGCTCAAGCAGCCAACAGTCTCCTCCTCCTCCTCCTCCTCCTCCTCCTCCTCCTCCTCCTCCTCCTCCTCCTTCCTCCCCCCCCCCACCTCCAAACCTCTCCTTGCAAACTTTTCAGCTCTCTCCTTGCCTTAAACTCTCTTGCAAATCCTATGTTGAGTTTGCCCAAGCTCCTCTGCATTTGGTGATTCTGGGTGACGCAACCCTGGGTCTCCTCCTCCTTCTCCACCATCTTTGCTGGAGTGCCCTGCTCAGCCTGAGTTCTGAGGAGTTAGCGCCCTATGTCCCAGTCCTGGCATTCTCTTCTCTCACTTGCCGTCTGCTCTCACTTCTTGGGTGTTCTAATTTTCCCCATGGATTTAAGTGCGCTACACATGGCCTGGAATGTCTCACCAGTCCAGATTCCCAGTCCTAACCTGCTGTGTAGTACTTGCCTCTTGTACTCAGGTTCAGTGTGACCCAGATCTTGATTTTTCGCCCCTGCATCTGCTGACAGCCATCCCAGTGATGGACTCGACCTTTTCTCACAACTGTATGCTGCCACAATGTCACAGCATTTACATTCGTCAAAGTGATATTTCATACTTGGCTGCTTTCTGTCATTCCACCCATGATATAAACACGGCTGAGATAATGACAAAGACTGTTGGAAGGCCTAGAAAATACCGATGGAAATTCAAAAGAAACAACCTTCAGATTAGATCACAGAGGCCCTTTGAACGTTTGTTAAACAAGTGGGTTACAAATATGAATGCTTCTACTCTTTGATCCTAACCAAAGATTTAGTTTCAGCAGTGAAATACAGAAAGCTTCCTGTGGCAAGCATCTAATGAGAACATGTGCCAAGGAGTATATATTCCAGGCAGCAAATGTGTGGTGTCTGGAGAGAGAGCTCGGTAGATGAAGGGTCCTGCAGTTGGGCCTGATGATCTGAGTTTGATCTCACCACCCACAGTGTGGAAGAAGAGAGCTGACGCCTGAGAGGTTGTCCTGTGACCTGCACATACATGCCATGGCAGGCACCCCCAGCCCCTGATACATTTTTTTTAATGCAATGAAAAATTTTTCTAACAGCGTTTTGTGGTACGATTATATTGGGGTAACCACGAAAGGAGTTGCTGGTTTAATTGTAATCATAAAAGCATTTTGAGAAAAGATGTCAGCAGGGCTATGGGTGAGATGTACTCACTGCCTAGCTCGCCAGCTGCAAGTGATGGCAGAAGACAGAAGGCAGAAGGCAGAAGGGCACATCTTCCTGCAGGCAGGGTTCTTACTTTAGCCACACAGACTATACAAATGTACTGGGGTCATCATCATCACCCTTGATAGATTAGTGAATGCCCACAAAAAGACTTGGTTTCACCATAGAAGGCTTTGGGGAGCTGATGGCAAAATACTCTGGAGATCCAACAGGCCTACAGATAAGTGCAGTTACTGCCTTTCTTTCTAGGGTTCGTGTGATGACACAGAACTCTCAGAAAAATTGGTCCTGGAGGATACTTTAAACACCAAGAGAGCAGCAGAAGCAGGGATGTGCTTAATGCTGCCCGTGGTTTGCAAGATTTCTTATTCAATTCTCTCTTTTCTCATACATTTTATACCTGTGATCTCTCTCCTTTTACAATTAGTTTTTCCTTTATATTGGGTTTTCTTGAATTTCGCAGATCTTATTTTTCTTCTTAAAAAATATGTGTTTGTGTTTGTGTGTGGGTGTGTGCATGTGAATGAGGACACTCACAGAGGCCAGGAGACAGCAACAGATCCCTTGGGACTGGGTTACATGCCCCTGTGAGCTGCTCCCACATAGGTCCTGGGAACCAAACTGGGGTCCTCTGCAAAAACACTGTACCCTTTCAACCGCTGAGCCATCTCTCCAACCCCATGTAGATTTTTACAATTACATCTATCTATCTATCTATCTATCTATCTATCTATCTATCTATCCATCCATTTATCTATTGCGTATGTGTGTGGACATATAAATGTCAAGCGTGTATATGTGTGTTGGTCAAGAAACAGATTGTTGGATTTGGGTCTCTCCACCCACCATATGGGTTCCAGGGATTGAACTCAGGTCATCAGGCCTCAGGCTTAGCAGCAGGTACCTTTACCAGCGGAACCATCCTTGCTGTCCTCTTGTGATGTCTCTTGGAACCTCTTACAGCCCTGCCTTCTCCCTACTCCCTACTCTCAGCTCCCTATCACTTGGTTTCTGGTTCACTGGAAGAAATCAAAGCCGATCTTCTACCATGTCCCCACTCACACCTGCCCTCTGGGATTTCAGTTTTTCCATCCCACCAAGAAACCCCTGCCTTGCGGTTCCTATTCAGTCTTCCGTCTCTTGGTCAACATTATTTTTGTTCTTTTGAGCAAGTCAGGACAAGAGCATAAGGGGCTGAAGAGATGGTTCAGTGGTTAAGGGTACGTATTGCTCTTCCAAAAGATCCAAGTTCAATTCCCAGAACCCATCTCAGGCTGCTCATAACAGCTATAATGCCAGCTTCGGGGGATTTAATGCCCTCCTCTGGCCTCTAGAGGCGCTGCGCTTATGTGTACATACCCCTGCTCCACCCCCACCACACATAACAGCCATAACTAAAAAGAAAAGAGCAGACAAACTAATAAAAGTCTCTTTTTATTGTGTATTACCCATGAGTGACAGAAACGGTTTCTATTTGCAATAACAAGAGCCAGGCGTGGTGGCACATGCCCTTATTTCCTAGCACTCGGAAGGCAGAGGCAGGCGGATCACTGTGAGTGTGAGGCCAGCCTGGTCTACAAAGTGAGTTCAGGACAGCCAAGTCTACACAGAGAAGCCCTGTCTTGAAAAACCAATGAACCAAACAACCAAACAACCAAAACATAACAAGACTGGTCTACATTCTTGTATTTTCATTCTTTTTAAAAACACACTCTTACAGGCTTTCATCCCCACCACTGCACTGAATCTGGTTTCATTACTCAGGGTTTTTAAAAAAGTGGAACAGAATTGATAGAACACACACACACACACACACACACACACACACACACACACACACACGTGTGTATGATGGGGGATATAGTGAGTCAGCCTCCAGGCATGCTCAATCCATGGTCTGTGGGTCAAATGTGGCTCACAAAAACTTGTATGAATGAAGCAAGCCCAACACAAAATGGTAAGCTTATTTAAAACATTACAAGGGTGTGTGTGTGTGTGTGTGTGTGTTCCAGCAGTTCAAAAGTTCTATGTATTTATTACTAAATCATCTAATTTGCTCCTGCAGTTCAACACACTCATGTCTCCAGAGGCAAACACTTCGGTAGCCATCTGGTAGGACGGACAATTGTGATTCAGCATAAACAGCTGTGTCACTGGACGTGACTCCTTAGAGACCAGGTGTGGCTCTGCTCCAGCGTCCTGCCTTGGAGCTGGCCCCAATTTTGTTAGTAGTTTTCATTCCAGTCCATTAGGGAATGGGGCCATTTTTGCTTCTGTTTCTCAGCCAGGAATAGTTTGATTGTGAATGTCGAAGGAAAATATAAGGCGAAAACGTTTATCCAGTGAACAGCTCACAGTGGCGGAGGCATGATGGGGGATGTATTGATTCAACTTACAGTTGTGGTTTTTTTTTTTTTTTTTTTTTTTTTAGTAACTCCATTGTTTAGCTCTTGAGTGTGACCTTTGTAGATGACAACGTCAAGCAACAGTGTCAGAAGGCTGGACACCCTTAGTGTTCATGGGAAGCTGGGTGATCCAACAATGACCATCTGCACATTGGGAGCCAGATAACCTGGTGGCTTCTGTGCCTAAGAGGCTGGAAGCCTCAGAACAAGGGGCTCAAAGATGCAGCCCCGGCGTAAGGTTAACAGCCTGGAGGTTCCCTAGAGGGCTGCTGGTGTGAATCACGTTGAAAGGTTGGTGCTACTGGGATCTGATGTCCATTGGTAATGACAGCAGCAAGGTGGACTTGCAGGGGAGGAGGAACCAAGTCTGCATGGGATGGGGGCTTCCTCCTCCCACTTCCGACCCCTCCAGGTCCCTAGTGATCTTACCCTACATTCATGTGGGTCTTTCCTCGCTCTGCTATCACACATGTCAATCATCTCTGGAAACACTCTTACTGACACATGCAGACATGTGTTTCACTGGTCACCTAACCACGTCTCAACCCACTCAAGCTGACAGTCGGATTAACCGTCACACTGCTTTCCTTTCCAGTGACCCACATGTCCAGATCTGTCAGTCATCCGATAGATGGGAAGGCGGTTCCATCTTTCTTTCCCTCACTGCAGGTCTCAAGGGTGTCTGCTGAGTGTAGTGGCTCTTCCTCTTCGACACCTCATGCTGTTGTTTTTCCTTCTGTGTCAAAGACATTCCTTCTGAGTCCCTTACTGAGTCCTCAGACCTTTTCCTCTCTGGATACCCCCTCCCTAGGGATCTTACCTAGGGCTTTCTTCCCATATTCATACTCACAGCTGTGCCCTGTCCCCTGAATAGCCAACTCATCTGTTCAGCCATATGCTATTCAGGGTCCCCACGTGGACATGGGACAAGACCCACTAAGACAGACACCAAAACAGAACTCTACTTACTCCTCCGTTGTATTGTGTGCGGATGCCAAAGACTCTCTGCCCCAGTAAAGGCTCACTACCTTCTCAACTGCTCAGATCCGGACACTCTCCATCTTAAGTCTTCGCTCATCCAATCCATGGGGCTGGGCTTTTGCTTCTATCCAGCAGCCAACCCCCTTTTTGGCCATCTCTGCTCTATTCCCTCATCAGCATTTTGTATCATTATGTAGCCCAGGTAACCCTCAAACTCATCTTCCTCCTCCTCCCCCAGCCTCCTGAGTTCTGGAAGTAAAGGTGAGTACCACCACCTGGCCTAACATTTAGTTTCACTTCAAAAAAAATTTTTTTCAAACATGTCTTTACCAATTTAATTTTTGATCAGTGATTCAGGAGAGATCTAAGTTATCCATAGTCTTGCCAAATCTTGGTATTCTCGGTCTTTTAAATTGTGACCACCCAGCTGGATGTTATGTAGCTTCTCTTTGTGGCTTTAATTTTCGTTTTTTTTCCTGAGGAGTAATGAATATGAATAAATTTGCATGTGAATTACTTAATAAAGCCCTTTGCAACACTGGGATTGGATTTAGAGCTTCTCATTCTCTTACTGAACTCCACCTTGGGTTTTCTCTTTCTTTTTAAAGACCACCTGTCGTATAGCCCAGGCTGGCCTCCAACTTGCTTTGTAGTTGTATATAACTTTGAATTTGTGATCCTCCTGCCTCAGGCTCCTGAGTGCTGTGATCTCAAGAGTGTGTTGTTTTATGCAGAGCTGAAGGCATTGTGCCTGTTTGGGAAATGGTCTTCCAACCTAGCTCCATCTAGTCTCTGTAGCCACCTCCCCCCGCTTAGAACTATTTCCTCCTTCTCCTCCTCCTTGTTGTTGCCAACATTGGCCTTGAACTTGTGATCTTCCTGCCTCAGCCTTCAGATGAGCTGCGGTCAGAGGACTGCAGCACTACCACACTCCGCTGTCTGGTCTCTGGCCTATCTTTAATTGGATTGTTCACTATTGGCTTGTGTGGAATCTTGCCTACATAAGTGTGTTGTTGAGCAGAGTAGCGCTGGCACTTCCTGCCTTTTCTTTGTCTTGCTGATGTTTCAAGTGTTCATTTATTTCCAGCCTTGGAGCTTGAGCATATGACAGGCAAGCACGTCACCACAGAGTAACACCCCAGCCCTAAGCCAATTTCTCAAATAGCTGATGGATTATTCAGACAGGGGAAGAAGATGTGCTCAGTCCTGATGCAATTTGGTGGCTTGGAAGTGGGGCTCCCCTCTTCTGAGGAATAGGGGAAAGGGATTGGGGGAGAGGGAGGAAAGGAGGGTAAGACTGGGAGGTGAAGAGGGATAGGGGTATAATCAGGATGTAAAGTGAACAAATACATTAATCAATTAAAAAGTAAAATAACATACTTTCTAAAAACCCAAACCAACCAACCAAATAAACAGCAACAACAACAACAACAATAACAACAACAACAACCACCAGACACCTGTGAGCTGCCATGTGAGTACTGGGAAATAAAATAGAAATCCTACAAGAGATGCCAGTGCTGTCTCAGCTGCTGAGCCATCTCTCCAATCCTATATTTTTCTTATTTTTAATCTCTTCCTACCAGAGTACTGATATCAAAGTGCTGCCCCAGTAAAGCTGAACAGCCTCGATTTCTCTAGTACCTTCCATAAACTTCTAAACTCCTAGCACATAACAACCCCAAGGTGGTGGGAGATGGGCAATAGGATTAGTTGTTATATGCCAGAGACAGGTGATGACGTCAGAGGTTGCTAGGCAGCCTAGAAACAGGCTGCTGGAATAACATTAGTGTCCTAAATTATTGCTTTCTATTTTTTTTAGTACCTTCTTTAATTTTCTAAACACAGAGAACACGCCCACCTCCACCCCCCACCCAGGCTTGAAGACTCTTTCCCTTTAAGATCTGGTGTATTCATACCAGGATTTCCCTTTATTCTGTAGGGTGCTGCAGGATCTTCACCACACTCCAGCTCCCTCAGCCTGGCACCTTCTCACTTTAAATTCATCTCAGCATGTCTCTAACCACCCCTACAAAGATCTTTATTATTTAAAACAAATATATCTGGGTGTGGTGGCACACGCCTTTAATCCCAGCACTCAGGAGGAGAGGCAGGGAGATCTAAGTTCAAGGACAGCCTCACCTACAAAATGAGCTCTAAGACAACTAGGGCTACATAGAGAAACCGTGTCTCGAAACAAACTAAAACAAATAGAATCTTCATGAAGGCGGAGACTTATATCGTTCACAGATAAATCTCCAAAACCTAAAACAATTTTGGTTTACAGAATGAGGGAATTAGTGCTTTCAACGAAGGAACAGGAGCTAAATTTATCAAGACATTATTATGTAAGAACTATATTCATAGGTAAATATGTAATTCTTCCACAGTTAGAAATGGAGGCATAAGAAGAAAGTAAGCTCATGGGTAGAATCTAGGTCTAAGAGCAGGGGATGCCGCTCAGTGATGTGGAGTACTTGGCTGGTATGTACAGGGTTTGGTTCCTAGGATCTGGGTAAGTTAAAAAAAAAAAAAAAAATCCAAATATAAAGCCAGTTCTAGCTCAACAAGCCGTGTCCTCTGCTTCAAACACTGAGAATACATTTTGTAAAAGCCAGAAGCCAGAGATGGTGGCACACGCCTTTAATTCCAGCATTCAGGAGGTAGAGAAAGGCGGATCTCTGTGACTTCAAGGCCAGCCTGGTCTCCAGCGCTGAGTTCCAAAATCCTCTTAGGTCTGAGCTCAGTCTCCAATTAGGGCTTGGCACTGGTCATGCACTGCCTGCAGGCAACCTGAGCCAGCCACGTGGAGCACCAAGGGCGGCACGGAAGACTCGCGGAACGCAAAGGTAGAAGCTGTGTTTCCGGCGGAGCACTCTCTCCGCCTCTCCCGGAAGCGGTGCCCGCTGCTAGGGTAACGGTGGCAGAGGCGGCGGAGTTGCGATGAATCTGGAGGCGGCGGTAAGGACTTAAGAGGATCACTTGGAGATCTAACTCCTCGTTCCCTAACTGAAAGGGCGGAAGAGCGCCAGGAGGAGGGGCGCGGAGAGGAGGAGTCGGCTGAGGGCAGTGACCGCATAGTGGGCGGGGCGAGGGGGGCAGAGGCCACGCGGGCCGGGGTCCCAGGCTGCCTGTCAGCCGTGGGAGGTTGTGGATGCGACTGGGTGGAGTGTTTGTGCACGTGAGGCGTGGGCCAGGAGGAGTATGAAGCTGTGGGTTTGTGGGTTGGCTATCCCCATGGCTCATCTTCTCTGGAGGGAACCACCCAGCAAAGCTCCCTTTGATGCTGGGCCCGGTGAAGTGAAGGGGAGCAGCACCTGGAATTTGGGATGCCTCCAAATAATCTCTGTCTGTCTCGGGTACTGATTCCTGACCCCTGTCGAGGATGTTCCAATGTGCCATCTTAGGGTTTTCATTTCTGCAATGAAGCACCGTAAGCAATTTGGGAAGGAAGCGGTTTATTTGGCTTACATATCACTGTTCATCTTATAAGGAACAGGGCAGGGGTCTGGAGGCAGGAGCTGATGCAGAGGCCATGGAGGGATGCTGCTTACTGCCTTACTCCTCATGGCTTGCTCAGCCTGCTTTTTTTATAGAACCCAGGACCACCAGCCCAGCGATGGCACCACCCACAATGGTGGGTGAACTTATAGAGGCAGTTTCTTAATTGAGTATGCCTCCTCTCAGATGGCTTTATCTTGGGTCAAGTTGACACAAAACTACCCAGCACATGTGCCCATACCTCATCACAAAAGCGATCAGGATGCTGTTGAGCTTTGCAGTGCACTTTTACCATGATAGGTGTATTCAGTAACTGACCCAGAAGTCACACACCAAAGAATCAGGATCAAGAATCTGTGTGTGCGCCTTGGCAGAATAATGGTAGAAAGTCTCACAGTAGACTGACTAAATATTAATAATATCTGTATTTATTACAAACGTAACACTTGTCTAGATAATAAACTGATAAGACGTAAATCACTGTGATCCATTCATATAGACCAGGAGCGGCTCCTACGCTCCTTTTGCTTGCTGTAGGGCACCTCAGGCAAACAGCCAGTTGATGCCCTTTATATTACTGGATGAGTAAATCAAAACTTGAAACATCTGCCTGACGATACATTTTCAGTGCCCCAAAGTATATGCCAACCGGGTTTTTAATCTTGGTGGTTTTGTTCTGTCTGTTCATACACTGGGTCATCTTTCCTCCCTCAGCACTTGCAGGGAGTTTGCTTATGCCTTTGCTTCCAGTTTAGCCCCGCCCACCTTTCTTTCTTTGTTCTCACTCTGCATATTTTAGTAGTTTTATGGAAGAGTTACTGCCCTTCATACTACTAAAGAGACTAAATTCTTCTCCTTATTTATAGTGTCTCATGTGGTTTTCATTTTCTATAATTTATTTTTACAATTTTGGGGGATGAAATTGCCAGGAACTGTGGGGTTTAAGATGCAGAGTTGTTCTGACGGTAACGATTCTTTTGCCTTCTATAGCAAGCGTTCAAAGACCGCTGTTTGCAGTGTGATGCTGTCTCCTGGGGCCTCACTGATGAAGGCAAATACTATTGTATTTCCTGTCACAATGTCACAGATGTAAGTAATATGCTATTCACAAATTTGCTTATGCTTTAAAAACCGCAGTTTCACCCTGATGTGTGGCCTGGCTCCTTAAGAAGAGTCTATTTTATCAAGCGTGCAATGGCCAAATTCCAAGAACAGAGACAGTCTTTAAGAGCACAGTCCTGGATTAAGAACTTTGCAAATGAGGTTGGAGATGAACTTTTTTCTCTTTTCTTTTCTTTTCTTTGTTTTGTTTTGTTTTTTGAGACAGAGTTTCTCCTTATAACCGTGGCTATCCTGGACTCGCTTTGTAGACCAAGCTGGCCTCGAACTCACAGAGCTCTGCCTGCCTCTGCTTCCCCGAGTGCTGGATGGGACTAAAGGAATATGCTACTACACTCAGCTTGGAAATGAACTCTTAAAATTATGTTGAGCCACATTTATAAATGAATGTTTCATTTGGACTAGACATGTGTGGAACCTTTTTTTTTTTTTTTTTTTTTTTTTCCCTCTCTTGTTTGTTTTTTCTTGTTTTTGAGACAGGGTTTCTCTGTGCAACAGCTTTGGCTGTCCTGGAACTCACTTCGTAGACCAGGCTGGCCTCAAACTTAAAGAGATCTAGCTACCTCTGCATCCCGAGTGCTGGGACTAAAGGTGTGGGCCATCACACCGGCTGAGCGTATTTAATATTATACTTGAATGTTTTTTTAAATTAGTTTTTAATGTGTGTTGTTCTAGCTTAGAGACTTGGAAGATGGAATGTTAGAATGATGTGGACTCTCGGGAGTATTGGAACCATGCTTCATTATCACATACTTGTGTCTAGTTCCTTCACAAACTGCCGAGTGCTTTCTTATCCATTATGTAATTCCTGCCTCACAGTGACCTGTGGAGATACAATGTTACGCTCAGACACACAGAGCAAGCAGGGCTCATGAGCTATTAGGTTTTTTTTCCCCCCTATTGTTTTAAGACAGTGTCTTACTGTGTAGGCCAGGCTGAGCTCTTAACTCAGGGAGCCAAGAGAACTGGGATTAAAGGCGTGCACCACCACACCTGACACCAGTTAGGTTAGTTTGCTAATTTACGAGTGCAAAGATTTGAGGTAGGGCTTGGACCTAAATCTTCTGACCCCATCATACCTTGTTTTGTTTTGTTTTTTTAAAATAAAATCTCAAACATTCGATATCACCAATAAAGAAAGACTTGGGAGCCAGATGCTGGGGTGAAAGCCTGCTAGCTCAGAGAGGCAGAGAAAGCACCCAGCTGACCTTCCTCCTCAGCCTATGACCCAGAAGGAAAAAGAAAAAGAAGTCTCCATCCCCAGCCATCTCAAAAAGCCCCCTCAAACTAAATGTCCTTCTCGTCTGCTTCCTACAAGCCTCTGTCTACCACTTGACTTCTTTTACTCTCTTTGGGTTTTTTTTTTCCCTAGGTTCACTCCCTGTCAACAGGTTGCTAACTCCAACTCTTGACCTAGGGTTGACTTTATTTAACCCTGTCTTGGATTAAAGGTGTGTGTTAGGACTGAGCCACACCACAACTAAAAACATGTTTTTCCGTTAAACAACACACTCTCAATGCTCACAGTGTGATCAAATGTCCTGCAATGACACCTGTTTCTTAAACGAGAGATTGTCACTCTATGAGGCCGTCTTCACACTGGAAGTACTAGGTCCTATTCTGGTGAGCATACCTTTAGGCCAGTGACCAACGTGTGGACAGCCTGCTGCTGGACTAGCTAAATGTTCTAGGACTGTTATCCATAGGAAAGAATTTGCTGGAAGTACAGAGCCAAGAAGGAATAAGTACTGCCCTCAGCACTTGTTTAGAAAGGCTAGTTGGGGCCAAGGAAAGACTGCTCCAACATAATGTGCCAGGGACTGATCTTGCTTCCTACCTCAGACAACTCAAAATCTGGACAAAAGATGTGAAGCAAACAAAACTCTTTAGAAACATAGCTAATTTAGCTTGCAACTCAATTACACAAGTGCTTTTCTTTTAAAGAAAGGTATGTGTATGTATGGGTCTGTTGTGTGAGTGCAAGTGACTATGAAGTCCAACAGAGGATGGTTGTGGGCTGCCTTACATAGGGCTAGAAAGCCAAGGGTCCTCTGCAAGACCTGCATGCGCTCTTAGCCCTGAGCTAGCTCACCAGCCCACACAGGTGTGTCTTCTTGAGGTGGCTTTTTCAATCTACAGCTCAGATGCTTGTTTGCATCCGTGTTAGTCAGACAGGATATTAGCAAGATCTATGCCTAACCAAACCCAGTGGGGAATGACGGAGTGCAGATTGCCCTGATCGTGGTGATGGTCTCTTGGAGACACGTCTCATCAAGATAGACAAATGCTCTTGCACAAATACATCAGATCGGAGGCTTGAAATGTATGTCGCTTGTCCTCTGCTTTGATGCTCATTGAGACTCCAGTGGTTTAGTCAGTGTTAATTTCATAGTGTAGTTCAAATGTAAACAGTGCAGGAGCGGGATGTCGTAATGGAAGAGTCTCCATGTGGAGATGGAGCCAGGGCACTATTTTTTATAGGAACTGAGCAGCCGTAACTAATGGCTTCTTTTATTTCTGTCTTTGATGTTTCCTGGTTCTGTCTGATTAAGTCTACTACCATCACTTGTAGTTTGAAAGAATATAATATTACTACCTACCTTCATATTTAAGACTCTCAGCTCAAGGGAGTAAGGATGAACAATTCTTGAAGGTGGGTGACACGTTTTTCCTTTTCCTGCTGTACACTGGCATCATCCAGCACCTTCTGTGTGCTAGGCAAGTGCCCTGCTAACTTCCTCCCTGGTGCCAGCGTGTGTTTGTAAAAGCCTGTGAAGCTCAGAGTCTTCCCTCCACACAAAAGGCAACCCTGCATGTTATACAGCTTCAGTTGTTGCTCTCGGCTCACACTGATCCAGGCATATTCATCACATAGAATAGTATACAGTTGGGCTTCCTGGAGTTGTGTAGTGTTGTGGGGTTGAAATTTAGTGGGTGAAGGATGACCAGTGAGCAGTAGGCCTGTGACAAAAGGAAGCTGTGGTACAGCTCACCTGTCTTTCTGCTCCTCTCCTTTCCGCCAGCTCACTGTGGGTGATCCTTCAAGCTCTTGGCTCTGTGTATAATCCAAGCAAAGCCTGATGAGTGGAACGCTCTTTTTTCTACTGTATTTTATTCAAGAAAAAGAATTTAAGATCCTTAATTTGGCCAGTTTAGACAATGTATATTTTTTGGTAAGTCTTTAAGCATTTAATAAAACTATGGGCCCAAATTATGTGAATTTAATAGATTTTTATAAAAATAATGCATATTCATTGTAGGAAATTTGAAAACTATGCAGGTGAAAGCCAAAATCACTAATGTCTTAGTATACAGTCAGCAGCTTGCATTCAGTCTTGTTTTTCTGTGTATGGAAAGAAAAAGGGACACTTGGGACACCACCGAGTCTTTTGTCTTGATATTTTTTACTGGGTTGTTCTAAGAATTGCAGGTTTTTACTAAGTATGTAAATATTCCACAATCTAACCATGGCCACGTTTAGTCTTCCCTAGTTTTTGCTGTTGTTTTATTTCTTATATAGTTCAAGTGTAAAGCCCCTTTTAACCTCATACATGTTTTGCCTGTCTTTTCTAAATAACTGCCTTAGTGGTATTTTGGCAAGTCTTACCTTCTCACTATAGCCAACTTAGTATATCATATTTCTTTGAAAATAATAGCAGCAGTCCAGAAATCCTATTAGAAGAGGCATGCCTTTTATTCTGTGTTTGACACAGGTCTTATGTAGCCCAGGCTGGCTCTTGGACGACCTCGGGTTTGGGCCTGTTAAGTTGGTGGGCTTACTCCTCAGCCCCTTGCCTTTTACTCTTTGGAGACTCACTCTGCTGGGGTGGTAGAGCCTGGAACCCCAGTGCTCAGAGGGCAAAGATCCCAAACTTGAGGCTTGTCCAGGCTATCTGGAACCCTCCCCCCCACTTGTCACACACACACACACACACACACACACACACACACACACACACACACACAAGTAAGCTTCATTCTCAATCTTTAAATTTAGAAAAGTATATTAATATCATTTATTATTTAAATTTTTTTACTTTTCTCCAGAAATAAGGAAGTCTGAGATAATTGCCCTTGATAGCAGTTGGCATTGACCAGTTTGTTATAAATGGTACTAACCATTACCATTTAAAACTCTTAAAATAATTTTGTTTTGTTGAAAATAAAAAGTAGTACATTTATTTTTTTATTTTTTCAGATAGAGTCTTACTTTGTAACCCTGTCTTGCCTGGAACTCACAATGTAGACCAGGCTGGCCCTGCCTCTAACTCCCAAGTGCTGGGATAACACTTTTGTAAATAAAATCCTTTCTGAGTAATGGTCACACAGCCATACTGAGAGGATGTGAGCCTACCTGTGTGGCAGGCATCAACAGTTGGCTGTTTTATTTTTGTTGCTGTTTGTTTGCTTTGAGGGAGGGTCTGTGTAGCACAGGCTGGCCTTAAACTCTTTAATGTCCTGCCTTTACCTCCTAAATATTAGGATTATAGGCACGTACCACTATCTCTAACCATAAACTGTTTTTTTGTTAAAGTGTATTTTATATGGATACAAAATTGAGTATAAAGCCAGGCGTGGTGGTGCATGCCTTTAATCCCAACACTCAGGAGGCTGAGGCAAGTGGATCAATGTGAGTTCGAGGCCAGCCTGGTCTACAAAACGAGTCCAGGACAGCCAAGGCTATACAGAGAACCCCTGTCTTTAAAAAAAAAAAAAAAAAAAAAAAAAGACAAACAAAAAATTGAGTATATTTTAATTTTAGTCTTATTGAAAAAAGTTAATATATATATTTTAATCTGTTTCCCTGTATTTTTTAAAAATGAGATAAAATTTATCTCTTAATACTTTTTTATTTTGTTTTTGTTTTGAGGATAGGGTTTCTCTTTGTAGTTCTGGTTGTCTTGGAACTTGCTCTGTAACCAGACTGGCTTCAAACTCAAAACTCTGCCTGCTTCTGCCTCCCAAATGCTGGGATGAAAGTCATGTGCCACCATCCCAAGCTTTTCAAATTCATATTTAACTAAAATAGAATTACATGGCTTAAAGTAAAGGTTTTTTCATTTGGTTACTATGTAACCAGCTTTTTTAGAAACCCAAAAGTTTTTGGATGAAACAGCAGTGTAAAGATTAACCATCAGTGTGGCTTCACAGTCATCCGAGTAGTCTCTCTCCATCGGGCTGCTGCCCCTCCCCGAGCACACTTGCAATATGTTCCAGGGTACAGGCTCTCTTCTGCACTGTCTGCTTTTGTCTTCTGCAGCGATCTGAAGAAGTTGTGAGCACCGCGGTCATTCCGAACACCAGGATCAGCTCCATTAGCAAGGGGCTGAGGAAGAGAAGCAAATATGGTAAGCACTGATGCGCGTGTCAGGGTGCCACTTGCAGTTTCCTTAATGACTTGAGGACACAGAATGAATTTTAAATACATTCCAAGCAGCATGCCAGCATTTTAAGCAGAAAATCTAAGTTATTAAAGTTATTAAATGAAGTTGCTGCTGGTGGTAAAATTGGAAGCAAATGCCCTGCAGTATTTGTTGTTAGTAAGCTACTCTTGTGCGGTTATGCAAAAGGTAGGGTAAGTGTTGGCTGCTGGTACATGCTGGCGTGTTCTGTGTGTTAACTATGATGTGGTCCTTCTGAATGGTTCGATGGTGTGCTTCTGAGATTAGGCAAGTTAAACACAATATTCAACTTTCAAACACTATTTCTCACATTGAATTTTGAACACACCTTTTAAAAATAGTAAGGACCATTTTTCCCTAAAGTAGCTGTAGAGTGAGTACCAACCCAGTAAGTCCTTCCAGCGGGCCATTGTTGAGAAGGATCTGAAATTATTTGGCTGATGTTTTGTGTTTTTTTGTTTTTGTTTTTTGAAGTTTTGTGTTTTTGTGACTAACTAGGACCAGACAGATTCGCAAGCTGGAAATCACTGGCCTAACGATGATAGTAACCAGTTCTATGAACGGTAGCTGTGAAGGCATACATACAAATATGTGTGTATGCATATATATATAGACATACATGAAACATTTATGTGAAATACATTGACATTCTTAGATAAATAACAGAGAGAATGCTTAAATACAACACATAGTCCTGTTTAACCTTTAGTAGTGACTTTAAAAGAAAAGATTATTTAATGTATATATATGTAGCTGTTTGTCTGCATGTATGTCTAGGTACCATGTGTGTGCGGGCACGCTTAGAGGCCAGAGGTCTGTGTTGGATCCCCTGGAACTGGACTTACAGATGATTGTGAACCACCATGTAGGTGCTAGGAACCAAACCCAGATCCTCTTGGCAGGCAGCCAGTGTTCTTCGCCACTGAACCATCTGCCTCTCCAGCCCAGTAGTGACATTTTATAGGTCTAAACCTGGTTGATTTTATTCAGCTTTATCAGAATAAAATGTGATTTATTGTAATCCATATATGTAAATAGTTAAAATGTATAGTTTGGGCTTACAGGTCTACACAACCTCAGATGCTCGATTAGGTAGCGGCTCATAGTCAACATCACAGTCATTGCATTGTCACCTGTGAAAGGAGAATAGTAACACCATTGTTACATACAGTAGGAGAGTGCGGATAGTTGAAAATGCAAGATTATCAGTCTCTGAGTTTGTATGACAGGCATGGGAACCCTGGGCATGCATACCACCTGCAGGGTCTAATCCTCTTACCGTGTGCATGCCGCAGCAATTACAGGCTTTCTGTTGTATTTGAGACTCTTCCTAGGAAGGACTGGTTAGTCAGTGGAGGCAGGAGAGCCTGTGATACTCAGATGACTGAAAGGGGTCGAGTCTTCACATGTGCAGAGTTATGTGGGAGTCAGAAGTTGTCTTTAGAAGCCATGCGTGGACATTTTGATAGCATGCTTTTGAATGACTTTCTTATCTGTCTGGTCGTAGCAGGTAAGAAACATTTTCTCCAACTGGTTGTTACCATAGCTAAACATATAATGCTGACTGCTCTGGCAGATTTCTGTATGATCTTAGGGTGGTGGGGCTCGCAAGGATAGTTCATTTAAAATATTTAGGAGCTGGGAAGTGGCTCCATCAGTGAGCTACCTGACACACAAGGACTGGAGGTCAGATCCCCCAAATTTACGTAAAACCTGCTAACGACAGCATGTTCCTTGCAACCTCAGTATTGGGAGGGGTGGAGACGGGTGGATCCTAGACGCTTAATGGCCAAACCCATGAGTTTCAGATTCACTGCGAGACCCCATTTTAAAAAATAAACATGGAAGTGCTGAAGAGATGGCTCAGTAGTTAAGAGCACTTGCTTTTCTAGGACTTTTGTTCAGTTCTCAACACTCATATGATGGCTTACAACTGTCTGTAACTTGAGTTCTAGGGGATCTGATCCCTTCTTCTGGCTTCCATGGGCGCCAGGCATATGTATGTGGTTCATATATATACATACAGGCAAAAAACATCCACACACATGAAACAGAATAATAGTAATTTTTAAAAGATGCAGAGTGAATAAGGAAGACCCCTGATCATTGATCACAGACCAGACCTACATACACCCACATACAGTCACATGCAACCACCTACATGTGCACACACACTATCAATTACAAGCACTGCATACAATACCATACACACAAATTTAAAGGGGGAAAAGTTAAAATACTTAGGATCCATCTGGTACCTAGGCACTACTAGTCTAGTAGGTCTCAGATTCCTAATTTTCAATTTCCCTCTCAAACTGGAGCCATTTTCACAAAAGCAGAATGCCACTGTGAGTTTACTTTCTTTGAATGTGTAGATTGCCCTTTCCTGACCTCTGGACATCGTTTCTTGGATCTTGACATTTGCTTATTTGTTGACCAAAATATGTATTGAAATGCAACAGAAAACTGGTGGATGACTTAGCGACCAAGTATTTCCACATAGGAATGTTTTGAGCATTGTAAAATATACATTAAAAAATATTAAATCTCACTGGGTATGGTGGCAAAGCCTTTAATTCTAGCACTCAGGAGGCAGAGGCAGACAGATCTCTGTAAGTTTGAGGCCAGCCTGGTCTGCAGAGGTAGTTCCAGGATAGGCAGGGCTGCAAACAAACAAACAACCCCCCCCCAAAAAAAACAAACCAAAACAACAAAAAACACAAAATGTGTACACACACACACACAGGAAGAGAGAGAACATACACAGCATACATAAACATACACACAAAGTATACACATATACACAAAGTATATACACACAAAGTGTACACACACATACATAAAGTATATACACACACAAAAACCTATTTGAGGTAGAAAAATAGAAGTCTTTTGGCACATGTAAACAGCAATTGCATTATGTAGAAGCACCATAATAAATTAGTATATCGTCTAAAGCTTGTTCTTTGTCCTTTAGAGAAAGGCTGGGATTGGTATGTATGTGAAGGTTTTCAGTGCATACTTTATCACCAAGCAAAAGCCCTGGAGACCCTTGGAGTAGGCCCAGAGCTAAAGGTAAGTAATGTGTGTCTAGATGTTAGCTCCTCATCCTTTAAAAACTGAGGTCAGAGGGGACCGGGGAGGAATCAATAGTAACTAACAGCCATGACTGGAGGTCATTGCTTATACATTGTTTCTTTCTGTGATCCTGAGTACGAAAAAGGATGGCCTCATAGCTATCTTGAATGCCTTTCCCTTCCCCTAACTCCAAGGGTTAAACGGATATCTTGAGGTCTCTGCTTAATACCCAGCACTGAGAAATGAAATGGATGATTTATTGATTCAGGTCTCTCATGTACCTGATAAGGAATAGCAGGTGGAAATGCATTTAGATTGGGCACAATCTATAAAGAATGGGTGCTTGGCTGGGTGGTGGTGGCGCACGCCTTTAATCCCAGCACTCGGGAGGCAGAGGCAGGTGGATCCCTGTGAGTTCGAGGCCAGCCTGGTCTACAAAGTGAGTCCAGGACAGGCAAGGCTACACAGAGAAACCCTGTCTCAAAAAATCCAAAAAAAAAAAAAAAAAAGAAAAGAAAAGAATGGGTGCTTGTGTGGTGTGAGAGCCTGTGTATATGCCATCATAATGATGCACCACTTGTTTTCCTTCCACCTTAGAATGAAGTTTTACACAATTTTTGGAAACGCTACCTTCAGAAGAGCAAGCAGGCCTATTGTAAAGACCCAGTTTGTACAAGTGGAAGGAAAGCCAAGGTGAGCCATGGAACCTTGTGTGGCAGAGAGACAAAGGTGATGTTTGTGGCTGCTTGAGTCTGACTGTGGTAATTGTCTGTGGATTTCCAGGGAAGAGGCTTCTTGTGCAATCCAGAACGATCTGGACTTCACAGTAAATTTTGGCTGTTTATTAAACTAGTTGTAACATAAAGGAATTAAAATTTATCTTCCACTGGGTGGTAGTGGTACACTCTTTAATCGAAGCACTTAGGAGGCAGAGGCAGGTAGATCTCTGTGAGTTTGAGGCCAGCCTGGTCTACAAAGAGAGTTCCAGAACAGCCAAGGCTATGCAGAGAAAACCTGTCTTGAAAAAAAAAATTATCTTTTGAAAGTTGTTGTTTGTTTTTGTTTTTTTGAGTCAGAATCTCATTTCATAATCTAGGCTGGCCTTGAACTATTTATTGGTAATCCTCCTGCCTCAGGCTTTCAAGTGCTAGGATTACAGCCACGACATCCTGCTCATTCATTTTTTAGAAAACTTTAAGGAGTTTCTTATTTGTTTTGTAGTGTTGGGGTCAAGCTCACAAGCTAGGAGAGTTCTGTGCCTCTGAGCTCTGTCTTGTCATTTTGCTGTTTAGTTCATGGTGTTCATTTTTTTGTTGTTGTTGCTAGAATTTTTTGCATATGCTTTTTCTATTATGATGACATAATAGGCCTTGAGACAGGACCTTGTTATTTATCTGTAGCTGGCCTTAGACTCACAGAGATTCACTGTCTCTGCCTCCCAAGTGCTGGGATTAAAGGCAAGTGACAGACACCACCTGGCTTATTTTATTTTATTTTGAGACAGGGTCTTATATATCCCAGGCCAGTTTTGCTGTGTAGTCAAGGATGCCCTTGACTTGCCTTCACCTCCCAAGTGCTAGGTTGACAGACATAAGCTATGGCGCCCTGCTTATGTGCAGAGATCAAACCAAGGGCTTTGTGCGTGCCAGGCACCCTGAGCTGCATCCCCAAGACCTGCGCATCTCATTCCTTTCATTCGGCATTCCTGCTTACTGTACCTGGCCTTTCAGGATTCGCCTCTTATTGTGTCATCTCAAGGAAAGTCACTCTGGTGTGTGGCCAAGCGGCTCTCCTTTGAGCAGCATGCTCTGAACTGCTTCAGAAGTGTGCTATGGCACTTTTTACTTGGAATAAAGAAGAGTTCCACTGCTGGGAAAGGCAAGTGTCCTAACCACAGATGTGTCTGATGAGTGGTAGCTACCCTCCAGGCCTAAGATGAGGTTCTGAGTCCATGTGACTCACATTTGCTAGGACCTTGGGAGCTTGGCCCAGCGTTTCCTTGTTTGGTCAGGTCCTCCTAGGTCTGTATGGGAAGGTCAGTGATTCAGGAATGAAAAGGCTGAGTCAAGATGAAAGGAATAGGTTACAGAGGTGAGCAAAGGACAGGCCTCTGAGCTGCACGTGCATCCTCTGTGGTAAGGAGCTAATCCTAGGGATGCAGCTAGAGTGGTCAGACCATGCGAGACAGTTAGGGACGTGACTGAGGAATGTCCTTCCTAAATATGAGGTGATAAACTTAAGCCAGCTCCCAAAATGTAATTTGAATTCCTGAAAAAAGGAAGCATTTTATGATCATAAAGCTATGGAGAACCAGCCTGACTGGATATAGGAGCCACATGCTTGTCAAGGAAAGCAAAAGGTACTAAATGGCTTAATGGTGACTCTTAAAGGAAAAAATTCATCCCAAGTAGTAAGAACGTGACCTTCAAATCTCATACTTGGTGTTTGTGGTTGTCTCTGTGCACTGGGTGTTGCCCAGTACCTAGAAAACAGGAACGGGAACCTGGGGCTCTCTACGACACTAATCTCCTTAAGCTAACTGAAAACTCACAGACAAAAGTTTTGTTGGTGTGAATAAACAACTGGGTAGACAGTGTCACACTAAATCCTAGTAAATAAGAAGTGAAATGGAAGCTGACAGGTAAGTCATGTCATTTCTGTTGCCCTAGTACAGCAATACCCTTTTTTGAAAAGGAGAGAAAATTATATTTTAAATTAGAAATGGGTTTGGGGTATGGCTCATAGACAGAGAATTTACCCAGAAGGTCCAGACCACAGGTTCCACCTTCAAAAAAGTAGGGTCCTCAGTAAGTCTGCAAACGCCCTTAGAGCTCTGGATGCAGCTGTTCCAAGAACTAGAGAGGCCTGTATCTGAATCCTGTCCTATGACTTTTGAGCTATGGATAACTACTGGAAATTTCCAGAACAAGCAAGCACATGTGTATAAGGGGCATTGGGAAGGCTGTTATGTAACCCAGAGTGGCCATGGAGGACTTCCCAGTGCGTTGAAGGGGCTCTGGGAAGTGAGTTTAACATGGTGTGGAAGAGAAGAAATGAACTTCAGGCCTCACTGGGACCAACAACCTACGCCTACATTTGCTGAGTGGTAGCAGGGCTGAGGCCTGGCAGAACACAGGGATGTAAGGGTAAGACTGTAGAAGAGCTTTGGAGGTAGAGCCAGCAGGACCCCCTGATGGCCTAGGTGTGGGAGGCAGGAGTGAGGGATGATGGTGAGGCCCTCGGCCACATACTAAAAGGGCAGGTGGGGTCAGAAGATCAGGGGTTGGGTTTGGGACATGTTAAGCTTGAGATAGCTGTAAGACATACAAGAGGAAATGTCACGCGTGTAGTGAGACAGATGAGTCTGCAGTTGGAAAGATAGGAATTTAAAACTGCCGGTGTGCATTATAATTACCAAATGTAAAAACTCTGCTGTTCATAGACATGCCCCTCCCTCCTTTAGAGACAAGGTCTCAGGCGGTCCCTGATGGCCTCAGACTCATACGTAGCTGAGGATGACCTTGAACTTCTTCTAATCCTCCTGTCTCTACTTGCTGGGATTACAGGCATCCATTACCACACATAGTGTGTGCAGTGCTGGGGATGGAATCCAGGGCTTCGTGCACACTAGGCAAGCTTCCTACCTCTGAACTACAGCTTGTCACCAGTGTGTGTGTGTTAGGGTTTCTGCTGCTGTGAGAAACATCGTGATCATAAGCAGCTTAGGAGGAGGGGCGTATTTCGCTTAGTCTTCCACATCACAGGCCTCAGTGAAGGAAGTCAGGCTAAGAACTTGGAGGCAAGAACTGCGGCAGACACTATGGAGGAGGAGTACGATCTGGCTGGCTTCATGGCTTGCTCAGCCTACTTTCTTTATATTGTTGTTTTTGTTGTATGTTTCACATGGAAAACGTTAGCACTTAATGAACTTCCCCATGTGGCTTCAAGCCACAGGACATGAGGTAGCTCCAGCACCCTTTATCTTTCCTCAGCTCTTCTGATAAGAATTTGGCCTTCAGGGTGCCAGGCTGCTTAGGGAGCTCTCCCATCCCCAGAACTTTGCAGTAGTCTGATTGCAGCACATCAGTGATGGGAACAGCTCTGGTCTTGGTTTTGTAGCACTCACCCATGCCTGCTCACTGAGCAGTGTCCACAGTTTATCCAGGCTGACAGTTGGGCAGAAGCTCTGGCTCCTCTTTAGGTGGCAAGGCCTCATACTAACTTTCCCAAAATAACCTGGATGGTATTTACTGAAGTTGTCTCTGTGGTGATGGGTGCCTCCAGTGTTCCCCTGGCCTCTTGGTGCTTGTGGTGCTTAATGATGCAGCTGTAGCTCACGTGGTCCTGGAATTTCCAGGTCTTCCTCAATCTGGATGGCATGACAGCAGCTGAAAGGAAAAAGGGAGGCACCCATGACCAAGATAGCCCAGCCCACTTTCCTATACAACCCAGGACCACCTGCTTAGACATAGCACCACCCACAGTGGGCTGGACCATCCCATGTTATTAATGTCTAAACTGTACCACATACTTGCCATCTTGTGGGGCATTTTGTCAATTGAAGTTCCTTTTTTCCAAATGACTAACTTGTGTTAAGTTGACATAAAACTACTCAGCACAAGACAGACTATCATTTTAAGAAAGAAAACAATGCTGTGAATTAAACTGTGACATGCTAATGATTCTAGGAGTCACCTGGATTTCACGGGTATTAAAATGTGGGGTAGGTATATCCTAGAAGTAAAATACGATAGCTGTGACTTAAAACCCTAAGTCTGATGGATGTCACCAGAAGACAGACACAAAAGAGGATCAAAACCCAAGCTCTGTCCCTTCCCAGTGACATGGTGTTGCTGTGAACTCAGGACAGCTGAGAGGAGACAGTATTTCATACAAGGACAGTGACATCTGGTGATGCTGTCACTAGGTCAAGGAGACAGAGGGCTAACATTGACAAGATGGCCTGTGGAGCTGGAGTGGTACAGGGGACAAAGCATTTAGAGCAATCAAAGACAGCATATCTGTGCTTCCTCAAGGCACGTTGCTGCAAAGACATTGAGAAAATTGTGTGTGCCTCTGGTCAAGGAGCAGCTTTGTTTAAACAGGAAGGAGGATAGCGTATCTGGTACCAACAGACTGCTGCAGTAGATATGAGTAATTTCTTTGAGTGAGGAGAGATGAGGTTGAGTGTACACGTGGAGAAGCTGGCTTTCCGTGGGGGATTACACAGCCCAGAAACATTGGGACAAGCAGAGCCTGGAGCAGAGCAGAGCGGGTGGGTGCCCGCGAGACCCTGTGAAGCTCTCTTCTGATTGTCTCAGGTTTTTTGAGGCTGTGCTCCTCAGCCAGCTTTGTGATGCACCTTGCTACATGTTGCTGGCCCATGGCAAGGGGCATGTAGTCCCATTCTGATTTTTTTTCCTGCAATATTCTGTATGCTTCTTCAGTTCATGAGTTTGATCTCCTCAAATAATGTCCTATTTCTTGACCTGCAGGGGTGAGCTCATAGGATTGTGAATGATATCAGTTCCTCATGGCCGTATAAGCTAATGAGATCTTTAAGTAGCCAGTGCCCTGGCTGGTGTTGAGACTCTGGCCACCATTTCAGTAGCTGACACATGACAGCAAACAATGGTATGAAATAGTACATCCTTGTCAGGTCATGGTTCTACACAGAAAGTGCTATGTAGACAAGTGAGAAATCAGGAAGAAGAGCGGTTGGGAAGATAGCATGGTGGAGTAAGAAATAAATTGAAAAGAAAGAAATGAAAAGACAGTTTGGGCAAAACAAATGGAGCCAGCAAGATACAAAGTAAAACTTCCCCAGATAGACGAGGCAGAAAGGAGGCAGTATGGTGGAGCCATGACATTTGGTGCTTTTCTGCTGCTGCAAAAGCGATACTCCTGGGAGGAGGAGACCTGTGTGTGTACACACTTGCATGCATGCTCTAGCAGGCTGTTTCCCCATTTGCCCTTGTTTGCAGTCTCCCTTGGGGAAACATTGCTGGGAAATATAAAATTACCTTTTATTTGTTTGATTTGCTGTCTTGGAGGCTTATAGTCACCATACAATCTAATCTAGACTTAGTATGTCTTCAGCCTCTGAGACTCTTTTTTTTTTTTTTTTTTTTTTTTTTTTTTTTTTTTTTGAGCTCTGGCTGCTTCTACTCAGCTGTCCTGGCTCAAATGCCTCTTTAAGCTGACTCGTTCAAACTGGCTTCTCTTGGCCTCTGAATAGCTCTGCTTGACCTCTAATTAACTATAGCCATCTAATATAATCTTCTGGCTCCTTCTCATTCTCTGGCTCATTCTGTCTTCACCTGAGTCTAGCTTGCTCTCTCTCTGTAGCCTGTCTATTACTGTCTTTTAAAACTGCCTCCTCTCTCTCTTATTCTCTGTGCTGCTCCCTTAAGTAACTTGCTTTTCCTCTTTCTTCTTGTGAGAGTTCGGCATATCTTATTCTGTCAAATCTTTCTCTGATTTGTCACTTTTTCTGCCACTCAATTAGACATCACTTTCAAACATGAATGCTTCCTTCTACAAATTAACTTTACCTTCATTGTTTTGGATTAAAGGCATGTACCACCACACTTGGACATAAACTTTTCTTGACCTCAAACTTGCTCTATACCAGGCTGGCCTTGAACTCAGATCTGCTTGTCTCTGTCTCTTGGGATTAAAGGCCTGTGCCACCACTGCCTGGTTTGTTTGCATTCCAGCTGGATCACACAGACCTAGAAGGTCTTTAGATGTGATCCCTTGCCAGAGCAGCCATGTTCTGAATTAAAATTCCTCTACAGGTTGCTGTTGGGTAACAGTTCTCCAGAAAGGCCTCTCAGGTGTGGAACATCACCGACGCTGCAAACTTGCTAGAGCAGTGATGAGCAGCAACTGTTTAGAGTCACAGAAGTTAACTTTCAAACTCAAGCAATAATGTCTGGTTTTGTTATCTTATGAACAGGTATCTCAGGACAGTCTGCAGGGTTCAGACTGGGACAGTGTTGTTGAGCTACTAAGTGGTACCACCTGCTTCCTTGAAAATGGAGCAGAATTCCAGTCTGATCCCCAGATTCCAAAGCCTTCCCCTGTCACCAAAAGATCACCAAAGTCAGGTAAAAAGGAGAATCAACCTACTTAGAATCTGTAAAAAAAAAAAATATTTATTATTGTGTGTGTGTGTGTGTGTGTGTGTGTGTGTGTGTGTGTGTGTGTGTAGGAGGATGCTTGTGTGACAGCCACTGGCTGCTCCCAGCACACACATGGCAGCTCACAACTGTCTAGGGGACCTGGGTTTCTTTTCTGGCTTCTGCAGGTACCAGGCACACAGGTGGTGCATATACACACATACAGACACACATGCACAGAAATAAAAAATCTCTTTTTAAAATTATGATTTCTAGAGCTTTCTTTTAGTGTTTATACTAAAACTATGAATATAACTCTAAACTATAAAATTCAGATAGCTACAAGGACAATCAGACACCAGCTACCATCCTGAAAGTTGTCCTCTGAGCTCTACATACACACACACACACACACACACACACACACACACACACACTCCTCCTCACTGCTGCTGGCATGTTTTCTGCTCAGATATCTTTTTTTTTTTTTTTTTTTTTTTTTTGGCTTTTCGAGACAGGGTTTCTCTGTGTAGCCTTGGCTGTCCTAGACTCACTTTGTAGACCAGACTGGCCTCGAACTCACAGCGATCTGCCTGCCTCTGCCTCCCAAGTGCTGGGATTAAAGATATCACCTTCTTAAAGAGATCTTTCTGACCACCTGCTCAAAAGAGCCATCTTGCCCTCTTCCCACCTTGGATGCCCCTGCATTGCTGTCTTTCTGGATAGCACTTTTCTCTGTCCATTGTAATTTTCGTTTATTGCTCTTAGTAGAGTGTGAATTACAGGAGAGGTGAAACATGGTTCACTGTCATTTCCCCAGGCCTAGGGGAGGGGCACAAAGAGTGAGATAGATCCTCGTCTGTAGTGAACAGACTCCTCTAGTGTCTGCTAGAGGGCACTGGGAGGGTGGGTGAGGGAGAAAGTGTTGCCTTCTTATCCAAGGGGTTTGGGAGAGGCCTCTCTTTGGGAACTTCACGCCAGGGACTTACACACTTGCACTTTTCTCTGTGGTTGTTTGACCTTTTATTTTAAAAATAGTTTATGTTCTCTATTTAAAAATTTACATCTCTTTTTGGATCTCATTCCACTCTGCTCCCACAGATAACCCTAATTACCTGTTTGCCTAGTTTCCTTCTAAAGCCTTCATTGCTAGATTGTTTATGCAAATTGAATCAGTTACAATCTATTTTGAATTCCCATTGTTTTGTTATTCATTTTTTAAAATCTCACTTTGTCCCCAAATAAGCGGCATATGTCTGCTCTGGATCTATTGATGGAGTGGAGTACTCAGAGTGGAAGGAGAAGAGGGTCGTGAAGATGACTGTGCCCAAGACACTCGCTCTCTGCTATCTGTCCTTGCTCTGGCAGAGAGAAACAATTACTCTTTCAGACCTTTTGAGGTAAGCTGAATTTATTTCCTGATCATTTTTTCCTGACTATCTGTGTGGACTTAGGAACAGCCATTGGATATTTTTAATTTTATAAGAAAGCCTAACATGAGGAAAGGCCTGGAAAGCTTGAGTACTACGTGGGTTACTTTTCTCGTTCTTGTTACTAAGAACCTGAGAAAAGCAACTAACTTAAAAGAGGAAAGATTTGCATTGGCTTGTAGTTTAAGGGGATACAATCCACCATGTGAGTCGTGGTGGACAGCCTGCTCACATCAGATCAGGAAGTAGAGCGAGGGAAATGCTGCTGCTTTTACTCAATTTCTCTGTTATATTCACTCCACCTAAGCCCATGGGATAGTGCCACCTGCATTCAGGGCAGATGTTCCCATAGTTAACTCTCTGGAAACATTTCTGCAGACATGTGTGAGGTTTATATGTCTCCTAGGTGATTCCAAATCCAGTCAAACTGACAGTGATGGGAAATCATTGTGTGTAGCTTAGGTTCTAGTTCTTACACTTAATTCCCCATAAGTTTAATAATGTGAGTTTTTACTGATAGTAGTGGAAATTGTAGTGTTTACCTCACATGAGATATTAGAAAGTTAATTATGTGAACAAAATACTTTAAAGAGAAAAATGACATTAATATTCCTGTGTAGAAATCTTAAATATTTTTCAAAGAAAAATTGAACAAGGAATATTTTACTATCAAAATGGCCATTAGTAGTTATATAAAATCATGTATTGCTGTTGTAAAACCTCAACTACAGATAGCCCGTGTTTCTTAGGAAGAGTTGATATCAAAAGTATAGAAAGACCCTGTTTAGTGGTGGTAGGCATTTATATATTTCAAGGTAGTCTACAGAATTTTTTAAAAAGTGGCCTAAGGAAGTGGACATTTGAGCTAAAGCCAACTGCAGTGTACAGGGTTTATAACTAGTGAGCTGAGTGTGCAAGAATTGGTCACTTACTAAGAAGACAAAAAAATGTTCACTTCCCTTTCCTTTATGTGTGTTCTGAATAACCACATTGAGTTTAATCAGTATATGGAATGCTTTCAAGGGCACACGTTTGAAGCCAGACTTCTGGTTCTGCCAAGTCATCATCACATGACATGACATTGAGCAAGTCTGTAAATGTCTCTGTTTCTGCTTCCTTCTATGTAAAATGGGCCTATAGTAGTAATAGCACTAAGGGTTTTAACTGCTTTGGCATGGGCACTGTGTGAGCATTCAGAGTGGTGTCTGGCTAGTCAGGATTGTTCAGTTTCCACCATCACCATTAGTGCTGTCATCAGCATCATTATTGGCACTTGACCTTTTATTAAATAAAATGCTTCTAGTAAAAGGTGATAGTGCCTTTGATTTTGGCATATTAACCAAATAACAGCTTTTTCTCAGGTATGATCAGCTGCACATAGACCACTCATGATTCTGTGAACTTTCTCTGAGTTGAACCTTGCCTTGCTTGGTGCCCTCACAAGATGACATCATCTTCTCCCAAGACTCTAATTATTATCTATATGCCGATGACTCCCAACTCTATATCACCAGCCTAGGCTTGTCTACTGAGGGCCAGACCCATATATTCATCTGTATACCTGCTGGACATGACGACTTGATGTCTTTATGGTTAAAATCAGTATGACTAAAAAGTGCCTCACCATCTGTCTCCTTGATCCTGCTCTTCTCCAATGTTCTTAGTGCATGCTATGGACCCCGGTGTTGTCAGGAAGCCTAGGGCTGCTCCTGGACTCTTTCCTCTCTCTACACAGACAGCCAGTCCTTATGTCCCACCATCACCTATGCTTTCAACACAATTCTGTAACCCATTCTCTCCTCTGTGCCTAACCTCACCTCACCTCACCTGGATTGATTGCTTACTGATTTCCCAACTGAGCTCTGTCTGTAGTCTTGTCATTCTTATCCATCTTCCTGCTGATAACTGGAGAGTCTTTCAAAAAAGATCCATAATCATGAGAACCTAATAGTGTCTTCAGAGCTGGGTCAAGGGGCCAGTTGGTCATTCCAGGGCAGTTCGCGAGTGGGCAACAGAACTCTCCTAGAAATTTAACAAATGAGATAAAATACTTATCTGAAGCTCTTCAGGCGGGAGGAGGGGGGCCTGTGCAGGGGAGACTGTGTGTGCATGGAATACAGCCCCAGTCCTCAGCCCCTCCCTTGCTCACTCACCTCATCCCTCTGACTGTCCTCCCCCACACAGGGGAACTCTAAAATGCCTTCAAGGAGATTGGATTGGAGATTGGAGGAGTTAGCTGGAGGGCTGTCACTGTACTCCTTGGGGTGTACAAGCTGGGGACAGAGCTGAGTTGCTTGAGGCAGTAGGAGAAGGGGCTGTGCTCTGTGCTCTGTGCTCTGCGCTCTGCTTTTCCCCCAGAGAGACTTCTAAGTGAAATGTTCAACTTACTGCCTCTTGACCAGCAGCTCGAGCACTTTCTGGGGACTGCAGGAATCAGACTCTGGGGTAGGGCCAACTTATCTTGACCAAATTACCTTCCAGGAAGTTCTTCAGGGTGTTACAGTCTGAGAGCTGCTGCTAGCTTTGAGAAGCTAAAGAACTTTGATCTGCAAGGAGACATGGTTAGTTTGGCTGGCATACATATATGTCCATCCGTCAGTTCTCCCTGCCCACCTCTGTGTCTCTGTCTGTGTCTCTCTGTGTCTCTGTGTCTCTGTGTCTGTCTCTGTCTCTGTCTTTGTCTCTGTCTCTCTCTCTCTCTCTCTCTCTCTCTCTCTCTCTCTCTGTCTCCAGGGTCACTCAGTGCTCACTGTGTAGCCCTGGCTGGCCTCTAACTCAATGATCGGCTTGTCTCTGCCTCCAGTGCTGGCCTTAAAGGTGTGTGACGACCACACCCGGCCCTACATACCATCGATTGTAAGCTGTTGTTTCCTTATTTGTCTTCAGAGAAGCATCATTGATTCTTAGGATTAATTCCTATCCCTTCACATTTTCTGTAAAGGACTCTCCCTGCTAGCAGTAACCATAGAAACTAACAACAGCCAACAGTTATCCTACAAATATTTGCTGAATAGCTGCTGTACTTACACAGTTCTAGAGTTTAGACCCTTGAGATAGAGTTAGGAAGCATGTAAGTCACCTTTCCCCTCTCATGAGGTTAAAGACTGGAGGGGGAAACAGATGAACATGAATAGAGGAGGAATGGATCAGTCAGATGAGTGCAGACCAGAAGGCTGAGCTAGGATGCTGCAGTGGAGCATGGGTGGGTGGACAGCTGCTTTCCACTGCGAGAAAGGGATCTGTGCTGCTCTTAGAATGAAAGAGCAGCCAACCTGAGAAGATCCCAGGATCCCGGGGGTGTTAGTGGCAAGCCCTAAGCAGGAGAGAGTGAGGAGTGGACCTGGAGGAAGAGAACTGACCCAGGGGGAGGGGGTATGGGGGTACGACAGAACACTGAGAAGTGAGTAGGACAGAGGTGAGTGTTTGTGAGCCTTGCTAGGGTCAGAAATTTTTTCCCCTTAAAAAAGCTCATTGACACTTTCATACATGTGTATATAATAAATGTTAGTTGTTTTCACCTCCAGTTCTCTCATTCTCCATAACTTAAAAATACTGAAGTATAATTTACATATGATAAAATTCTCAACCATTAAGAGTATGCAATCCCTGAGGGCTGGAGAGATGGCTCAGTTCAGAGACCCTGAGTTCAGTTCCCAGCATGCCAGTGGCATCTCACAATGCCTATAAGTCCAGTTCTAGGGGATCAACACCCTCTTCTGGCCTCTGTAAGCACCAGGTACACCTGCATTATATATACAGATGTTCAGGCAAACACTCATATGCATTAAATCAATCAATCATTAAAAAGGCACAATTTGCACCAGGCATGGTGGTGCAAACCTTTAATCCTTTGCATTGAGGAGATGTTAAATGTGTTCAGACCTGCCAGGGCTACATAGTGAGACCATTTTACATAATAAAACAAAACAAAAAGTGAAATGCAGTGGTTTTTAGTATATTCACAAAATATGTAACTGTCACTTTGATATACTTACATATTTTATTACCTCAAAAATGCCCTGTGGGTTTTAAGTGCTATAGTAAGCAGTGGGGAGATTGCAGTAGGAGATACCATCTGAGATGGTCACTGCAGCAGCTGTGTGGAAATGGTATTGTGTGCGGGGAAAGGCAACAGGGAGGCTGATGGTCTCTTACTACACCTTAGGCAAGAAGTGGTGGCTTGGCTGAAGCTGGTGGTGAGGGAAATGAAAAGGGTCAATGGGGCAGTACTGTTCCGTAGTGCACAGAGCTCTAATGTGGTGTTGCTTTAATGGTCTGCAACCAAGAGCCAGCTTGTTAAATTCTAGTGTGTCTCCAATCAAAGCTTCCAAAAACTGCAGTGAAATCATGAGCAGAGAGTTTCCAGGAGACGCTGCTGCTCTGTTGGGCATGAGAGGTGTCCAGGATGCTTTGATTTGGTGCCAGTTCTTTGTCAACAACTTCCTAGATTGATCCAGATAGCCTGTTGATAATCCCCATTGAGGGAAATAGTATGTTAGAATTTTGATTGAGCTGCCATTGTTTGGAGTGGTGTTCTAAGAGAAATTTCAAATTCAAAAGCAAGCAAACTTTGAGAAGAGGTTAAGAACAGCACTGTAACTGTGAGTCATTGTTAAAACTCCACAGACTGCAAGACCTGCTCTGGGGTGTATTTCTGCTTCCCCAGACTTTCTTGCCTCTGTTCCTACAACCTGAACTAGCCTCTCTGGTGGCCTTGAGGTCAGGTTTCCCCTGTCCTGTCTGCCTGAGCTGGTGGGCGGGGGGGAGGATAGGCCAACTCTTCATCTCTTGTTAATCTCTCCCTTCGAGCACTGGACCTGCTGCTAGCATGTATTCTCACATTGACTATCTATATTATTGTTGTATGTTATTGTATGTGTGTGTGTATAAACTAAAGCAACTAATGAAAATCCAGCTGGGAGAAGTTTTCTTCTATTTTTACTTTAAGTATTTAATTCTCAAGTTTCAATAGACTAAAAGTTAGAGGAATCACATTTTAATTGTGAAGTGAAGTTTAGGTCAACACTTTCTTTTTCTAGGAAGCTGCTGACAGTGAGGCTGAGACAGTGCATTCTGCGTGCTTCTTTTCAACTGGGTCTTATTTCTCTTGATGCTTGATTTAGGAATTTATACAGGAGATCCTGTCCTGCACTCTCTCCTCTGTTTCTTTCTCTCCTTTGTTTTCATAGCATACTGTAGTCTATTGACTGGCTACCTACATCTTCTAGCTAGAACACAAGATCTGTGGGAGCAGCAGTATTCCCTATTTGCTTCACTGCTGTTTCCCCCACTAGTCTGCCGATATCGTACTCCACAACTTTATTTGACTTGATGAATGAGGTATAAATAAATGTCTTAGTCCATTTTTAAACATCTGGAGTTTTCTTCAGATTGTGACTCAAATTGTTGGACCTCCTACTGTATACAAGGCATTGGGGTGAAAACCTTACTAGTGTTTCCATCAGCCAGCACGCACTGGCTGAGGACAGAGAGGGAGACAAGGAACAGCCTCCTGAAGAAAGATTCACAGGGTGAGCAGGAGCTAGTTATGTGATAGGAGTAGACATGGAGCCTGCTGGTGACTGGTAGATACACACTTCTCAGGCACACTTACTGTATTGGGTAGAGTCAGACAATCTGTAGACAGCTCACTGGTCTACGTGGGTGCTGGGGACAGCAGCTTTCTCTTATGCAGGAGACAGAATCCACCGAGCTAATTCTTCCTTCCCTTGTGAAGGGGCAGATTTTCAGAGGGAGTTTACTCTCATTGAGACATCTTTCTGTAAACTGCAGGTTTGTTGAAGAGGACCGTATTCCATATGTCAATGCTTTTCAGCTTTTCCCAGAAGAGATGAAAGTGTATGGTCGTGACAAAGGCATCTTCGCTATAGAGGTAGGCTATGCTCTGTTGTGCATTGTAGGGACTAACAGGACAATGGTACAGTTGTTTCTGTGGTCTCTGGTGCAGTATTTGGTCCAGAAGTTTTCAAACACGTCTGAAGTCTTGGTTCAGTAGCTGTAATTTAATGAAGAGTAGATGTGTTCTTTTTAAAATTTGTTCATGTGATAGCTCTGAAAAAGATGTGGTTCTGTCACTGCTCGCACACTGAGTGGCCTGAGGGGGAGAAGAAAGCCATCATCACCTTGTGTCAGAAGACACTGGCTCAAGACTTCTTCTGCGTGTGATGTAAGACTGAGACCTTTAGAGAGATCTCTAGTCTATTCCCAGAGTCCTATGCAAATGCATAGGAATTTATTGAGCTGACGTGATGGGATCTGCCAAGATCTTTTAAGCTGCAGACCCTGAGAAGCAGAGGCATGGGCCTTTTATAAGTTTTAGACAAAGAAATGAGTTTTATACTATGTGATTTGTTGACGGAGTCACAGGGGCCTTAGGAACTTTCTTAGTTGGGAGGAGTAAGTATTTTCCTGGGAAAGTGGAAATTTTAAACACAAGCTGTAACACAAACTGGCTGTCTTGAGTCAAGCTGGACTCTTTAAGGTCTCTCCTGTCCCTGCCACGTACATCAGTGATCTGATATGGCTGTCTGTTCTTGGCTCAAGCTGGACCCTATACAAGCTGGCTGTCCTTGGTTCAAGCTGAACTTTCCAAGCAGAAGAGATTTACAGACTTTGGCCTTAATGGGGGCCCTTAAGGGAGGACGGGGTAGGCCAGCTTTTACATTTTCCCAGACTTTGGCCTTCGTGGGGGTCCTTGGTTCCTTCAGTGATAGTTTATCTCCTTTCTGGGGCAGGATCTAACTGTGTCACCCTGCTGGCCTTGAACTCACGTTCTTCTGCCTCAGGCTGCTGAGCGCTGAGATCACAGGCATCCACCATATACTTGGCCTTCTTTATCTTTCTCTAGACCTGTTTCATAATGGAAATACTTCTGTCCCTCAACTGTGCATTTTTATTACTACTAGAGTACTCAAAGTTTACTTCCCTTTATTCTTCATTGGACAGTTGTGAGGATACTAAATATTAATATTAAATAATTTCTTCAATTTTCCACTTGAGGAATTGTTCTAGGCTTTTGTGGCCTCTGTGGCAATGGCACTGTTTGCAGTGTAAGAGACATCTGTGGGATATGTGCCAATGGTTTTTGACTCTAGTAATGCCTGTGGTAACTTGATAAAGTGTAGTTTATGAGATATGAAATCAAGGCTAAAACATCCTAACTTTTCTACAGCCTTATATAATGGGCAAATCATTAGACCTTGGTCTGGACCGTATCTCCTGCATTGGAAGTCTTCTGTCCTAGGACAGTTTCTTACTTAGGTTTTCATGAAAATGTCAGCTAGAGAGGTTGCAGATATTTGGACAACAATGTCTGGAAACCCTCAAGAACATGAGTCTGGAGAAATTGACCCAAGTGAACACTGAGAAGTCTTTACTTAGGAAAAACAAAAGCAAAACAACAGCAACAGAAAACTGTCCAGAACTTTGGGTGAAAACTGTGAGTCTAGAGCCTTTTTACCTGGGGTTGCTCCCATCTGTCACCTGACTTAGTCCCAACTGATGGGATGGTGCTGCCAGAACATGGCTGTTAGCATTGGCTTCACTGCTGGAGAGAAGCAGAGCCCCATGAAATAGAAATCCCATAGGGAATGTTCAGAGAAGGACCACATCCTGCTGACCTGAAACTGCCGGCTGATGGATCAAACAGAAGAACCGTAGGTACTAAGGGGTCAGCCCACATTCTGTGCACATATCCGATGATGTCACGGGGTGGGGGGTTGGGTGGTGCTGAGAAATCTGCATCAGTCAAAAGTTAAGGCACAAATTGTCACATCTATCTCCCTACCATCTGTCTACCATCTATCCACTCATCTATCTTTGTTACTTTACTATTTTTCAGTCTTTCAAAGGTAGATTGCCTTCTTCCGAAATAGAATTTGAGGCAGAAGAAATTAAAAAAAAGAGTAGGATTAAATAATCTAGGAATTTTTGTCTCCTCAGTTAGCTCTCTTAGAAAATACTTTCTTTGTTCTGTCACAGGTGAGTAGGCTAAGTAATTCGTTATTTGGTAGCCCATGATGGGGAGAACCTTTTTTGTCAAGTTTGTTATGAAATGCTGAGTGAGGAAGAAAGCCAGTATGATACAGACTATTTGATAGTGGTCTCACTTTTCAGAAAATAATTTCTATTCAAATGCCCTGTAATGTAAAAGTTGAATCCAATCTTGTCCTGTGCTGGCTTCTCCTATTGATATCATACAGACAGAGTTTTTTTTTTAAAAAAGTTCCAGTATTTTACTTGTCTGTGAAATTAATCAGGGGAGCTGATTGCAGTTCATTGCCAGAGTAGGGTGTGTCAGCCCTTCTCACCTAGCCATGGTATAGAAATACTAGATGAAAATTTCAAAAATTAACTAAAAAGTTTTGAATAATGTAATGGGACATCCTGTGTTTTGAGTTCTGAGTGATGTAATGACCATCCTGTGTATGGCTGCCAGGATGTGAATCATCCCTTTGTGCAGCCTATGAACGCCCGGCATGTGACCTGCCCATGCAGCACTTGGCAGCCATTGGTTATCAGACTGACTGTTCCAGGACCAGTCACAATGCCTAGATCCAGTAAATACTAATGTACTTAATAGTGACCATAAGATACAGTAGTGGTGATGTCAGCAATTCAGATGTGCCCAGGAGCAGCTATAAAATGCTGCCTTTAAGTGGAAAGGCCGACCCCACTTACATCACTAAAAATGATTTATTATTTGAATTAGGTATTGGGGTGGGGTGGGGTATGTGCATGTGAGTGCTGCTGTCTGAGGAGGCCAGAGGCATTGGATCCCTGGAACTGCAGTTACAGGTGATTTTGAACTACCCTCCGTGGGTGCTGGAAACCAAACTCAGGTCCTCTGGAATAACATGTCCTCCTTAACTCCTGCACCATCCTCAGCCCCTGCACTTTTCTTCCTGTGTGCTGCTGATCATTGCTCTGTTATTAGTTACTAATCTTTATTGCACTGATTTTTAAATTAAACCATCTCATAGATATGTGTATGTATATGGAAGAAGGGACTACATATAGGACTGGGCACTTTCTGGGAAGTTTCAGGCATTCATTAAAGGTTTTGGACTATATGCCCAGGCATTACTGTAGTTTATAATGGAAAAAGAGAAAGTCAATGATGAGAGTGAGCGCAGGTGCTTTGAAAATGGCAGTTTGAGGCTGGGCGTGGTGGCGCACGCCTTTAATCCCTGCACTCAGGAGGCAGAGGCAGGCGGATCTCTGTGAGTTCGAGGCCAGCCTGGTTTACAAAGAGAGTTCCAGGACAGCCAGAGCTGTTACACAGAGAAACTGTCTTGAAAAACCAAAACCAACCAAACAAATTAATATCTTCAGTGGCATCCCACACACACTGAGCAAAGCCCTGGCTTTTTGGGTTTGCCTTTCAGAGTAGTATCCAAAACCACCACATAATATAGGAGACTTGCTTTTAAAAAATAATTGATTTGAAATCTTTAACTTTAGACGTAGTGGCTGAAAAGTTGTTTCTGGTAGTCACCTGAGCCTTGTTGAAATGTTCAGATCCTCGGCACCCAATAAATGCCAGGTGTACACATCTGTAATCTCAACTGAACTCCTGGAAGTGGGTGCTAGGAAACAGACAGGACCCTGGGCTTGCTGGCCAGCCAGCCTAAAACAGGAAGTCCTGGGTTCAGTGGTAGACTCTCTCAAAAAAAAAAAAAAAAAAAAAAAAAAGACAGAAAGACACTTGAGTTGAGTCTGGCCTCCACACATAGGTACACATATGTAGATGTCACACACAGAAAGAGTAAAAGCTACATTTCCTAATTAAAAAAAAAAAAAAAAGAGCTATCTTGTTACTAATCTCAACACATAACCTCAGCTCAAGAAGCAATATTCTCTAATCAAGATTATAAAATACTAAAGAAGCCAGATACACACAAGATTCCTATAACCTACTTTGGGAAGCCCTAAAAATGGACACAATCAAAGGCTAACAGAAACTTATTTTTCAAAACTAACACTCCCGCCTCCCCCCTCCCCACATCACCGCTACTATTTTCTTCCATCCCCACCTGGGAAGAGAGCCTCCATCTTGGGGCCTGAAGGAAGCTGATGTGTGAATGCCTGTCACATACTTGTGCTTCACAGATAGTCCCTATGGACTAAAGGGCGTGCTTGTTTCTTAACAGATGATAATGACAAGTGACAAGTAGGCTCATGTGACCACTCAGTTTCCAGCTGGAGTTTACCGTGTATCTGTGATAAAATTGCTAGTGTCTATCCTGAGCTATGATTTGGTTGGGTAATCTACAGAATACCTTTAGTCATTGGCAGACAAGCACAGGGCCTTGTCTGTTTCCTAGCACCTATTTCCTGGTAGTGCGGCTGGGATTACAGATGTGTACACCTGGCACTTATGTAGGTGCCGGGGATCTGAACCCAGGTCCTTATGCTTACACTGGGCCACCTCTCCTACCCCCAGAGTTTCTATTGCTGTGATGAAGTGCCATGACCAAAAGCAACTTGGGGAGGAAAGGGTTTGTATTTCAGTTTACAATCACACAGCCCAGCCCATCACGGGGAGAAGTCAAGGCAGGAACCAGGAGACAGCAGCTGGTGTGGGGGCCATGGAGGGTGCTGCTTACTGGTGTGCTCAGTTTTCTCTCTTGTACCATTAGGACCTCCTGCCCAGGGGTGACCCCACCCACAGTGGGCTGGGCCCTCTCACAGGAATCATTAAGACAATTCTCCATGTGCATAAAATAGATTTAAACACACATACATGTCTGTGCAGGCAAGTAAAAAGAGTACTGTTTGAGAAATGAAAGAGATAGCAGGAGGGTGATGGTAGCAGCAGATATAAGGAAAGCACAAAAACATCCTAAAGAAACATTGTACATGCTTATGAAAGAAATTAATAACTAAAAAAATAATTATAGAAAGAAGTTGAGAAGAAGTAAAACTGGGTGTGCTGGTTGGTTTTTTGTTTTAGAGGTCTTTTTTTTCTTTGTTTTTTGTTTTGTTTTAGCAGACTTAATTTACTTTATTTTTCTTGTATAAACACCCCTATGTGGTAGCCACAGCTGGAGTCTGGGTCCTCTGAACAGAGACTCTGGTGTGGGTTTTTTACAAGATGATCAGTAAATTCTTGATAAGGAGACTTGTTGAACACAGTCTCTTTCCAGAAGTCAGGGGTCAGGTAGCTGTAGGTCTTAGAGGTGGCATCAAAGGTGGCCTTGGCAGAATTGCCCAGGGTGGCTGTCAGCCCCTGGCTGATATGTAGCAGTCATCAGTGCAAGCCATCATCAGTAGCTTCTTAGGCACAGGAGCAGAGATGATGCCAGTACCTCTGCAGTTAGGGATGAGACCACCAAAACAGAGCCACAGCAGCCTGTCACCTTGCATGGAACAGTGTGTGGCTTGGCGATCTTGTTCGTCCAGTAGCCTCTCCACACAGGGATGATGGAAAGCTTGGCCAAGATGATGGCCCCTTGGATAGCAGTGGCTACCTCCTTGGAGCACTTAGCACCAAGTTCAACGTGACCATTGTAGTCCCCAATAGTAACAAAAGCCTGAACGTGGTTTTCTGGCCAGCCCGTGTCTGCTTCTGCACTGGCGTG
Organism: Acomys russatus; assembly: GCF_903995435.1. Taxonomy (NCBI): domain Eukaryota; kingdom Metazoa; phylum Chordata; class Mammalia; order Rodentia; family Muridae; genus Acomys; species Acomys russatus. The sequence continues at coordinate 38,054,443 of NC_067137.1, forward strand.
ATCTTTACAACCTCATCCTTTAGGGATGCACCCAGAAAAAGTCAGCAATCTCTATCTCGGATTCCCTAATGGGCAAGGAGAACAGATAGATCTCTTCCAAGGACTTGATCTTTATGTCCTTAACCAAGTGGCCCATCTTGGTGATGGAGATCCACTCTTTGTCTTCGGCTTTACCTCCATGAACCACAAAGCCTTGGCCAAAACCATGGTCCCTAAGACTGCTGCTGCCAAATCCTCCATGGAGACTGCTTTGGCCTCCTAATCCTGGGCTCCTGGGTCCTCTGGGCCCTCCTGCTGCATTGGTGTCATCTGCCATTAGGTGTTTTCCTGAAGAAATTTTGTTTTAGTTAATAAGGAACCTCCATGTTGCCTTTTGAAATGGTTGCACTAATTCTTACATTCCCACCAGTAGTATATAAGGGGATCCCACCTACCCCCATTTTGTTGGTTTTGGGGGATGTTGTTTTAGTTCTTTGTTTTGTTTTGAAACAGGGTTTTTCTGTGCAGCCCTGGCTATCTTGGAACTCTCTTTGTAGACCAGGCCTGCCTTGAATTTGCATGCCTCTGCTTTCCTGAGTGCTAGGATTAAAGATGTGTACCACCACTGCCCAGCCTTTTTTTTTTTTTTTTAATTAAAAAAAAATTGTGGAGCACGTGGCACAAGCCTATAATCCCAGCGCTCAGGGAGGCAGAGGCAGGTGGATCCCTCTTGAGTTTCAGGCCAGCTTGGTCTACAAAGTTAGTCCAGGATAGCCAAGGCTATACAAAGAAACTCTGTTTTGGAAAAAAAAATTCACTTTACATTCCTATTGCAGCCTCCGGCCTCCTTTCCTCCTAGTCCCACCCTCCCACTCTCTTCTCCCTTTTCCCTCTCTCCTTCTCCTTAGAAAAGAGGAGCCTACCCGCCCCAACCAACCCCTCTCCTATCAAGTCACATCAGACCTAAGTGCATCCTCTTCCACTGAGGCCCAGCAAATGCAGCCCAGCTAGGGAAAAGTGATCCAAAATCAGACAACAGACTACATGCCAGAGACAGCCCCTGCCCCAATTGCTAAGGCACCCACATGAAGATCAAGCTGGCTATCAGCTATATATGTATATGGGATCTAGGTCCAGTCAATGCAAGGTCTTCGGTTGGTGGTTCAGTCTCTATGAGCCCTCATGGACCTCCGTTAGTTGACTTCATTGGCCTTCTTGTGGAGTTCTTGTCCCCTCTGAATCCCTCTATCCTTCCCCCAACTCTTCCACAAGACTCCCTGAGCTCTGCTTAATATTTGGCTGTGGGTCTCTGCCTCTGTTTTGATCTGCTGCTGCGTGGAGCCTCTCAGAAGACAGTTATGCTAGTCTCCTGTCTGCAAGCATAGCAGAGTATAAATAATAGTGTCCGAGGTTGCTCTGTCCCATGGGCTGGGTGTTGAAAGGTTATTAATATTTAATATTGAATTATTATTTTAATAATATTACCAGTTACTCCTTAACCAGCTTTATACCCAAATAACCACACAGAGAGACCAGGATCTATTTAATTAGCCTATAGCACAATGCTGTGCAATAATTACTCCATCTTAAACCTCCATGCTAGTATAGTTTCTTCCTTTTCACATTTCCCACATTATACTTGCTTTTAAATCATCTTCTAGGCCCAGTTCATTTCTCCTGGTGTTTCCTGGTCTTCTCCTCATGGCTCCATCCTGTTCTTCCTCCTCTTTCTCCTCCCCTCATTCATGAGGATGTCCTACCCCATTCTCTGTTATGGTTCAACATTAGCTAGTTGGTTTTTATTGGCAGTAGAGAGAACAAATGGTGACATGTCTACACAAATTTGAGACAGGGGATACTTAGAATAAACATCACAATGCAGTGTCTGAATTGAAACCAGATAATGGGGTGGGGAAATAAGCACTTGAATGAACAAGGGTAAACTGTGCACAGTCCACAAAAACATTACGCCAGCAGGTGGGTCTCAAGTTGGGGCATTGTTTAGCCCTTCTCTCAGCCTTTGCTCCATCTTTATCCCTGCACACCTTGTTGGCAGGGTGAATTTTGGATGGAAGTTTTTGTGAGTGGGTTGGTGTCCCTTTACCTCCACTGGAAGTTCCTCCTTGGCTATAGGAGGTGGCCACTTCAGTCTCTATGTCCCCTGCAGCTAGGAGACTCAGCTAGAGTCATTCCCTTTTCCACCAAGGAGCCTACCCCAGCTAGAGTCATTCCGGTATCCACCAAGGAGCCTACCCATTGAGGCTCTCCAGCTGTCTCAGCAGGGCACCTTCCATCAGTTTCCCTTCTCTCTCCCAACCCTCTCATCTCCCACTCCCCACTCTTCCCCAACCTGATCTCCACCCCTGTTCCCCTTCCCACGCCCTCTCCTACCCAGTTCTCTCTCTTCATCACACTTCCAATATCTATTATATTTTTCCTTCTGAGGGAGATTCAAGCATCCCTTGGATCCTCCTTGTTATTTAGCTTCTTTGGGTCTGTGGATTATAACATGGTTATCCTCTAATATGTGGCTAAAATCCACTTATAAGTGAGTGTATACCATGTGTGTCTGGGTCTGGGTTCCCTCACTCAGGATGAACTTTTCTAGTTCCATCCATTTGCCTGCAAATTTTGTGATTTCCTTGTTTTAATAGTTGTGTAAATGTACCACAGTTTCTCTATCCACTCTTTAGTTAAGGGACAGCCAGGTTGTTTCCAGTTTCTGGCTATTATGAATAAATCTGCTATGAACATAGTTGAGCAGGAATCCTTGTGGAATGGTGGTGCATCTTTTGGGTATACGCCCAGGAGTGGTATAGCTGGGTCTTTAGGTAGAAGTATTCTAGTTTTTGGGAAAAGTGCCAGATTGATTTCCAAAGTGGCTGTACAAGTTTGCATTCTTACAAGAAATGGAGGACTTCTCCTCTCTCCACATCCTCACTAGCATGTGCTGTCACTTGAGCTTTTGATCTTAGCCATTCTGATGGGTGTTAAGAGGAAATCTCAGAGTCTTTTTGATTTGTGTTTACCTGATGGCTAAGGACGCTGAACATTTTTTTAAGTGCTTCTTGGCCATTATCTCTCTGTTGAGAATTCTTGGTTTAGCTCTGTACCCATTTTTAAATTGGATTATTTGGTTTGTTGGTATTTAATTTCTTGAATTCTTTATATATTTTGGATATTAGCCTTTTGTTGGATGAGAGTTGATGAAGATCTTTTCTCATTCTGTAGCCTGCCATTTTGTTCTACTGACAGTGTCTTTTGCGTTACAGAAGCGTTTCAGTTTCATGAGGTCCCGTTTATTAATTGTTGATCTTAGTGCCTGAGCTATTGGTGTTCTGTTCAGGAAGTTGTCTCCTGTGCCACTGAGTTTAAGGCTATTACCCATTTTTTTCTATAGATTTAGTGTATCTGGTTTTATGGTGAGGTCTTTGATCCACTTGTACTTAAGTTTTGTGCAGGATGATAAATATGGATCTATTTGTATGCACCTATAGCCATGGTCACTAGATGTCAAATTCAGGCTATTTTCTTTCAATATAAATAAATATGTTGTTTTATTAATCTCAGATCTGCTTGACTTTAATCCGCATAATTAATTGTACATATTTATGAGGGATGATCTTTTACTTAAGTACAAATGTGCAGTGTGTGATCAAATGGGGTAATTAACATGTCTATCTCTGTGTTGGGAAGATGGAAATCCTCTCTACTATCTGTTTTCAGACGCTCAGTTCTTGTTCCTGATAGCTGCCCTGCTGTGCACTAGACAGTCAGAAGCCCTCGCTCAGCCTCTGGCCATCACTGTTCTACTCTGGACCCTTGAGCTTTCACAAAGGAGAACAGCCCATGTTCTCTTCCTGAGGCTGACTGCCTTCCCTTTAACTCCATGCCATCTCGCTAGTCTAAGTTGCTGCAATTACAGACTCCCATTCTTTATGGCTGAACATACCCTGCTGTGGCTATAGACCATGTTTTCTTACCAGTTTGTTAATAGACCCCTCAGTAGGCTCCACTCCTGGGCTACAGTGAGCTGTACTGCAGGAAGTGTGTGTGTGTAGCAGATTTCTTTTCTTGTGGGTGCACTCTACAGTGTGACTTGCGGACTCAAACAGTAAACATTTAGGATTTAGGATTTGGTGTTTTCTTTTGCTGTTTGTTTTCCAGCCAGGCACTTTCATTGTAGCAAAGACTGGCAACCTCAAACCCACTGTCTTCCTGCCTCAGTGTCCCGAGTGCCACTACACCAGCTTCCGTTTCGAATTCCATGATGACTATTACAGTTTACATTGCCATGACTAAGTGGATGAGATCAGATCAATAGTTGGGATTTGTTTTAGTTTGTTAGTTTTTTGGTTTTTGTTTGGTTTTGGTTTTGCCCTTTTTTTCTTGGAGGGGGCATGTTGGTTAATATTTTGCTGCTGCTGTTGTTATCTCCTCCCTGTACCATTTTATAGAAGAGAAAGAAAAAATGTTTCTGTCTTTTTAGTAAGAGTCATGCATACTGAAGCAAGATATTTTCCACTGGGTTTTCCTTTGTATTTCTGTCTTATCTTTTGGTGTTTTGTTTTTTGTTTTGTATTTGAGACAGGGTTTCTCTTGTAGTCCTGGCTGTCCTAGACTCACTTTGTAGACTAGGCCATCCTCAAACTCACAGAGATCCGCCTGCCTCTGCCTCCCGAGTACTGGGATTAAAGGCGTGCACCACCAGGCCCGGATTTCCTTTGTATTTCTTGGCAGCTGGTGGTGTTGAATGCTTTTCATGCATGTGTTGCTCATTTGTACATCATTTGAAATGTTTTGTCCAAATCACTTGCCCATTTTAAAATTGGTTTAATCTACAATATTCTGCTATTTCCTTAGTTGCCCAGGCCTTTGATGTCATAGTCAATAACCAAAAAAAAAAAAAAAAAAAAGAAAGAAAGAAAGAAAGAAAGAAAATATTTCTTCCAACTAATGCCCTGAAGCATTTTCTTTTGTTTTCTTCTAGAGTCTTCATAGTTTTAGGTCATATCTTTAAGCCTTTGATCCACTTTGAGTTGGTTTCATTTGGTTTGGTTGTTGCTTATGGTAAGAAATAAAAGTCTGGTTACATTTTTATCTCCTTTCCCTTTTTCTTTTTGTTATATGAGTCTCCAGTTTTCTGGGGGCAATTTATTAGTAACTGTCCTTTCCCTACCATTTGTTTCTGGCATCTCTGTCAAAAACCAGTTGGCTGTTCTTCATGAATTCATTCTGGAGTCTCTGCTTTCATGCACTGGTCTTTGTGCATATTTTTCTGCCATTACTGTAGTTGCTATTGATTTGTAGCACATTTTGAAGTCAGGTATTAAAATCCTAACAGTTTTGTTCCTGTTCTTAGTGTTGCTTTGGTTATTGAGTCTTTGTGGTTCCATACAAGTTTAGGATGTTTGTTTGTTTTTTCTATTTGTATAAAGACTATCACTGGTATTTGATAGGTATTGCATCGGATATAGCTCACATTGGGTCACTTTGGGTTGTATGGACATTTAATGATTTCTTTCAGTCCACAAACATGGGTTGTCATCTCCCACCCCACCCCTTTTGGTGTTCTTTTCAATCTCTCCCATCAGTCTTTCAAAGTTTTTATTATGGAGTTCTATAATCTCTTGGTTTATTCTTCCTGAGGCATTTGCATTGTAGCTCCCAGGCTGCTTCCTTGGCTTTCTGATAATTATTGGCACATAGAAATGCTACTAACTCTTGCATATTGATCTTGTGTTCTGCAAATTTATTGAATTCATTCATTTGTTCTGATTTTTTGGTGGGATCTTTAGGCTTTTCTATATGTCATGTGACAATAGGACGGTTTGATTTCTTCTTTCCTATTGAATGCTTTTTCTTTCTCCGCCTTGTCCAGTTGTTTTGTCTAGGACTGCTTACATACTTACTAGGAGAGGTGGGAGTGGGCAGCCTCGTCCTGCTCCAGATCTTCCAGGAGATGTTTTCAACATTGCTGCCTTTAGTTTGATGTTAGCTGTGGGTTTATCATAACGCCTTAATAATGTAGACGTGTGTATGTTCCTTATATACCTGAGTTGGCTAGAGCTATATCACGAAGGGGTGTTGAATTTTATTGAATGCTGTTTCTGTTTACAGACACACTGGTTTTTTTCCCCTTCACCCTGTTGGTGCAGTGTGTCACACTTACTGTTTGTATGTGTGGAACTGTCTGTCCCCAGAATGAATCCACCCAATTGTGCTGTACAACTCTAACGTGCTTGGACTCAGCTTGCTGGCATTTTGTTGAGAAGTTTTGCATCTTTGCTCATAGTGACATTGACCTGTAATTTTCTTTCTGTTCTTCTCATCTTGTCTAGTTTTGGTGTCAGGTGATGCGGTGCTCATAGACTTTTACCTCTTCCAAATTTTTGGAATTGTGTGAGAATAATTCAAGTTAGTTATTTAAAAGTTTGGTAAACTTCAACAGTGAAGCTTTCCAGTGTCCTGGACTTACCTTCTTACAAGAATTTTTAATACTGATTCAGTTTTGTTGTTTCCTGTCTTTTTAGGTTGTCTGTTGCTTAATGCTGGAATCTTGGGAGGTTGTGTTAGTTCAGGAATGGACCATTCCTTCTTGGTCTTCTAATCTGTTGGCAAGAAGTTGTTCACAGGAGTCCCTAATGCAGTGGATCTCAACCTGTTAGTAGCAACCCCTTTGGAGGTCGCCTAAGACCATCTGCAGATCAGATATTTACATTACAATTCATAATGGTAGCAAAATCACAGTTATGAAGCAGTGATGAAAATAATTTTATGGTTGGGGTCAGTCACTACCACTTGAGGCACTTGGTCACGACTCAGCTTGATCCAGGTTGAGAACCACTGCCCTAATGCTTCTTGTAGTAGTTATTCCCAGAGTCCCTGGTGCTACTTGTGTTTCTTTGGTGTCGGTTGTAATGTCTTCCTTTTGTCTCCTCTTTTATTTGAGGTTTCCTTCTGTTTACTTCTTTGTCTAACTAAATGTTTGTTTACAAGGTTTTTAAATCTCTTAAAAAATCACTTTCCCCCCTTTTTCAGGGTGAGTAGCGTCAAGAATAATGGTGCTTGCTTGTTATCCAAGAATTTGGGAGGCTGAGGCAGGAAGATCAAGAGTTTAAAGCCACCAGCCCAGGCTCAGTCTCAAAACTAAACCAAATTAATAACAACCCTTGTTTGTTTTATTGATTTCCTTCCCTCCCCCCCAACCCCCCCCCCCCCCCCCCCCCCCCCCCCCCAGTGCTGAAAATCTAACACAAAGCCTTCTCTGTGCCCTGGTGTTTCCCAGTGATTAGTGTTGTAGTTTTCACGGGCCTTGGGTGGTTTGTTTCTACATATCAGCACTAAGCTGAAGGCTTGATTCAGTACCCTTGCACAGATCTCTGCTTCTGTTGTTAATTTGATTGTTTTTTGTTTTTTTAAGGGCTATGGTTTTACTTTTACCATGCTAGGGATTAACCCTTCAACCTCATGTGTGTCAGACAAGTGTTCTGCTACTGAGCTGTATCTCTAGGTCTCTTGGGTCTACACCCTGTGGGTCTTCTGGTGTCTGTTGTTCTTTTCAGCAGATTCCTCACACTATATACTAGGCAGGCCTTGAACTCAAAGCATAATATTCTCTGTACTCATTCATATTATCACAAATAGTGGAATTTTCTTTTCTTTTAAAGTTAAATGTGTTTGTTTTAATTCCACTTATGTTGCTCGATAAAATATGCTAATAACAAACCATTTAGAGAAGCAAGTGTTTGGCTTACATTTTCAGGGTATAGTCTGCCACTGTGGAAAAGTCACAGTGACAGAAGCGTGAAGCAGCTCTTCATATTACATCTGTAGTTGGGAAATGAGAGAAATAAGTGCATGCATGCTTCTTGCTTATTTACTTGTTGTACTCAGCTGGATTTCTCTACTCTTTTATAGTTCAGGACCCTTTGTCTAGGGAATGGTGCCATCCACAGTGGACTGAGTCTTCCCAAATCAATTAACTTAATTAAGACAGTCTCTCGCCGGGTGTTGGTGACACATCTTTAATCCCAGGATCTCTGTGAGTTCAAGGACAGCCAGGTCTACAGAGCGAGCTCCAGAACATCCAAGACTAAACAGAAAAACCTGTCTCAAAAAACAAACAAACAAGACAGTCTGTCGTAGACATGCCCACAGGCCAGGCCAATGTGGATAATCCCTCATTAAGGCTCTTCCTAGATTCTAGGCTACATAAAGTTGACATTAAAACTGACCATCACACTCTACTTCTTGTCATCTGGACACACCAACATTCCTTTAAACCATAAGCTTTCATATCTCATCCCTAAAGTCTCAAAATTTTAATATAATGTAAAATGTAGCCCAACTTTAAAAGTCCAAAGTCTTTTAACTGTGGGCCACTGAAAAATTAAAAACAATTTATATACTTTCAATATATGATGACACAGGGTAGTCTTATTCCAATCATGAAAAATCATGACATCACAGGGAACAATCAAATAAAAACAAAACCAAAATCCAGCAGGCATCACATCCTACAGCTCAGTGGTTAGCATCTGGGCTTGTCTCCTGGCCTTGAAGGAACCTAGGCAGCCCCGCCCTTCAGCTCTGCCGTTTGGAACACTCAGCTTCTCTTCTGGGATTGGGCCAGTCCTGCTCTACATCTACAACTCTCTGGGTGTCTATCCCTTGCTTCTCACATCTCCAGTGACCTGAGGTCTCCATTGTGAGGCTTTACCTTCACTATTGGCCTCTTAGTGCCTCTTTGCAGGGACTCTGATCCCGCTCCACAGTGCCAACCTCAGCTGCTCTCTGTGAGCAACTAAATCTTGCATATTCCATGTCTTCAAAACTAGTGCCATAGGCTGGGCAGGGTGATGCACACCTTTAATCCCAGCACTTGCGAGGCAGAGACAGGTGGATCTGAGGCCAGCCTGGTCTAGATAATGAGTTCCAGGACAGTCAGAGCTACACAGAAAAACCCTGTCTTGGGGGTAGGGAGAAGAAGAAGAAGTACCACCAAGTGCATCCTGTGCCTTTGGAGGTCAGAAAAGGGCATTAGCTCTCCTGAAACTGAAGTTACAGATTATGATTGTGAGCTGCCATGTGGGTGCTGTGATCTGTGAGAGCAGCCAGTGCTTTAACCACGGAGCCATCTCCAGCCCAGAGCCTTTTCCTTTAATATATTTTCATTACATTTATTTGAGTGGCTGGGCACTGCACCATGGTGCTCATGTGGAGGTCGGAGGACAAATTACAGGAGTTGGTTCTCTCCTTTTCTCTCGTTGGTCCTGGGATCACTCTGAGCTTATTAGACTTGATGGCAAGCTCCTTTTCCCTCTAATGCATCTCACTGGCCTTCTTGGAGAGCTTTAGAAAGTAAACATTCTTTGAGAAATGGTCTTAGATTTATAGGAAAACCACAATTCTAAAAACAGTCCAAAGAACATCCACAGTCTGACCTTTATTCATATTCACCTAGTGTTAGCATTGTGTTCTTTTAGGAAGCACTGGTGCTGCTGTCTCTGTCTACCTGCGTGGCTGCATAGTTCTCCTTCTGAGTCTCGGAGGGAGTTACAGCCATGGCTTCTTGCTTCTTGCACACTTTCCCTAAGACTAAGACTATTCTGTTTCATGCTGCAATTTACTTACCAATTTTTATTCTCTTAAGAACTGTCGTGTAGCTGTGCCATAATTTAAGTAGCTTTCTGTTGATACAAGCTTTGTGTTTGGGAAGAAAAGGCTACAGAAAGCAGCTAGCTAACAACAAAATTAAAACTAAAAGACATTTAAATGTCTAAAATAGGAAAATCGATAAAACATGCTAAATTTGTATCGACTATATTAAACAAATGTAGAAATGAATAGGTAAGTGAGTGAATCTAAGAAACACATTGAATTTGGAAAGCAAGATTCAGGAAAGTCTATATAAAGGGATCTCATTTTGTTAGTGTAAGTTATTGGTGATTCTGATTCAGGGTACCAGGCAGGAGACTACCTCCAGTGGACAGAGGGTTGGGTGGGGGAGGCTCACACTGGAGTCTGTCCATAGTGATGATGTCCTAGTCCCTGAGCGGGTAGTAGGTTCACGGGTGCTCACTTTCCTGTCTACTTCAAAGGTTCTAATACATGAAGAGAGGACTCAAAGCAGTTTATGGTCCCAGCGTATTTCTACATCTTCCATCTCCAGCTATTAGGCAGAAATTCCTTGTGAGTTGGGACTGTGTTTGCTGATTCAGGCCACAAGAGCTGTATGCATGAATGGGCTCAGCCTGTGTGGTTGGTCAAATGATGAGAGATCAATATTAAACTATATATATTTAAACATTGCTTTTGCTCAAGTCATTGTTTTTCCACTCAAATCAGAAATTTCTAGATTGATTCTGATATAATCGTTGTGTAATACATCAGAAGTCCAGTAATCAGTATTATTTAGTTTAAAAAAAAAAGAATTTCATTAATGGAAGTAAATACTGGACGGACATAACCTCTGTTTATATGCCAGGATATCTTAACACTAAAAATCAAGGGTGTGTTGGTATCAGTTGTAAGATAAGTCATCTCGTCAGTTAATGAATGCTCCTTTCCAGGCCTCAGCAGCCCTCAGGCCAGCAGTGCTCAAAAAGGGTGTCCATGAGGGGACATTTTATATTGCTTTTAGGAAAACTGTACCTCACTGCCAAGTGAAACTAGTGATTTCATGTGGATTATCTGTGATTTAGTTTGATCCTGAGCTGTTACACCCCAGTACCCAGTGTGCTCAGCCCAACATTCTCCTCCCTGCACTCCTGGGGAAGAGAGTAGAAACTCCCTTTGCACTTCATACAGACAGGCGTGAATCTGCTGGGGAAAAGGTCTCTCCACTCTTCCAGAGTCAGTACTAAGAAGAAGTCATCTGCTCTGCTGGACACCAGCTCTTAGTTTCTAGTAGTCTGAAGCTGGGACCCAGCTCCAACCACAGTTAGCACGGTCCAGGTTATCCCCAAGTCACCAGCTCCTGCAAGTGGCAAGTCCTCCTTGATCGTCAGCTCCTAATTCTGTGTTTGCTCGCAGGGTTTAGATTTCCTTGTGCAAATATTTCTGAAAAGCTCTCACCCCTGGAGACCAAGGCTGTACTCCATACACACAGCACATTCCCCAGCATGACACCATGAACATAAGAAGTATCTTTTGTTACTACACAGTAAGTGTGTAACTATTAAGATAATTCTAGCAGTCTAAAATTGCCTGCTGAGCTCTTTTATGAATTATAATATATGTGGAATTCATTTTTAATCCTTTCTCCATAAGGAATACATGCTAGGGGCCTTTTTTTTTTATTGTGATAGTTACTTCTTGTCACTTTTCTTGGGATGGAAGCCTTGTAATAAATTTGGATTTACAGGTGCATCCAGAGCTAACCAGTGTGTTCATAGCTGAATTTTAGCTTCACAACAACAGTAGGCAGGGTGCGGCCCGCACTTCTTTAATAGCCGAGCAGGAAGTCAGCTCTGCCGGAGTATTGTAATCTGCTTTATCATGGGAGCATGATGTTGTGTAACAGAAACTCCAGCTTGTCCTCGCCTGTCCTGAAGCATTGCTTCATGGAGGGAAAGAAACTCACTGGAATATTTGTGAAATTCAATTAAAATGCTTTCCCAAGCACTCTGTTTTTAAATGCATGCTGGAACAATTTATCATGGCCTTATGGTCTTTTACAGAACATATTAATTGGTGATTTCTTCAGTTCTAATTAAGTGGATCTGTGTTACTCTAGAGGCCCTGTGTCACATATGTACCAGGTGGAGTAGTGGCCTAACCCAGCCCTTCATTTTTCCCGGAGAAGAGGAAGGCCTGGCCGCTGTGGACCCAGTGTCTTTTTAATAGCCAGGCAGGTCTCCCTTACTGTGTACTTTGCCTCTGCTCACAAAAGTGCATTCACTCCACTATAGTATGTTGAAACTTTTTGATGGAAGCAGCTTTTCCTAACAAAGGGCGCATTTTCTTTCCCTCCTGTGTCTTAGCTTTCCCCACTAAGTCTTGGCTTCTTCAGCAGCTGGAACTCCACTAGAAATGACAAAAGGTACAATTGTGCTCAGAGATGGCCATGAAGATAATGTCACGGGAGTTTGTGTGGGTTCCTGGGGACTGTTTTTCTTCTGTGTTTTCTTCTATTTTTGTTATTTCAGAAGGTTTAACATGACTTAAGAACACCAGGAGCAATCACCCCACTAAAAAAGACTTTAGAACCCTTTTAAATCTTTGTCTGATGGGAGCGGCTTCCTTCCATTTGTTGTTCTGTTAGCTCTTAGGAGGGCCTCTGCCCAGGGAACAGCAGGTCTGAAGTAAACCACTTAGACAGCAGGAATGGAGTGGGGTCCCAAGAGTGGTGGGTGGGTTTTCTTCCAGGCAGGGTAAGCGAGCCTCAGTGTCTGCCTTCAGCACAGTGTGCAGAGCAGGCAGTATGCACATGAAGCTTCATTACTTCCTGTCATCTCCTTTCCTGAGTTGTTGGCACGTTGGCAGCCTTATGTTGTGTCTGTTCCCTTGACTAGCTTGAAGGCAGCATGTCGTCTGCATCTTTGCTGATCCATTTTCCACTCAAGGTTCTGGGTAATGGGGCTGATTGTGAAGCACCATTTGCTACTGGCAAAAATCTTTCAGGTCTCCCAAAAGATGTTAAGCTCAACAGCCAGTCTCTTTCAGGGCCACCCTTTCCACCCAACAGTGAAGCCAGCAGCGGAGCCAATACATTGGCCCTAGCCACACTGGACTGCATGAGATTCAGGCTGGCTGGTGGCTGACAGGCAGGAGGGCAGCCCTGTCTGCCACACCAGGACTCTTTGATATGTTTATAAATAGACACTAGGTGGTATACATATTTCAACCACAGCCCTTGGCAGTGTTTCTAAATCTTCCTCTCAAGATTTAACCATTTGAGCCGGGCGTGGTGGCGCACTTTAATCCCAGCACTCGGGAGGCAGAGGCAGGTGGATCACTGTGAGTTCGAGGCCAGCCTAGTCTACAAAGCGAGTCCAGGACAGCCAAGGCTACATAGAGAAACCCTGTCTCAAAAAAAAAAAAAAAAGAAAAAAAAAAAAAAGATTTAACCATTTTGTTATCATCTAGACGAGCAAGTGTAGATAAAGAAGACACCAGAAAGTCTTTCTGAAGTACAAATGCAGTGCTCTGAGTACTGATAAGCAGTTTTCTCATCTTCCTCCGAACAAGTAGAGAGTAAAGACGGAATGCAGGCTCAGCCAAACCCACTGACTGGCACTCTGCCATGATGATTCATTTTGCCTTGGAGCAATCTTACACCCTTTGTGAAACTAGGTCTCTCTTGGTTGAAAGAAGAAAAGGACTCCTCCAGAGCTGTCAGTCACTGCTCAAGCACCACCAAACGAAGGACTTAGTGGATCAGGTTTAATACACCCCAGTGTTCAAACCTTCCTCTAGATCTGTTCACCATGTCACTCAGCAAAGTCACGTGCGCCCCTTGAGTGTGCTTGTGCAATCTTTTAGAATGCGAACCTGACAGCCTGAGGTCCACCTGAGGGAGAGGAAGGTAAATATGGTGATAATAGGTGCACTCAGCCCCCTCGGTCCCACTGCTCCTTTGGGACAGCGTGAAAAGCCAGCTGGTGGCTTCTTTTCCCCTTCCTCCCAAGACTTAAACATCACCAGAATGTGTGTGCGTGCTTCTCAAGCTTGTACAGTAAAGCCAGCGGAGGATTCCCACCATTCCAGAAGAAAGATGAGGATGGGATGCCGCTGTGGCTTTTGTGCTACTTTTCTTCCCCACTACTGGCATATGTGCTCCGTAGGGGTCCTCAGAGATGCCACAAATCCATTAGAGCATCTTGAACCTTAGTATGCATAAGATGATGGCACATACCTGTCATCCCGGCACTCCGAAGGACGAGGCAGGGGAATTGTGAGGTCTGAGCTAGCCTGAGCTACATAGCAAGTTCTGGGACAACTTGCACTCTTTAGTGAGAGACACTGTCTCAAAAAAAACATTAAATATAATAAATTCTGGAGTGGTTGTTTCACCTGTGTCTCCTCAGACTGTCTTGGGAAATCTGGTTATGAGATCTAAGCAGACGCCTCAGTAATAAGCATCTTGCTAGAGATTCTGGTGGAGTCTTATCTCTCTGTTCCATCCGTCCTTTGCATTCCACACTGTGCCACCAAGAGTTTGTGGTAGTAGGTGAACTACTTATTTAGCACAGAACCTGTCAGTGGGAAGCAAAATGCCTGTGCACCATACTAAACAGGCACAGCTGTGAGCAGGGTCCAAAGCTCTGCCGTGTTAGTACACCATGGCCTCCACTCACCAGTGAGCACATGCTGCACAGAGCTGTGGCTTGTAGGGGACCCTTCCCGTGGCTGGCTTCTGTACATGAGTCTCACCTGGATGTATATGGTAATTACGTGCTGGCTGTCTGAGCCTTAGAATCTTGTGGATATCAGAGGCTGACTCCCCTCTTGGGACTAGGAGCAGTAGGACAAAGGTAAAAGCACTCTGCAGTCCTCCTTTTCTGAACCAGGCTAAGAAGCAGTGCCTGCCTTCAAACAGGCTTTACCGCACTGTCAGTGGGGTTGTGGTGTGTCCATAGTCAGACTACCAAACCCTGTCTCATTGACGCCTCCTCTGAGACAGGAGCGGGGGTTCAGTAGTGACATAGTCTTGACCTCATTTGAGGCACTGAAGGGAAGCCCTTCATCCCACTCTGGGCTCACTGAGTAACAGTCAGATGCACTGAGGGAGGCAGCTACTCTTCTGCTTTTGTTCTGTCATCTGGGAAGAAGGACCTATATCTTAGTGTCACATAGCTAGAGATTGATTTCACGACTCCACCGAAGTATGCTTCCACTGCTAACATGAGCTCAGGGTAACAGTTGAGTAGTATAGATTCATACACGTTGATTTTTAAGAATTGTCATTATAGTTATAAACTAAGGAACACTATTGGCGATTCGCATGTGAGAAGGAGATGAGTTTTTCTGGGATGTTTTAACACAGGAGAGCTGTCCAAGTAGAAATGTGAAACCAGATGTTGAGGTGAAAGCCTAGTGTTACCAACTTGGGTGTTCTCAGGATGGCTGAGAGAGAAGCCCACAACATCTGAGGCACGACTTTTTACTGGGGGTTTGCGCACGCGTGAGGGTGGGTAGATGGGTATGTTTGGGTGTTTTGGGGTGTGGGTGTGTTCAGTGTCTTACTGTAGCCCTGGCTGGCCTGGAATTGTGTAGATCAGGCTGGCTTTGACCTCTCAGAGATGTGCCTGCCTCTGCCTGCTGAGCACTGAGATGAAGGCTGTGCACCATCACACTTGGCTGTTGTGGCGTTGTTGCTGTTGTAGTCAGTACAGTATTCTGTGTTGATGAAATTTATGATCACATATTAGTTTTGTAATCAAACTTAAATGTTGCTGAAATATAATTGTAATTTAAATATGTAGCCATGATGAGAGACTGCTTTAAAAAAATAAATGGAATGGCATTGAATATCATTTAGTCATCTTTTAAAACATTTTGGGTCATTCATAAATTTAAAAATTAGCTCTGTTTAAAAATAAATTTTCCCACTGCATGTACATACAGTATGTTAAGTCCTTAGAGACTCTGAGGTTAATACATTTGTGCAACTGTATTTTGAATAAAGCCGCTACAGTGTTAAACACAGGACAGGTAGTACTGATCATATGTTTCTACTTTGTTGTTGGATTTTTTTTTTCTCTGACTGCTGTAACGTAAGTTTTTGAAATTAAATTGCTTTGAGTAAATTGAAATGTTGTTAATAATAAATTTTTAAAAATTTCGAAGAGTGGTATCTCACTTGTAATCCTATAACTTGGGAGTAAGAGGCAGGGGCGTCACAAGCTTGAAGCTGCGTGGGATACTTGGTGAATGTAGGTCACTTTGGGCTGTAACACAAACCCAAAGCCAAGGTGAGTACTTAAATAGGAAAATGTAAGAGCAGAGTCTAAAATGCCAGATTGAAATTAGGCAAATTTAGAATCTAGATTTTAGTATAAATGAGTAGATTAGCATTATGAGTAATTATTTCCTCCTTGGTTCTTATTTGGAAAGATGGTGGCCAGCTCATGGCCAGCTGTTTCAATTGATGGATCAGCTCTTTGTGTGGTAGTTTTGAAAACCTACTTAGTCGTGTAGTAGCTACCAAATTGCTGCTCATTAACGACCTGTTTGTCAGGAATCTGTCATCTGTAAATCACTTTTTCGAGTGAGGTGTTTATTTTTCTAAGGGGACATGTACTGCTCTAGTGTTTTGCTTGCAGGTAAAAAGTCCCTACTTAATGTCTCTTTCTTACCTTATTTAAAGGGATCAGGGCTGCCACAATCCTGTCAGTGATGCTTAAATTGTCTTAACTTCAAAGACACGCCAGCCTCTCTGCAGACAGACAGAATTCTAAATGGTTTTTTTTTTTTTTTTTGAAGGAAGATTGATGAGAATTTGTTTTCCTTTTTTCTCTTTTAAATTGTCAAATTAGAATAATATCATATAGAATTACTTTATCTCAACATTAAGATTTTAAAAGGCAGAGGCAGGCGGATCTCTGTGAGTTTGAGGCCAGCCTGGTCTACAAAGCAAGTCCAGGACAGACAGGACTACAAGAGAAATCCTGTCTCGAAAAAACAAAACAAAAAACAAAAATTTGACACAGTTGCATGTAGTGTATGCGTTGTGCTGCCGGTTCCTGTTGCGTTCATTGTGAGATACCAAGATCGCCTCATCAGACAGCCGTGCAGTTTCTGGATGCTTGAGCCTTTACAAACACTGTTGTTATACAATGTCTAGCATGCGCATCTCAACAGACTTGCAACAGTTCTGTCAAGAACAGCTTACTGGGGGCCCACCTTCACTAAAACCTGGGGTTTCCTGAAGTCCCGTGAAATACTTGTTAATATCAGTAGGCATATTCATAAGCTTCATGTAGACAAATTATATGGGGGGAAAAGAGGGGAGAAAACACCAGACTTTTCTAAAATTTCAAGGAGGATTGCATATGCCTTTATGTGGAGGACTTTAGTGTGAAGTTGAGCTGAAGACTTTTACCTTGTAGATGTAGAGCTTGGCATTTCCTCCCTCACAGGAGCATAGATAGTAGGTTACCATGGCTGCACTGTTACTGTGATTTGACAATGAATAGGGAAGCACAGAGGAGGAGGAGAGAAGGTTGTGTGTTACAGTGGTTATGACTGTGACTCGATTGACTGATCTGGATACTAAGCCTGCATCCTTGCTAAGGCTGGACAAGACTGCCGCTTGAATTGTGTCTCACCAAGTGTGTCTTTAGCTGAGCCTCAGCTTTCTCTTCCTCCAGGCCTAAGGCGGGAAGTAATGATCTCACTAGATCATGACCAAGGCCAGGATGAGTTTTATGAGCCAAGAACTGTGTGGCATTTTAACATAGAATCACTCTTGTTTAAAACTGTCACATTTGGATAGTAAGGTTATGAGTATTTACCTTTCGTGCTTTTCTCTATAGTCTAATTTTTATTTAATGAATACATAATACTTTTTTTGTGTGTGTGACTGTGTCTCACTAGGTATCCTTGGCTTCCCTGGAGCTAACTATATATAGACCTTGAACTCAGAGAGATATGCCTGCCTCTGCCTTCCAAGGCTGGGGTGAAAAGTGTGCACTGCTGTGCCTAGCCTTATAAATGCACACTACTTTTATTACACTTGTTTATTTGTTTATCTTGTTTCGGGAGGTACAGGTGCCATAGTGCATATGCTATATGGTATATGTGGATCTCAGAGGACAACTTGCCAAAACCAATTCTCCCTTCCACCATGTGGGTCCCAGGATTTGAACTTGGGTCGTCAGGCTTGGTAGCAAGCACTTGCAAGCATTAAACCATCTTACCAACCCACATACTAAATTTTTTTTTCGAGACAGGGTCTCTCTGTGTAGCCTTGGGTATCCTGGACTTGCTTTGTAGACCAGGCTGGCCTCAAACTCACAGCGATCGGCCTGCCTCTGCCTCCGAAGTGCTGAGATTAAAGGCGTGTGCCACCATGCCCGGCTCCCACATACTACTTTTAAAAAGAGATTTCTTTGTGTGTGTATGTGTATACACGTGCACACATGCATGCAGGTGCCCATGGAGACCAGATGAGGGTGTTGGCTCTCCTGGAGCTGGAGTTATGGGTGATTGTGAGCCACCTGATGCAGGTGCTGGGAGCTGATCTTTGGTCTTCTGCAAGAGTGGCAGATACTCTCAGCTACTGTGCCATCTCTCTAGCAGCTTCCCTCCTCCACATATGCCTTTTAAGTCAGAAAACATCCTTAAAATCAGAAGGAAATCTTTTTAGTAACTATGTTGCAAGGATTACTATCTTGATTATGTCTTTTTAAATTTCAGTCATGGCCTGTCTATGAAGACATCTATAAAAACATGATCGAAGTCGCTGTGTTTCTAGACTTGCCTCGTTTCCCAGACATAACTGAAGACTGCTACCTCCATCCCAACACCTTGTGTATGAAATACTTACTGGAGCTCAATCTCCCTGGTGAGCCGTAGGAGCATGGGGAGGCAGCTTGGCTGCTACACTGTGCTAAGCAGAACAGTAGGGCCTTTCTTTCTGACTACTCAAGCACCTGAAGGAGTCTTTAGTCACAGGAGCTTAATTCAAGTGCTTTCCTAAAGTAATTCAGACCGTATTACTTGGTTAAAGGGCCACTACTCAAAAACAGCGTTCTATCTTTGTGCGACTTATCCTTGGGAGAACTCATGTGGCTTCTGTGGCAAGTCGACTCAGTGCCGGCAAAGCAGCAAGTATTTCATGTGGGCTATTGGTGACCTGCATGGAAAAGCTACACTCTGCTTGGTGGAGAACATTAGTACTGCAGAGCAACTTCTAACTAGAAACAAAAATAGTAGCGAAAGGTGATGTCAGCCCTTGAGAGGTCAGGGAGGAAGACCCAGATTTCAAAGCCAGACTGAGCCAGCAAAGAACAATTACGGCAGTCTTGGAGACTACCTTACACGGTGCTTGAGTCCTGGTAACATTCACAAGCTCCAGTTCCCAAAGCCGTGGAGAACAGTGTGGACATCCCCGGGAGTGTTTTAGGGCAGTGAGGACAGTGATGAGAGCCTTAGCCACCTCATGCAGAGCACATGTGTTAGGTAACCCTGATATAGCTTGTGACATGAGCCAGCCCTGAACTTCATACCGGATTAGAAATACAAGAAGTCTGGGACTAGTATTGTCTGCTTGGTTGGGTTTTTTTGTTCGTGGTATTTGTTTTGTTTTGTTGGAGGGGGAGTGTTGAAACAGGGTCTGTCTATGTAGCTTAGAGTTCACTAAACAGACCAGACTGGCCTTGAATTCATGGAGATCCTTCTGCCTCTGCCTCCTGAGCGCTGCTATAGACATCAATTACCATGCGCAGGCTCAAAGTGACTATTGCTGAGTTCTCACAATGCATGCCATTTTTCATTGTTCCTGCTTTATTTTAGATAGCTTATGTTGAATTCCTAGTATGGCAGGTGAGAGAAAGCAGTACAAATTACGATGTGACAATCCCTGTATATTGGAATTCAGATTACAAACCATCAATCTACGTAGGTGTTCTTAGGGGAGCTGCCTTAGCACCGAGACAAGGCTGTGTGGGAAAGCCTGCTGGTGCTGGTGTTACAGAGTCTCCGTACAAACAGTTGGTATAGCTGTGACCTGGGACATGAGAATCAGCTAAGAGAAGCTTGTGGTATGAAATAGGGAAAAGAACTGTTGAGGTAAAGGGACCAAAGAGCTGTGCAAAGCAAAGGCAAGTGGCAGTATAGGCTTTGGAAAACTCTGGGACCTGTTGCAGCTGGGAGCTAACATTTTAATGCGTTCATAAGAGCAGGAGTATGATATGGTTGATTACTCCTAACTGGGGGTGATCAGGAGGGAGCTAAGGACAGTCACTAAGAGGAGGACAGATGGGATGGATGTCATTCAGCACTGACCTGAGTGCTTTAGGCAGGGTAGTTCATGTAATGTTCATAAACCATCAAGAAGATACTGCTGTGGCTCATGCCTCAGTGTGACACATCTGGGGTCACACAGAGCTAGTCCAAGTGACAGGACTCCACACTCTGCTTTTTCCTGAGCCATGCACTCCATGGAGGGAATGAGGTCAGACCCATGCCATTCTGTTAGTCAGGAGAGGCTGTGGTGCGCCTCTGCTGTGGAGGTCAATGAGGGATTTGCTTACTAGCTTAGAGTTTTCAAAGAATACTCATCTGTGTAGTCGTATTTCGTCTCACTCCATTCTCTCATAACCCACTTAACAAGTAAGGAAAGTTATAGTTACGGAGAGCGCCTCATGCCTTTAATCGCAACCCACAGGAGGATCACAACTGTGAGGCAACACAGCAAAACCCTGTCCTAAAAAAAAAGTGAGGAAGCCGAGGTCATGTGACTCTAACGATGCGGCTACTGGTGGAGGAGCCTGAGTACAGGTCCCAGGTTTCAGGTTCTAAGTCTCACATTATTCGGCCTTTTTTTGAGAAAGCAAAGCATCTAGCTTAGAGCTTTTGGAGCCTCCTAGGCTCACTGCTTTCCTGGAGAAGGTTAGTTATCCTTGTAAGGAAGTGAGTGTGTCCTGCTGTAGAGACCAGTGAGGGACATGTATCGGGCATCACAAAGCTGGTGTGTGCCTGTCTGCATGAGACCCAAAGGTGTCCCACACATAAATGTTTTAGGAAGTCAAATAGGACTTGCCAAGATTTGCCCATTACTATTTCCACACAGGCATAATTTTTTTATTTTATTAAAAAATTGCTCTTCAAATTCTTGCATGGTATCATGCTTTAAATAAAAGGTTTCTGGGTAAGGTGTTGGAAGCCTGTAATCCCAGCCTCAACTTCCAGTTGAGGCATGAGAGTCACAAGTTTGAGGCCAACATGAGCTATATATCGAGACCCTGCCTTACAAACAAAGCAGATGTGTAAAGATACCAGATACAGTATAAATATGTACATTACTGTGACCTATTGGCCAAGTAATTTAATTTGTGTTTAATTGTATTATTTTTCAACAGATGAAATGCACAGTTTAACCTGCCAAGTGGTAAAGTTGACTGGAATTGGAGAAGTGGGTTTTCTGACGTTTGATCCTATAGCTAAAATGAAAAGGACAGTTAAATATGATGTGCAGGCTGTGGCTGTCATTGTGGTTGTGTTGAAACTGCTCTTTTTGCTGGATGACAAGTTAGAATGGTAAGTCAATGGCGGTGCCTCTTTACTGCACTGACTCCAGTTTGTAAAAAATGGGGAGGATCATTGCTTCTGCCTGTAATTCAGGATGTAGGAGCTCTGTGTCTTCACAGCAAGATGCGGGGTCTGCTGTGCTGTAGGCGCAGGGGTTTCTGGAGAGCAGTCATGCTACTTGATGACTCCTGTTCCCGAGCTCGCAGCGCTCTCACACCCCCCGCCCCCACGTGACTCCGGTTTTTAAAGCATCACACACTAAAGAACTAGTTTGGCACCGTATCAGGATGCCTTTAGGCTCTGGCACCACATCTCAGAGATTATTTTAGATCACAAAGGTGCTCTGCAGTGTTACCCTCCTGAAAGTCACAGGGAATGCAGATCTTCAGTGTCTTCTTCCACAACAGTAATTGCCTCTCCAACTTTGGTGCTTTCTCCTCAGAATTCAAAACTAACTGTCCAAGCTGGCTATGGTGGGCCACACCTTTAATCCCAGCACTCAGGAGACAGAGGCAGGCAGATCTCTGTGAGTTCAGGTTAGCCCGGTCCACAAAGAGTTTCAGGCCAGCTGGGGCGACACAGTGAGACCCTCTCTCAAGAAACCAAAATAGCCAGGCGTGGTGGCGCATGCCTTTAATCCCAGTACTCGGGAGGCAGAGGCAGGCGGATCGCTGTGAGTTCAAGGCCAGCTTGGTCTACAAAGCGAGTCCAGGATGGCCAAGACTAAAAAAAAAAAAAGAAAGAAAGAAAGAAACCAAAATAAAATTAAAAATAAACTGTCCAGACAAATGACATCTGAAGACGTTGCCTTGTGTGCTGTCACCTCTAGGTCTTACTCGGATCTTGCTGAAGCGTATAACGAAGGACACAGAGAAGGTACTTGGATGTTTTTATTTGTCAAATGCGAAGTGGTTGTAAACGATGGACTAGAGGTAGTCAGCATGGAGGAAACGACGATGGCGCACATACGTGAGTCTGTGCGCACAGGCTGGCCACATGCTGACTTTTCCATCTCTAGATCTAGCTGGTGTCTGTGGCTACCAAGAAACTTGGGTGACTTCTGTGTTCACGACCCATCTGTTGCTCTTGCTTGCTGCTCACTAGCCAGACCAGACCATGAACTTTCCCAACAGCTCAGTTTCCTCGGCTGCCTGGGCTGACTCCTCTACATGAAGTGCTCTTTTCTTCACATCCTCACAGCCCTTCAGACTGAGCAAGTGCCTCTTCATTCCCTTGTGAGCACTGTTCGGCCTGTTCTCCACAGCCACTCACTGCACACCAGTTCCTCCTTTCTAAAGCCAGAGCTGATCATACCTGCCACCATTGCTGCCGGATATTTAGTTGTAAGTAATGGCCTAAGTGCATCTGTCCCTGTAGACTGCCGGAGTTTGTAGACTCTGAGATGATGCACTTTGTAAGTAGACAGATAGTTGCTATGTAGTGAGCACAGGGCTTTGTGCATGCCTAAGCCAGCTCTCTTCCACTGAGCCCCTTTTTGCTTTTTTTAAAGACAAGGTCTCACTAAATTGCCCAGGTTGGTCAGTGTCACTTTGTACTTGACTTAAGATCCTCCTGCTTCACCGCCCCCCCACCCCCCGCCACTAGCTGGGTTACACTCCAGTGTACCAGCCTCAGTTCGTATTTGCTTCTAGAAAGTTTATCTCATGTGGAACAGAGTCACTGGCCCAAGAATAACTCAGTGAAGTTTTGTGTCTCTATGAATTCCTAAATTCAGGTGCAGTTCCTGTTTGTTCATTAGTTTTAGGAGTTTGGGTTTAATATTCTCAGTTCGTGTATTTTCTATAATATATATGAAGTAAAACACTTCCTACTGCCCTTGCTTACAGTAACACATGCATAGGGCTGGTCTGGGTGTCTTCTGACATTCCTTCAATGCTAGAGGTGATGACAGTTATGGAGACTGTGGCTGTGAGTGTACTCTGACCTGTCAGTGAGTCTCCCACCAACAGCACAAGGATTGTGCTTCCTGCTCTCCAGTGGACCATGCCTGCATCCCCTTCGCCACTCACTTATGAGGAGACTGGGGATCAAAGAACCTTGAGCTGACTTCATGTTAACTGTCTTCTGCCCTGACAGTTCTTTGGGTTGTTTCCTTTCTGGCTGTAGAGCCTATAAGACTGTATTGATTGGTTATATTGGCCATTTGAAAAGATTTATAATTAGACATTAGAGAGGCCATTCTTATTAGAGGATAATGGAGAGTAATCCTGTTATACCTGCCACGGCTGAGTCTGTTGTTTCTCCAGCCTGTGTCTCAGCACACTCCAGCTCTGCACTGCGGTCCACTTTCTTCCTCATGGGCAGAATGTCTGAATTAGGAGTAGGAACAACAGAAGTGGGTCCTGAGGAGATGGAACCACTCACACGGTTATCAGTCATTTTCTTCCCAACACAGTGGCGGATGTATTGGAGTAGTGCCAGGGGCTGGGCTGCATGTGCTGGGTGTGGGAATTGGGGAAGAGGGTTGGCTGTGTGGCAGCTAGCAAAATGTGTGAGCCCTTCTTGAGGAAGCAGCAAATCCATAAGAGCCAAGGAGAGACATGGGAAAAGACAGTTTCAGGACAGTTGTGGCCGCACCTTACAGGAGAGAGTAACAATGGTTCTGAGAGCATTGTGTAAATATCCTATTCAGGAAAAAACTCGGATGTGAAAAACAGGTGTGGTTTTAATGTGATAGATTCCACTACTAAACACGGATTTCATTTCTTTCAGATAAGCCACAGTTTAATTTCAGAAAATGGTACCAAGTTATGAAGAAAGCTTTTGATGAGAAAAAACAAAAACGGGAAGAAGCAAGGGCCAGGTATGTCCTCTGTCCTCTGTCCCCTACTCTGTGTCCTCTGCTTTACATCTGGCAGCATGTGACCTTTCTCCAGAATTTTTGGTCTAGAACATCTAGTTTTTTCTTGTTCTGGGATTGGGAGTCAGCCTCACACATACTCCTCCAACCCCTGCTTTATACTTTTTTTTTTTTTTACATTAAACACATTTGTTTTTAGATTTCATGACCTCGCTCTGCTCTAGGATCCAATCCGGGAACCACATTATACTTAGCACTTAGATCTTTTCGGTTTGTGTGAGCCTTGCCTGCATGTGTGGTCTTCTCCCCTCATGGCGTTTTTCAAAACTGGTCCCTTCTCATCTGTGCTTCCCAATATTGCAGAGACTGCAAGTGCTCTCCTGTGGCATGTGTGATTGGAATGTTTCCTAAATACAGTGACTTCTGAGAAAATCAAAGGCAAACAGAACAGTGGGCATTTACTTCATGCCCTCCCCACTTGTCCCCGGAACACAGCTCAGGGGTAGGTCCATTACTGTGCAACGGAAAGAGTGTTGCTTTAGGGACAGGAAGTATGAAGTCTGAGTCTTCACAAACTCCCCCTGTGACATCACCTGCTCACCACAGCTGAAATTCAGTTCATTCATAAATTTAAGTGTTATCTATTTAATAGGGAGCACATCTCCGATGATCTGCAGCACAGTTTCGTTTCTACTAGACCCCGAGCCCCACAAGACTGAAGAAAAACCAACATCTGTTTATGTAAATTTACACTAATACTTATATCATTTTGTATCATTTGAGAAAAGTTAGTTTCTCGAGTTAGAAATATTAAGTTCTTTCAGTTACCAGCTGAGCAAGTCAATGATGGTGACCCTGATCAGAGACTTATTAAGAAACCATTTTCAAATTTCAAGATAAAGCTTTTATTTTTCTTCTAAGCTTCAGAGAAATGTGTTCAAAGGCAGATAAAGCACCATGGAGGAAAAGTTCCTTGCCAAAAGAAGACAGACAGGTTTTTGCTAGGCAGGCTCACGGCATGATAGAGGACGGGCTGGGGAGCATGTGCTCTGATAGGCAGGCAGGCTCAGGGCGTGGTGGGAAAGGAGGGCTAGGAGGATGTGCCCTAACAGCTACTGATTCCCAGGGCCCTGCATGCTTCCGCTTCCTTGTTGGGTCCTCGAGTTGCTGTCGATAGATGAGTAAGAGCAAGAATTCACTCTGTCATCTTGGGCGCCTGGGGAGTGAGCCTTCTTTCTGTGGTGTGAGCTGGGTGACTTCTGCTCATCCTGAGGGCTGGGTGTTGCAGGGCCATGCTGTGCTGTGTCGGTGATGAGCTGTTCCTTAGCCCCAGTAGGCTACCACCTTACATTTCACACAGTCCCAATTCATGCTCAGTGTTAGAATCAGTTGTATGTCCACACATACTGGCATTTAGCTACTTTAGGGAAGTATTTAGCAACCAAAAAGAGTAAGTCTGTTTATAAAAACCCACTTTCCAGAGAGACGCTAGGCCCCTGGGAAGAGGCTGTCTAGGGGATTCCATCCCAAAGCCATCCTCTACACAGTGTATGATAGTGTTGATGCACACAGCAGTCATGGCTGCTGCTCACTGATGTCAGTCACTGCCACCTGATGTGTGGGCACAGAGTCCCTGGGCACGTTGGACACCTGCCTCTTGGTATCGCCCATGCTAACCCATTTTCACATAGATTTTTATTTCCTGCCTTCCTTTCTAAAAGCACTATTTATTTATCTATCATTTATTTGTTTGTTTTATTTTATGTCCTGTTGCTCCTGGGCATCATCTTTAGGGCTGTCAGATGACCATTAAAACATTTTCTGCAGTTAAACATGGTACTTTGCATGAAAATTTGAAAACACTAGTAAAAACAGTAGTTTAAAAAACAGCTTAGCAGGCTGCTTTGGCAGTTGCCATTTTATCACAGGGGTTGAGAAGAACCTGGGTGAAAATTTAAAAGCATATGTAGAACTCTTTGCTGGACTAGGGAGATGGACAGCCAGCAAGCATTAGGACATGAGTTCAATCTCCAGCACCCACCTAAGAAGCCGATGTAGTGGTATGAACCCCAGCACCCGGGAGACAGAGACAGGAAGATCCGTAGGGCTTGCTGGCTGCCCAGTCTAGCTAGCCTACTCAGCAAGCTCTAGGTCCCCACACACGCACACACAAAGAAGGAAGAGAGGGAGGGAAGATGAAGGAGAAAAAGAAAAGTCTTGCTAATCTTTTAGGTTATGTAAAATCTTAGGTATAACATCAAAAGCATGATCCATAAAAGAAAAATTGATAAATTGGACTTTAGAAGTAAGAACTTCTCTGAAGGTACTTAAGAGAAAACAAAACCCTAGGCTTAGAGAAAGTAGTTGAACGCTGGGCATACTGATGCACATCGTGAATCCCAGCCCCTGAGAGGCAGAGGCAGGCAGATCTTTGTGAGTTCAAGGTCTACATAGTGTGCTCCAGGACTGCCATAGCCACATAGTGAGACCCTGTATTTGGGGGGGAAAAGCCAGAGAGAAAGAGAGTAGTTGAAGATAACATATCTGATGAAAGATTTTTACCTATAAAATATAAAGAATTAATTAAAATAGGAAAACAATTTAAGTTTTCAAATGAAAAAAAAAAAAAACTGCAGATGTACAGGATACACAGAAGCGATGCCTCCTGCAATTAGAAGGGGTTCCTCCCAAGCACAGGAGTGTGAAATGGCAGTTACTATGAAAAGTTCAAATGAAAGGAAAATGCATGTTCTCGCAGAAGTTCATAAGGAAATGTTTGTGGTGACTTTCGCTAGTGATGAGGCAAACTAACTGGCACATCCATGTCACAAATCCCACTGGTCGCAGTGAGCAAGGGTTCTGATATAGGGTGACTCCTGATGCCCTACATGCTAAGTGAAGGACCCAAAGGCCACACACCGTATGAGTCTATTTATATCACATTCTCAAAATGACCAAGCAACTGTGGTTGCCCAAGACCAAGGGCGTGGAAGGACTGACTACAAAAGGACCTGGTTTTAGAGTGTGGGGCTGTTCCATGTATTAGTCACAATGGTGACTGCACAGCCGTGTGTGAGTGCTAACTGGAGGTGCCCTGAGTCGGGTTTCAGTGTGTGTATATTGTACCTAGATTCTTTTTTTCCAGCAGTGAAACAAACCATGTAAAGAGAGGGAAGGATGTGGATAGGGTCTAGTAGAATCCCAAGGCCTTGTGGCGTCTGTTTGCGAACCTTTGTGTGCAAGAGAAGCAGGAAAAGAAGGCAAGTGTCTGGAGATTGTTTCAGAAGGGTGTCCACACAGTTGGAACTTTGCAATGAGAGTAAACCCAGGGAGTGTGTAGTGATGGAAACCCTCTGCTGTACTCTGTGTAATGGCTCCTAAGGGGTCCTTGACCCCTAGAAGGAGCACACCACTGGCCTGTTTTCACGGGGTGCTTCCTTCTGGAGCAGAAGCACTGATACAGGGTAGACAAGCGCTGAGGGATGCTGAGCTTCGGGTCCTGACTCCGTCTCTGAGCTCAGGGCGTTCACTTCTCATTCTGCGGCACTTCTGGTCTATCTTGTACAGGTATGCTTGGAAAACCAAACGGCCACTCTACCTTTCACACATCGACAGGTCAGTCGCATACAAGAGAAGAGGTGAGTCAGACGGTTTCTATTCTGTCTCCACATGGAAAGCAAGGGCAGGCACACACTTCCCACGTGATGGGGATGCTCTTGTGTATGTCTCCTGCCAAAGGAGAAGTCACATAAAAATCCAGGTTCTGGGAAATCACCTGCTTCTTCATAGCAAAGCTGAGCTTCTCTGTTTCTGTGGCTGTGAGAACTCTGCAGGAGACTTGCCCTGAGGTCCTCTTGTACTCTCTTTTTAAATCATTAAGTAACTTCCAGAGGCCCCTCGTGTAGCTCCAGCCTCGCCTAATGTTATTGCGTATGTTACTGTAGTTATGAAGCCAGCTGGGAGTGAGTGTGCACTCGGGAGGCTGGGGGAGGAGGCTCCAGAGTTGGAGGCCAGCTTGCCCACCACCACCCGTAAAGGCTAAGGAAGCAGCAGCAGTCCGTGCCTGTAAACTCCAGGCCTTACCTGTGGACTGACACTCGCCTCCTCCCTCCATCTCCAGAAATGGTTGAAAATCTTCAAAAGCAATTTAGAGCCCTGGCTGGTTCAACACCTGTGGTTGAAAAGAAAGGCCCTTCAAGTTTTCAGTTCAACTGGACTGAAGAAGACACCAACAGCCCTTGTTTCCATGGACACAGCCTCCAGGGACTCCTGATAAAGAAAGGCGAGTCCTTGCTCACCAAGAACTCACTGTATTGGCTCAGTACCCAGAAGTTCTGCAAAAGGTACGTATATTTTTAAGACTCCAGACGCAGGAGGCATGATGAAACCCCCAGCTGAGCCTGAAGAGCATTCCTTTCCTCCCTCCAAACCTTTCTATATCCCCCTTCTTGCTCTTTCAAATTCACTGTCTTGTCTCTTTTTCTGTTAATTGTTGTTACATACATATATTCCTAAATACATAAATGCGCCCCACTCAGTCTGTACAATATTATTTGTATGTATGTTTTCAGAGCTGGCCATTTCCTGGTGGATAACCAGTTGGTGTGTTTTTCCCTGGGGAAGACTGTTCTCCCCCTACTCGGCATTGCTTTAGTTGCCTGTAGTTCTTTGTATGGGGTTGCGGCCTCCTAGGCTCCCGCCTCTCCATCCGCTTTGGCATGTCTATTGTCTTCGTCTTCATTCAGCTCCAGTTTAGGCAGCCATATTTGTGAGACATTATGGGTGTAGCTTCTGAGACATGTAGCTTAGCAGCCATAGTCTCACAGCAAAGTCCTGCTCCCCTGCCTCTTACAGTCTCTCAGTCCCTCCTCTGCTATGCACCCTGAGCCTCAGGTGCAGGAGTGCTTTGGAGAAGCATCCATTAGCACTGGCACCTCTGCACTTTGATGGGTTTTGATTTTCCCCATCTGTTGCAAAGAGAAGTTTCCTTGATAAGGATGAGGACTGCACTTACCTGTGGGCGTAAGGACAGACATTTAGCATGCAGTTAGGAATTATGCTTATTTACTGAAGTGCTGACTAAGATTTTCATTCCTTAAAAGACAAACAAACCCAGGGCTGGGGAGGTCGCTCAATGGTTAGAGCAACTGTTGCTCTTTCAAAGAACTCAGGCTCTGTTCCTAGTACCACCTGGAGGCTCATGGGAACCTGTGACTCCACTGCTAGGGGATCCTGTGCCCTCTTTTGACCTCCATGGGTATCAGGATACACATACATAAATGAAGGCAAAGTAATTATAAAATAAATCTAAAGTAATAAAATATTTTATTTTACTAAGTTCCCTCATGAGTTTGGGGCCATGCATATTACATGACTCACACAGCTCTAAGTGTTTGGCAGTATGGTATTGACTGGTCTTAAACGTGACTGTTGGCGAGGTCAAGCATTTCAGTGAGCCCTCCATCCTTAGCTTAGCAACCATGGACAACATGAAACACTTTTTCTTCATATAATTGAGGAGCTTCTTCAAATTTCCCAAGTTTCCCTCTAACTCATGCTACTGTTTGGAAGCTAGATGTGTCCCCTGGTGAAGGGATTTGGGGGTGGACAATGAATGGGTGCCAGGGCTTCTAAATTACTATTTGAAGGCAACTTACCTTTTCCTTCCCATTCTAGCTATTATTGTAAACACGCGACAACATATGAAGAATCAAACTTTTCTCTGAGTTACCAGTTTATACTAAACATTTTCTCCTTCCTACTGAGAATAAAGACCTCTGCCCTCCATGAAGAAGTGAGCTTACTTGAAAAGAAACTTTTTGAAAAAAAATACAGTGAATCAAAAAAGAGCTCAAGACCCAAGAAAGTAAGAAGAAGACACTAAGAAGACAGAGGGGCTTGTCAGAGGGTGCTGTATAGGAAAATGGCGGGTCTTAGAGCTATGTTCTAGGGAACTGTGCTCAGAACATTGTTGCATATGCATACATATTGACATGTGTCTTATATGCATTGTAAAATAGTGAACCTTGAATTATTTTCATAATTACTTTTTTTTAGAAAATTAAAACATTATGTACATGACACCTGGGAACTTGTATTCATTGGATTTTAAACTTAAACTTTCTTTTTATACTTTCTCTTACCAAAATGAGAACTAGCCTTGTAGTTCAGACCTAGAACTCAGTGTGCAGCTCAGGCTAGCCTGGAATCCACTGTTGTAGCCCAGGCTGGCCTCAGTGCATCTCCGTCTGGAATCTGGGATTATAAGCATGCACCGAGGTGATTGGCTCTGGATTTACTTATTATTCCTTACACTTTAAAATGTTAATCCCGGATGGATCAAAGACCTCTGAACAACACAGGCATTCACTTACACATATGAAAGTGTCCTGAGGAAACAGTATGGATGTGTCGATGACCCTGGGACACCTGGAAGCCAGGAGAGAAGGTGAGCAGCATTGCCACAACAAACAGCAAACTGGGCGACATATGCTTTGGGCAAAAGGACAGTTTATTTAACATGGTGAAGGTGTGTGCAAAGAAATAGGTAAAAGACTAGGAAATCCAGGGAAGAGACATGAAGTGCTATTTCCACATATTGGGCTGGCAGGTGTTTTAAGGAAGTATAACACCTGGTAAGGATATTGGAAAGTTTTGTATTTCTATATCTCAATGAATTCTGAGAACTGCCTGTTGGTGTTACTCTTTCTATTTTATTTTGGTTTCTTATACCGCTACCTCCCTTCCAAGCCCCCAATACAGGGAGGAGAGAAAGAAGTTAGAAGAGACAGGGAACACAGACCTCTTTACTTTTTCTAGCACAGTAGGGCTGTCGGGTTCTTTGGGGCAATACCAGTCTCAGTCATCAGGATATCAAACAGCAAATGAACCAGTAGCCTTCTTCCTCCTCAAAATCTTTCTCTCTCTCCATCCATCTCCTCCAAGCGTTTTCTCGAAGCGGCCTCTCTGTCTCCGCACTCTGGTATTTATACCCTCTCAGTGTTCAACCATATCAGCCAACAAAGACCACACCCCTCTCTGAGCCCACACAAGACACTTGTCAGCTGTGGACAAACTAGAAGCAGCCCCATATCCCACACTTGGGATTAAAATAAAAGCATAACATAACCAGGTTTTTAAAGAAACTGCCATGTTCTGGTCATGATTTAGGCACTAGAGGGTCACAGCATCTAGTGGGAGATGTGAGGAAGTCAGTGTGTCTAATGGAGAATTAAACCAAGCAGGAAAAACTGGGCTAACTGTGATAAGGGGGGGGGGCTTCTAGGAGGTGACATTTGAGCAGAGACTAACTGGCCTGAAGTACAGCAGAAGGAACAAGTCGTGTCACCTCAGGGAAGATCATTCATCACAGAGGGGCCAGGCACAAAGGCTGACAGATTCAAGAACAGCCAGCTTCTGGAAGTGTCTGGAGTGATGGGTTGGAGACGAGTACAACAGATGGACAGGAGGTGGGCATACCACTCAAGGCCAGGGCAAGAACTGTAACTTTTAGCCCAAATTTGTTACAGGAAGCTTTGGAGTAATAAGCAAAAGCCTGAGAAAATTCTTTTTATGTTTGCTGAGTTTGTTTCAAGTTTTGCTTTGGAAGTCCACAATGAATCTTATCCTTTTAAAACAAATGCTTTTTGGCCTCTCTGAGGTGATTCCATGGTCTCATTTTAGCCACTTAATGAAGTAGTTTACATTGACTAAATTTCAAATGTTGAACCAACCTTGCATTCCTAGGATATCCCTCACTTGGCTCTGACCAGTCATCTGTTTTATATATTAAGTCTGATTTCTGGAAAATATGGTTGTTGGGTTGTTTTTTTTTTTTTTTTAAAGATGTGTTTAAGACAACATTTTGGATATGTAGCCTAGCAGAGCCATGACTCAATTCTCCTGTCTCAGCCTCCTAAGCAAGCTGGGATCGGAGGCATATCTGATAATGTCTTTGTTTTCTGCTCATGGTCTTGGGTTTCCCGTCACTCATGAGCAATGAATTCAGCTTCCATCGTTGGGACTGTGGCAGTCCTCAGCTATGACCTAATCAACAGGAGTTCGATCCAAGATGGCCGTGTGGCACCAACAGTAGAAGTCCTGACCCTCCTCTCCTGACAGTGCCCTGACTTGTGGGGCAGCACATGGCGGTGCCAAAACCTAAGGGACCAATTCACTCAGCCTCAGAAATGTAAAGATTTTCAAAGCTGGTACAACCTACCACGGAGCCACGCCCTGACTCTCCTGCATTTTAACCTCACCAATGAATTCTGACCTGATTACCATTTTAGTATACAAACACAACCATGTACACTAGTACAACTCGGATACCTCTACAGAGTCTGTCATGCTGCTAACTATTCCTAGTAACATCCTCCATCCGCCCCCCCCAAAATACATGTGTTGTTAGGTAGTTTGAAACTTGGCATTATATCTAAAAGAAAGAACACCTTCCTGCAGCACTGGCTCCTGTGCACAGGAGCGTGGGCATCACTATGGGCTGCAGTACTGGTTTCAAGTGGGTGAAGAGCCTCATCCTCTTGACGGTTGAGTTTTCAGGGTACACAGCCTTGCCATTGACACATAAAAGAGGAGCCACCTGGAAAGCCAGAATGGAGGGGAGAGCCCAGGTCCCGGCCCTGCCACCTGGCAGGCAGCAGGTGGTGAGTTCGCCTATAGCATGCCTGAAGTCCACACTCACTGGCACATACTCAACTATGTAGACACAGAAAGACACCGGAAGGGGCACTGCAGCCAGATCATTGAGAAGACTGAACAAATCCCAAGCGTGGCTGCTGTAAAGGCTGCATGAGGCACTTGAATGTTGGAGATAGTTGGTAGTGGAGATTTTCATCCCAAGTGTGTAGCTGGTGAGGGGTTTTGTTTTGTTTTGTTTTTGTTTTGACTTAAAATGCCTCTGAATTCTTGAAAGCTGAGTGAATTCACAGTTTGGTCTCTCACAAAACGCACTCAAAGAGCTCTTAGTGTGTGTTCAGTTGTCTGCTGCCCTTGTGGAGTGAGTGCCTTAGGAATCTTCACAGGGAGCTGGGTGGCTCCGAGTACTCCCAAGGGACTTTTAAAGCCAAACTACTGCTCAAATATAATGACTTTCTGTCACCGTTGTTGCTCACATTAATTGCGTTAAGTGATTAACTATTACCTAAAGTGGAAAGATAGTTTCTTAATTTAAAAACTTCCAGGATTGGGCTGGAATACGGCTTGGTGGTGGGAGTGCCTTCTGTGCAAACATGAGGACCTGAGTTCGGATCCCCAGCACCCAAGTAAAAGCCTAGCCTAGCAGTGCAGAGCTGTAAGCCTGGTGCTGGGTGGGAGGCTGGCCAGGTGGTTCCCCAGTGCTCACTGGCTTGCCTGTGATATACCATGGGCGGGGGGTGGGGGGCAGGATTCTCAAATCTTAGAAAGAAAACTAACCCTGAGGCTAAAGCCGTAGGAGGGTGGAAAATGTTATTAATTTTCTCTTCTTAGAAATTCACACCAGGAGAAAAGTCCTTCTGGAAAGGTCCCTGTCTGTCAGAGTGCTCTGTCCTCTGCCTCAGTGCAGCCAGCTCCCTCTACTCTGAAGCTACTCTGGCTTTCCTTCTGTGGCTTGCTTTTACTTGCCCCTGTCTTCTAGCTGGTGTGCTTTCCATAGTACAGTCCTGCATCAGAGGGGGCGGGGAACAGAGAAGTGTCACCAGAGCCACCCAGCAGAGAGGACAGAGTGGGCGGGATGCCTATCCCCTGCACATGCCCCCTATGTCCCTGCCTTCACAGGACCTGCAGCTTGGCACTTCCTCCCTGGTACCTCACCCTATACCCTCACCCTTGACTTTGCTCCCTGGCCCATTCTTGACCCATGAATACTACTGTCTTTGATTTTGCCAGCACCTACAGTACACCCTACTTGGCACACTTAGCGTTGTTTGCTTGTATGTGTCCTCTTGTACAGGGACATTTCTTGAGGTACCTTAGAGAACCCTGTAGCTGGTAGATGCTCCGACTGTGTAATGACTAAAGGGGCCATCATTCCCTGCTCCTTACCCCACCAGTCACTGCAGGGCACCTTGCTGGTTAATGAACAGACTCATCCGTGTCCTTCCAAGTATTGGTTTTGAATCACTGAACTCTAAGAGAGGGGGAGACTGGGCATTGCTTTCATGATCATCAATAGCTGTGTCCCACTTAGCATTCCAGAGCCCTGCTCCTGAGAGCTGCTCAACCTTTTACATACTCTGATGTGGCACCACATTATTTTATGCTTAGCCTCTTAACTACTGTGACGTGGTTCCCCTTTATTTTACAAGTGGGAATATTGAGACACCGAATTCATTGATTGCTTGGGGCCAAACAGGAAGCCAGAGAATCAAGATCTGAATGCAAGCAGCCTGGCTCCAGAGTCCGTGGGCTATGTCCACTCTCGGGGGGGGGGGGGGGGGGAGTGGGGGGGGCTTTCTCAACTGGTGGTAATGTGGATGAGAATACTGGCCTCTATCTAAAGAAATCCTCAGAACAGCACTCACCTTCACCCTGAACCTGGTCTCCCTCAAAGGTGTCCCCTGGCTCCTGCTCACACCAGCTATAACTCTAGCCCTCCCTGCCTATGGCACCAATCTCCACCCCCACCCCCACCCCCACACAGCCCCACAGTGTCACTGCCCAGCACAGACAGATAATGCTTACCACTCTTCTAGGGGGATTGCAAAACCTCCCTTCTCTCCAGGCATTTATCATACCTCAGCCAGTAATTTTCCAAAAATAGCTTTACTAGCACTCTGGGGCTCCAAATCCTCTAACGGCTCCTTGCTGTCTAGAGGCCCAATGGCTTGTCACTGGACCATGGCTTCTGTACTGCTTTCTGTCTCCTGCCTCACGTGCCTGCTCAGCTCAGGCAAGCCATGACATCTCATTCCCCCAAGGCTCTTGCTGGGGCTGCAGTGGGGCTGTCAGGAAGGTCCTCTCTCAGAAAAACCTGCCAAGATGTCGCCTCCAGCCAGTCTTCCCCAGGGCGAGTTCCTTGTTCCCAGAGCACACACCATGGTCAATGAATAAGTGACATCTGTGCAGTGTACGGTTCTCCAGACAGAGCAACTGGAGAGTGGGGGTGGGGCTAGCTCTGCACACTTGGGTCCAGTGCCACAAACCAGATAGATCAGCTCAGATGTCCCCATGGCTCGGAGGGACCAGGAAACTTTTAGTTAAAAAACCACAAGACTTTGTTTGAGAAGGAACTAGAACTCCTAAGAGTACATTCAAAATTGGGCACTAGGACATACCACATGTCTAAGTATGAACGGATATAGGTATGACTCTCTCTGTTCACCATGCGTCTTCCCAGAACTGAAGGATCACAGAATCACATTGTTGCTGCTGCTGCTGCTGCTGCTGTGGTGTGTGTGTGTGTGTGTGTGTGTGTGTGTGTGTGTGTGTGTGTGTGTGTGTGTGTGGTGTGAATATGTACTTTCATGTGTAATGCTGGTGAGTCAAGCCAGGATCTCATGCATCCTAGGTAAGAGCCCTACCACTGAGCTGCAGGTGTAGCTCTCTTTTTACTTTCTGCCTCAGGAAGCATCTCCTAAGTTGCCTAGGCTGGCCTTGAACTCCAAGTTAGCCTTGTACCGGTGATGATCCTCCCTCAGCTTCCCAAGTAGCTGAATCCCAGTCCTTTGCCACCAGTTCTGGCCATCCTGTCTGCATTTTCACTGAGCTGTCTGTAAGTTTGTTCAGCTTACTACAAACTCACTTCACTGGGGATGCCACGCAGTGGCAGAGATCATGTGCAAGCCTCTGGGTTCCATACTCAGAACCACGCGCGCACACACACACCAGTCACTCAGTGCCTGACTCTCCATTCGTTTCATGTTGCAGAGAAGCCTCCCACCTGCTGACCCGCCACAGCTCACAGTGGGGTAAAGATGGGGCTGTATGTTGCTTTGAGGCGCTCTTAAGAGGGCCAAGGGAGAGCCGGAGCACTCGGGAGGCAGAGGCAGGCGGATCGCTCTGAGTCCGAGGCCAGCCTGGTCTACAAAGGGAGTCCAGGACAGCCAAGGCTACACAGAGAAACCCTGTCTCGAAAACAAAAAAAAAAAAACAAAAAAAAAAAAAACAAAAAGAGGATTAAAGGAGGGCTGAGGTGGCTCAGTGATGAAGAGCTGCTTTTCAGAGGACCTGGGTTCAATTCCTAGCACCTACATGGAGGTCCACAACTAATTTGTTAACTCCAGTTCTTGGAGGATCAGACACCCTCTTCTAGCCTCTGTGGGCACCAGTGGTACACAATACCACTGCAAAACATAGGTACACATAAGATGATAAAATTAATCCATTTTTAAAGAAGAGGATTAAAGGCTATGGAGGCCGAGCATTGTTGAGTGAGCTCCCTAATCCAGTAGCTCTACATGTGCTCACACTGTGTTCAAACCCAGCACTGTCAACTCCCAGAAGGCGTCACAGGAGTCTCCAAGCAGGCTCCTGCTTCTCCTCACTGATGCTCATGGCAAATGCCCTAGATTTTCCCTCCTTCCTTCCTTTGGCCTGTTGTACTTCACTCTGATCAGCACCAACAGAAGTCACTCAGTATTCCAGACACTGGACTTGGTAGTTTCCTGACTGAGAAGGGACATATAAAATTGAGAGCAAAAAGTATGTGATTCAAGCAAAGGAAAGTGCCAGCACAGGGAAGTCACTGTAAGAACAGAGTCAGAGAAGCTTCGAGCAAGTGATTGCAACCTTGCTCGTTCTCCACCTACAGAGTGAGGGTGACTCCCCTTGTAGGGAGATGCACCTGACACTCTAACAGTTTTAAATGGGTGTATATTTTGATTTGGATTTTTTATTAATTTATTCTCATATATTACATCCCAACAACACTTTCCCCTCCCTCCTCATTCACCCCTCCATTTCCTTTAGAAAAGGGGCAGATTTCAACGAAACATAGCATAGATGTGTATTTTGTATCATAGATCCGATCACTAGTTACCTACAAAGCAAGCAGGACCACTACTTTAGGGAGTCCATGTGTCTGTGTGTGTCAGCAAGCATGGTCTGGCCTCTCAGACCCCACCTGGAAGTTTTCTTCTTCAATCTGATGCCTATGCCCATGCCCTGCTGGTGACAGGAGAGAGGGCTTTTGGAGGCCAAGGCCTATGCTTCTGAGCCTAGGGCTTTCTGGTCATCATGTTGCAACTGCCAAGCCCTTGTTGGATCAATTGACAGTGAAGCCACAGCAAAAGAATGTGAGGTATCCTGGTTCTTGTAGATGCCAGCAAGTGGGTGACGCCCTATCCCACAGAGCCACTTCTGCCTCCATTCACAAACAAGAACACAGCTGGCTGCTTGGTGACTAGAGTCTGGATCAAGTGCCAGGTACCTGACAAGACTCACCCAAGATCAGTAGACCTGGCAGTGGCAGGCAGGATGGGGGAAGGGGCACGCCTTCAGCAAGCATGTTCATGACAACTGTCAACATTTGAAAATATATGGATGATGAAAATGAATACAGTCCTGAGAGTGGGTCTCAAAGTCTTGAGTCTCTGCTTGGGCAACCACCAAATACCATCTACAAAACCATCTAGAAAGTGCCAGCTGTAGCTCCGCCATGTTGAGTGTGTCCAGGCTACTCTACAAAGGGTTGATGGATGGGCTGTGGGTTAATCCTGGAATCTCAGACAGAAACATCAAAACTATTAGAAAGCATAACCAAGATGCTGAGGTGCATATCCCACACTTCCCAGCTTTGAGACTCTGAAACTAATTATCTCTCTATGGTGACTTTTCCATCTACAAGAGATAACCTCAAACTACCTCAAAGAGCTTTAAGGATCAGAGGCTCTTGGGTATGTCTGATGATGCTGGACACTCAATATTCCCCAAGGAGGACCAATGTCGTTACCATCCTGAATAACAGTGACCACTGATGCTAGTATGCTTGACAGTTTTTAAAAATATGAGGTAAAGTTTTTGGTCCTGTAAATAGTTCATGCTAGGATAAAGAAAATACGAGGAGGTTGAAAGTTTAGTGTTCATTAAGCTAAGCTCCTGTTACATGCCTGGAGCTGTAGGGGCCCTCTATCTTTCCTGTCTTTCTCTTACCTTACAGCTAAGACTAGTATTGAGCTCTTAAGCCCCCTGCCTCTGCCTTTGGAAGCACTAGGATTCCAGGTATGTCTCACGATGCCCAATTTGTGACATTTTTCTTTTAAAACAAGCAAAAGGCTTTAATAATAACAGTGATTGTGATCTGATTGCCCAGGGTGGACTCAAGGGTTAAACAGCTTGCTACATCTCAGGCTGGAGGCAGTGGGGAGAGTCAACCTATGTTACCTCCCACACCATTCTCCAGAGTGGAAAGTCTTTCATCTCAGGCTGGCAAAGGTCTAAGATGGTGAGCTGGGTGGGGCAGGTGGAGATCTGGCACAGAGGCCCTGCCATTATCATTGAGCCACTGGAGATGTCCCTGCCTTACCAGCCTTTTCATCAGGCCTGAAATCACCGAAGGTAGTGAGCCCCACAAAATGGCTGCTGGAGACGATGAGGTGTCCTGCCTAAGGACTAAGTGCACAGGCTCCTGTTCTTAGAATATTTGTGCTGTTGGGGTGCAGAAAGAGTACTAGGGAGACGGAATGCCAATCCTGGCACTTTCTGGGCACGTGTTCCAGCCCCCTTGGGATCTTTAGAGAGGAAGGAAGCCATTTTTATTTTTTGTTTGTTTTGTTTTTTGTTGTTTTCATTTTTGTTTTTCTAGACAAGGTTTCTCTGTGTTGCCTTGGCTGTCCTGGACTTGCTTTTGTAGACCAGGCTGGCCTCGAACTCACATCGATCCTCCTGCCTCTGCCTCCCAAGTGCTGGGATTAAAGGCATGCGCCACCACGCCCGGCTAGGAGGCCATTTTTAAATGCCCATGTGCCAGGTGGTATGGGATTTTAAGTTTAGTTGTATCTTTAGTATATGTTAAAGCTAGCACACACAGTAATGGGATTCATTATGACATCATATATGTATGCCGTTCAACTTTTCCTTCAATTCCTGATCCTCTACTGTCCCCCGCTTGCTGGAGCACTTTCTTCTCCCAAACAGTCTCACCTGTGCTTTCATGTCACACAGCCTCTCACACACACACTTCACTGTGGGAAAGTCTTGAAATAACATCATTCCAGTTAATTTCACAAACACTCTAAATCACTTCCCTCGCTTTCCAAATGGAAACCGAGGACTATGAGGGGATAGCCACTCAGGGTAGAAACTGTGATACTGACCTAGAATTTGAATCCTGATCTCCCAAAGTCATGTGGGATTGAACCAGTGAGAAGGCAAGCAGCCTGAGAGGTGTGGTCTAACAAGGGACGTAAACAGAGCCCCTGAGAGTAAATCGAGCAGCATGGCAGGTTGGCCTTTAAAAGCCAGGAAAAGATACAAAAACTGGACACATGTGCAGGGGACACTGGACTAGGAATACAGTGTGCTGGAAGCTTTCAACTGGGGTGTCACTTAGGAAACATGCGGGGGGCAGACGGGGAAGGAACCACAATGGCCAGGGTGCTTCTGATCACAGCAACCATTCTTAGAGCCACAGGGCACAACAGCAGAGGAAACAGGTGACCTGGCCAACCATTTTCTTTTACTGAGGCCCACAGAGAAATAACTGTGTTGAGAGCAACCTCACTAGCCAGCAGGAGCACGTAGGCTACAACCCTCTCCAAGTGTAGGCAACCTTGGCACATTGTTTCCAGATACCTTTCCTACACCGTCTGCACTGGGGCGGCGGGGGGGGGGGGGGGTGTTTCAATGCGTCCCCTACACTGACACCCATCTCTTAGGACACAATTTTCTTTTTAAAACCGTGCCAATGACTGGGCATGGTGTGACATTTCCATAATCCCAGCTCTTGGGGAGCCTAAGACAGGAGGATCATGGGTTCAAGGGGTACACAGTGAGGCCCTGTCTAAAAAACAAACAACAGCCAGGCCATGGTGGCACACACCTTTGAGCACAGCACTCATGAAAGTAGAGGCAGGTGGATTTCTGTGAGTTCGAAGCCAGCCTGGTCTATAAAGTGAGTTCAAAAAACAAAAAAAAGCAACAAGCACATTCCCCCAAATTAAGGTGATAATAACAAGCAAGAGGGCTGTAGCCGGGTGCGTTGCTACATGTCTGGACCCATGCAAAAGCCTGGGGGAGATGCATTGTTTGAGACCAGTCAGGGCCATATAATCAAATTTTATCTCAGAAAAGCACAGCACTATCCCATTCATAAGTTTAAAAAGGCCCTCCAAAAATATAAGCCCCACTCATAACTTAAAAATAAAATGCAGTTCAAAACGGTAAGATGCTGCTTTTCATAGCTATCTCTGACAACGCCTGGTGTGGATGCTGTCATGGCTTTGGCCAGTGTGAGTGGCCACTTGTCTAAAAGGTACAGGCTTCTGGTAAAAGGTTCGTAAAGATCTAAAACACTCCACTTGTGGGCTGGTGAGAGCCAGATCGATGGGTGAAGGTGCCCGTCCCGCAGGCCTGCGAACCCGAGTTTCATCCCTGGAACCCACATAAAGATGGAAGGCGAGAGCTGGCTCCGTAATGTCGTCATCTGGCCGTCATACATGCACCTTGGCACACACACCTGCCTCCCACACATACATCATGTATACACATATACAGTAGTGAAAATGCTCATTTTAAAATTGCAAACATGCATATCCCTTTCTCCCCACCAAACTCCAATTCTAGGAATCTATCCCATGACTCTACTTGGCGGAGCGTGTAAAAAGTGTGCTTGGGAGGAAAACGTAAGTGGTAAGTCATCCTGGTGAGGATCCTAGAGGCTTGCAATTACATGGAAAAATCTGGAAATGTACACAAACACAGTTACAAGGAGGAATCGGGGTGGCGGGTAGAGAAGCCCATTTGAACTCTAGCTCTTCGGTATTGCTTCAGTGTCTTTCTTCCCTTCCTCACTCACTTGTTTGGTTGTTTATCTTAAACTGTGAGTATGTATTTTTTATAATTAAAAATAATGTTAAAGTATAAGTAAGGGCCTTCAAGAGGGCTCAGTGGGCATGGGGGCTTGCCGCCAAGCCTGATGACCTGGGTTCAATCCCTGGAACCCATCTGATGAGAGGAGAGGACCAGCCGCCACAAGTTGTCCTTTCATCTGCACACACATGCTGTGGCTCGTGCTCCCACATAAACCCACCCACACACTAAGTAAGTGCACAAAATGTATAGCAAAAATAAAGACCCAATGGTAACAGCTCACAGACGTGGCTCTGGATTTCAGAATGTATTAGAAATAAATGAAATAATCCTACCTTATAGTTTACTAATACAACCCATTTTTTCCCAGTTTCTGTTTGTTTTACTAAAGGGTCTCATGTAGTCCAGGCTGGCCTCAAACTTACTTTACAGATGAGGACAGGCGCCTTTACCTCTCAAGAGCTGGAACCACACCTGCGCACCACCACATCTGAGACATACTTTTTGTAGACCAGACTGGTCTCGAACTCAGAGAGATCCCTCCTGCCTCTGCCTCCCAGAGTGGGATTATAGGAATGTACCACCCCGCCTAGCTCTAATTGTTTATATCTATGATTGAATACCGGTGGTCCTTCTTGTCCTGTTTCTGATTTTATGGCTTAACCTGTCTTCATTGTCCCTGTTTATTTAACACATACCATGTGTCAGACACTGAACCCAATGGACCATCACTTCTCAGTGTCTTCTACACCAGAGAGTCATTTAAGTTAGCCCCACAGGTAGGCCAGAAGGGGCCAGAATGTGGAGCCTTGGGTGCCTTACAGCGAACTGTGCCATTCAATAACCATCTTCAGGACATTTTCCTTGAGAATGCCAGTGCTAGGGACCAGGCAATGGCAGAAGAACAATGTCCTTTCCAGAAAAGCTCACACAAGAGTCTTGCACATGGAAAGCAGGGCATGGTAAATATGTTGGCACTACGCTGGGGGCACTGTGGATCGCTCCCTGGGCTAAGGCTCAGGAAGGCCAGACAGGGGAACAGAAGGATTCCCGAGGCGGTGAGCAAACTGGAGTCTGCCAATCTCCAGGGTAGCAGCTGACTTGTGAGGGGAGGGCTTCTCTGGGAGTGACATGGACTTCATTGGGAGAGAGAAGAATATGGAGCTGTGTCTGTGTGTGTGTGCGCATTTGTGTGCATACACATATATGTGTGTGTGCATACACATATGTGTCTCTGTCTATCTGTCTGTCTCTGTGTGTGTGTGTGTGTGTGTGTGTATGTGTGTGTGTGTATGTGTAGTTTCAAATTAGTAAAGAAGGAACAAGGAGTAGGGCCCCAGTGTTGTACCAGGGCTGGCGCAGACGCTGGAAACAGCTAGAAGCATTATGTCTGTGGTTACTGAACCAGGGTGCTAGGGCCTTAGAGAACTGAGAAAACAGGGTAGAGAGCCGAGCAGTGGCCAACACACGACAAGGGCATGGTCAGGCCTGAGCAAGAACACACCTTCCTCCTTGGCCCATCATCTCTCACTGGCCCTGGTGCTTCTGGCTCCCTGGTGCAAGCCCTGTCTGCCCTGTCTCCTCTGTGGCTCTTCTCCCTCAGAGCCCCTGATGTCAGAGGCTCCAGGGCCAGGGCCCATTGCATCTGATTTCCCCCTCCCTGCCTTGGAGGTTCAGAGGTTTCAAGGCTTTGAATTCCATGCTCAGGATGACCGTTGCCCAGAGGTCACATTTTGGTCCAGATTTCCCCTCCTGAAGTGTAGTCTAGTATCCATCTACATGACACATCTACTCGGGTGGAAATAGATTTTAAAGTTAACACATCCTGACCAGGACCCTTGCCTAACCCTTAACGTCTGTGTCTGCTGCCTCTCACCATCTCAGGGAATAAGTCAGTCAATCCAGCTGCTCAGCTGGAAACCTCTGGTCATTCTTAACAAGAATGAC
The DNA here is from genome assembly GCF_903995435.1 of Acomys russatus. NCBI lineage: Eukaryota > Metazoa > Chordata > Mammalia > Rodentia > Muridae > Acomys > Acomys russatus. Next base: position 38,097,356 of record NC_067137.1, read on the forward strand.
CTTTCCCCTTACCCCACCCCCTCCCCTGCTTGTCAAGATTTCTCTTTGGGGCTAGCCTGAAACTGGAGAGCGTCCTGTCTCAACTTCCTGAGTCCTGGGATTGTAGACACACCATCTGTCTGTGACACTCTTTACAAGGCTCTTTAGAGCCGGGGGAAGGGGGGTGGGGGGTGGCGCACACCTTTAATCCCAGCACTCAGGAGGATGAATCTCTGAGTTCGAGGCCAGCTTGGTCTACAGAGTGAGTTCCAGGACAGCCAAGGCTACACAGAGAAACCTTGTCTCGAAAAACAAAACAACCAAAAACATCCTCTTCAGGACTCAGGAAATCCTGTTAGTTCTAACACAAATTCTTCTAGGATTCAAACATTTCTCACTGCTCCATCACCCCAGGCCATGTGTCTGGCTACTGTTTTTCTTTGGCTTGAATTTGTGAAATTGCCTCCCACTGAGTCCCTACCATTCCGTGGCCAGATTATTTTAAAACACGAGTGAGATCTGTCTATGCTCTACCCCCACGCCCTCCAAAGCTTCCTCACTTAAGACCTTACAGAAACCGGCGGGACTCCACAGTTTGCGCCAGTGCCTAGCTACTCTCTGGCCACACTGCTCTCCTAGCTCTTCAGTGGACTCACTGATGTCCCCTTGATCCCAGTCCATGGCTGTGTCTTCACCCCTACGAAATGCCTTGAATGCTCTCTCCTCACCATCTTCACCTTTAAGCTAAGAGCTCCACCCTGCTTTCCCCACCTGCCTGTAGACTTGCCACCTCTCGTTACACCGTGACTCCCAAACTAGGACGCTCTAGGAAGCAGGGAAATTGGCCGGACCCGTCTCTGCCTTGTTCTTGGTGTCTAGGAAACCTGTCTGCACTGCAGTAGGCCTGGCGCTTAAGTGAAAGAAGCAAACTTGTAAAAAAAAAAAAAAAAAAAAATCTTTCGGGGGCAAGGGTAGTATAGGAGGAAGAAGGGGAAACCAACCTGGAGCTGACCAAAAGGAGAGGGCACACAGGCAGCTAGGAGTTGAGAATGCTAAAGCCCAAAATAAAGGTCTGGGCAGATGAAAAGCCAAGCAAGCAGAGATTCCCTCGGGAAACTGGTGGGGTCTTCTGGAACTTGGGAAGGCCCAATACTCCTGACACTTGGTAGGCACCCAATAAACAGGGACCATTGGCCGGGGAAAAATGAGCCATTAAGGGGCTGCGCAGATTTGCGACTGTCACACACAGTGGACACTATGAGATGGACCAGCAGGAAAACTCCAAACCTGCACAGCGGCAAAGACAGAACGGAACCTTCTTCCAAAAGGTATTTCCCAGGCAAAGGCCAAGGGGCCGGGGAAGTGACCGCGAGCTGGAAGGTGAGACGCGCCCACGCGGGTGCGCGCCGAAGCCTCGCGGCGCCGGCGCCACTAGGGGCCGGCGCCACCCAGGCCAGCGGCGCGCAAACTCCTCAGCGCCGCCGAGCACCGCGTGGCCCACGCCCGGCCCTCAGGCTCCGCCTCAGCCCTCTATCCTACCAATCAGGATGATCTCCCCAACTCCCAGTTCCTGAAGCCCCGCCCCGAGCCGGCTCGCAGCCAGCCAATGGGAGTTCGAGCCCAGCGCCCAGAGCGCGCAGCCCGCGCCGAGCCGGCTCAGAGCGAGAAAAGCGAACCTAACCCGTCGGGGCCGCCGCTCCGGACCCACCGCCTGCCGCCGCGCGCCGCCGCCTCCTCCCCCCCGGATCGGGTGTACTGTCCCAACCCGAAAGTCCAGTTCTGCGGCCCGGCAGCGGCGAGCGAGCGCGATGACACAGGAGTACGACAAGTGAGTGAGGCGCGGGCGCGAGTCCGGCCAGGGGCCCGGGGGCCACCGCACCTGCCGCCGCGACCGAGCGGGCTCCGGGGGCCGCGAGGACGGGCTGGGCGGGACGAGGCGCGGGGGACACCCGGCTCGCTGTCGGAGGGCTCCCGGGCCCCGCGTTCCGCGCGCCCATGGATTGGTGGGGACGGGTGGACCCCGGGCAGTCTGCTGTCACCTGCCGAGCTGCGGGAGCAAGCTATCTAGGGGAAGGTTGAAGTGTCCGCTGCCCGCGCGTTTCTTCGCCGCGGCTTCTGTGTGAGAAAACTGCTGTGGGTGTTCTTGGGCCCTTGCATCACCGACGGTAATTACAGAAGACGATTTTTGTTGTTCGGGAATATCAAGAGGAAGAAACTGCAAGCGGGGTGATAACGCTAGAGAATGCGCTCCAATCGAGATTGCTTTTTGGAGTTGGGGATTCAAGAAAGTAGCGAGAAATGTTCAGTGATGGTGTAAGATGTGATCGGACGTTGGCAGGACTGGTGAGAGGCCAGGGCGGATAGTTCTGGATTTTACTTGCAACCTTTTAAAGATGTCCTGAAAGACAGAGCTCATCTTATGTTGTTAAGGATTTTCTGGTGCCCGTTTTCTAAAGGAGATTATCTGTGTGTGGAATCAGCAAGAGTTTAATCTTGTCTTGTAGAAGAAAATGCGGTTCAGTTCGTGTTCGGCTCTCATTTTAGAATCCTGACCCATAGCTCTTGAATGTCTGAGACTCATTTGAAAACACCCATGAACCTTCAGGGCCGGAACAACAGCTTGCTGGTCTTGAAGACGTAGGCTGCAAATTGTTCTTGTGTTTATTTCTCTACTTACTGAGGAGGCAAAAGTCCCAGCGCTAACCTCTCGGCCTTAGCCATACTTTGGAAATATACAATGCCTTCAGGGTGATTGCAGACATAAAGGCACTTGGAAAATACTTATTTTCTGATGCTTGTACCAATGTACGATAGAATGGGAGAAGAAAGGAAGCTTGAAAAACTAGCATTACGACTGTTAAAGGAGCCGACTGCTGTCAGAATCTTCTGGAAGTAGCTATTAGGCTATTAATGATAGCTCAGCAGAACACCAGGGTACAACCGTCTCACTTGTTGGCCTCAAGAACCAAAGGCTTGGGGGATGCCATCTTGTGGTTTTCTTTCTTTGGTTAAAACTTGAGTTTGTAAATTTAAGTTTTCTTGTTTTTTTGTTTTTTTTTACATTTCAAACTAATAAGCCGCCCCCAGATGTGAACCCTTAGACTCGTCTTCATGAGCTCAAGTTAAAGACATGCATTCCGAAGCAGCTGTGCTTTCCCAGGGCAAATGAAGCTGCTGGATTTATTTCCCCCCTCACCCCTCCCCACTTCTTCTTCTTCTAAATCTCTATCTGTTTTTGAAGGATTTGGGTGACTGCCAAGCCCTAGCCTTTGTTGATTACTTGGGAAGATAATCAGACTTTCTACACTCACTTTTAGAAAAGGTAGGTCACCTCTAGGCCATTACATATTTCATCCGTGTGTCGCAATGAGAACCCAGCCTGGACAGCCATAATTCAGAGACGTTTCAGATACCTCCTCCGTTCTTTTTTCCTTCACACACACAAAAAGGATTGCTTCGTCTTGCTAAAGTCAATGTTCCATTTTTTTTCTCTCTATTGACTTATTAAATAGTACCAGCCGAACAGTTGTTGAGCCTGTTGACATTTCCAGTTTTTGGAATCAGTAGTGTTTGCTTGAATCATTTAAACTAAATCTCCTGTAGAGAGTCACTAAAATCACCATTGATTTTTCTGGATTTTTCCCACAAACTGCACTGTTAGCATGACATGGTCTTGCCTGGTGTGAAAAACTAATAAAGATTTTATTTATTTGGGGGGAAGGGAACACTGGGGATTGAGCCCAAGAAGCCCCTGACAATGAGCGAAGAAGTCATGTGCTCAAGATTTTTTTATATTTTATTTATTTTATTTTATGAGTTTGTGTTTGCACTCTCCTCACTCTTCCCAATGTCCTCTCTGTCTCTGTCTCTCTGTCTCTCTCTGTCTCTGTCTGTCTGTCTGTCGGTCTGTCTGTCTGTCTGTCTCTCTCTCTCTCTCTCTCTCTCTCACACACACACACACACACACACACACACACACACACACACACACACACACGGAGGTCAGAGGATAACTTGTCGCAAGGCCTTTCTTTCTCTCTTTTGACCATATGGAGTCTCAGAGATATAACTCAGGTGCCTTTACCAGACAATCCATCTCAGCAGCCAAGGGAGAATTTTCTGGGGTGTGTGTGTGTGTGTGTGTGTCTAAGTCAGAGGACAACTTGTAGGAATCCGTTCTCTCCTTCTTCTCTGTAGGTCCCAGGGATGGAACCATCAGACCCACGTGCTTCCCCCGACCCCCACCCCAGCCATCTTACTAGAGGCATGTGAAGATTTTTGAAACCACATTTGTCCACCACTGGTTTTGTTTGTCTGTTTGTCTTTTTTAAAGGCTGGTTTTATTGCTGTGGTTTCACTTGTTGTAGGTTAAGTGTTTATCTGTAAGATGAGCAATTCCCTTCCATGCTCGCGCATGCTTCTTTATTGACATATAGTCCCCTCTGGCTACATTCCAAGCTCTTTCTGCTGGTGACAGTGCAGTCTTCTAACGTTCTCATATACCCTGAAGGATTGAGTGAAATGTCCCTTTTGCTTTCCGTCCACCTTCCGGCCCTGTTGCTCAGAAGGAGCTGTTATAAGTCATGGCATCGGCAGGGGAAAGGGGAAAGTCACGCGTAGCGGCAGCATGATGAGCCTTGCGTGTGCTTGAGTGTGTTTAACACACATCCGTGCCTCTCACTATCCCCGTGTGTGCTGTTGTAAAACACTTGAAGAGCCCTGCGTCCTCTTGGGGGTAGTTTTGGAGTTTGACAAATAGCATCTTCTCAGTGTGTCTGACGAGGTCCTTAAGTATGCTTTGCCTTCTGAGCGTGGGTGTCTTCATTTGACTTACTAAGGTCATTGATGTAGCTAACACGCCACGAGATGATTTGAAATATGCCTTTTGAAAAACATTTTGTAAACCAAATCTGAATTTTCTGAGAGTTTTCATTTATTTCAAAAGTATTTTAAGAGGAGTGTGGACACCATTTTGTTTTGTTTACTTTATTGGATTTTCTTCAGGCACACATTCAAAAGCTGTTGGCATTCAATTCATTGTAACGCAGGAGATAGAACCCAGTGCCTTGCCCATGCTAGGCAGTTGCTGTGCCACTGGTCTGCCTCCCGCCTGTAATTATGTCCTGGCACAGGGCCATCTGCCCTATTTTATAGGAATGTCAAAGAACTGTTTGTTCAGTTTTAGTTTTGTTTTTCAAACAGCTGGTAAGCTGTCTCACTGTGGGAAATAAGGGGTTTAACTTTGCATTTCTTCCTCTGAAGCAAAAGGCCAGTGCTGGTTCTTCAGAACGAAGCCCTTTATCCGCAGCGGCGCCCCTACACCAGCGACGATGAAGCCTGGAAGTCCTTCCTGGAGAACCCTCTCACTGCAGCCACCAAAGCGATGATGAGCATCAACGGCGATGAAGACAGCGCAGCCGCGCTGGGCCTGCTCTATGACTACTACAAGGTAGGACGCACCTGACTCAGCAGCCTATAAAACAGTCGTTCGCTGGAGGAACGTCAGGCTGGTTGCTTCTGTACTGGCTATAAATAGTTTCACAAGGCTTTCGGTGGTTCAAAGCTGAGCATGGACAATCATAGAATCAAAGGCTGGTTTTTAAACAGCTGCTCTGGCCCTTGCTGAAGGAGACGCTGCCATAAAAGAAGGTAGTAGCTCTGTCTCCCCCAGGTTGGACATTTTAACAAACCTAGTTCCTGGTGCCATGAAAATGGGGTTGTTGCTGCCTGACCTGTGCTTTCCTGTTCCGGAAGGTCAGGATGCCTGCCTCTTCTGTAACTGCTACTACAAAGCCTTGGGATGCTTTGGGGGAAATGCACACTTTTACAATTCTGGCACCTGGTTCTAAGCTCAGAACATGTTTTCTTGCCTGTTTTTAAACAGCTGAATTAACATTGACTATCATATGTACTGTGTATGGGTTTGTACATGGTCTGTCTCACAGTTGTTAATGAGGTCCAGTGAGTCAGCTGCCAATCACTGTCCACTGGACAGTGCCGCTCACCTGTGTGCAGTGCACCACGGGCCGTGTGGCTAGCCTGGGTGTCACTTTTGACTCTCAGGCCCAGCAACTTGGATGCATTCACTTAGGGCTTCAACCCCAGTCCCGTTCCTGCCACAGACTGCCCTTTCTGGTGCTGGGGAGTGGCCTGTGTTGGCTTTCTCCCTGGCATTGACCAACGGCAGATGCTGAGGGATGGCTGGTTGGGTTAGTAGGTTGTAGGTATTAGTTGTTGTTACTTAATAGTTAGCAATGCTTTTGAAAACATATTGCTAATAAATCAAACTATATTTTGTTTCATCTTTTCACAGAAAGATCTATTTATCTTTAGTTATGTGTATGTGTACAGGGATGTGTGGGCAAGTCTCTACGCATGCGTGCAGGTGCGGGTAGAGACCAGAAGAGGGAGTTAGATCCCCTGCAGCTGGAGTTACAGGTGGTTGTGAGTGCTGGGATCCAAACCCCTGTGCAAGGGCACTGTGCAGCCCTAACCACTGAGCCATCTCCTCAAGCCCTCTATTTTATTGTCAGTTGTGAAAATTTGCAGTGCAAGGCACCCACACACATCTCAACAGTGTCTGTGTGCTTATTTGTCCATGTCTCAGGTGGGTTAATGCCACAGTGTACCCGGTGTCACTTGTCTGCTCTTCAGTTTTGGGGCAAAGAAAAGAGGAGTCAGAAAAGGAGTAGAAGGAAGCTGGAGGGATGGTTGAGCGGTCAAGAGCACAGGTTGCTCTTCCAGAGGACCGAGGTTCAGTTCCCAGCAGCCTCATGGTGCCTCACAGCATCTATAACTGCACGCCCAGGGCCCTCTCTGACCCTGGGCACCATTTATACATGTGGTGTAGACATAGGTACAGGCAACACATTTATACACATAAAATACATATCTTAAAATTTTAAAGACGAAAGAAATCCTAACTCTCACTGCAAAGTGATTCTGTTCGGCAGTTGTTCTTCCCCCATTGCAGTGGTGACCAGACTATTAGCTCCTTAGGGACAGATGTTACCCAGTGCCCAGCAGACAATCAGGAGGCTAGTGACTAAGTGAGCTTGCTCCTTCAGGTGAAGGCTTCTCCCCCTGGATAAGGACTGAACAGCTTTCTTTGGTGTTAATGTTTTAGGTTCCCAGAGAGCGCCGGTCATCAGCCACAAAGCCAGAGGGGGAGCACTCAGAACCAGAGCATAGCAAAAGGTAAGTGCAGCCCACAGCACAGCAGGCACAGCAGACATTTGCATGCGCTGTGTACAAGGGGTATACAAGCAAGCGAAGAGGCGGGCTCTGCCAAGCAAAGCTGGGAAGGGCCTAGTGGGAGAGACGGTAGAGTGACCTGTCATCTCAGAGTTAAGAGTCTGTTGCTGATTCACCTCTGTTACTCTGAGAAGTTATCTGTTTATTTAGGCCGCATTCCCTTTCCTAGAAAACATAAATATCAACCTCTACCACTCTGGAGGGATGTTTTAGTAAAATCTTAAATGTTTGCTCATCTGTATTGAGACACTCCAAAGGGGAATGAGACAAGGGGAAGTGTCTAAAAAGAAAAAAAAAGAAAAGAAAAAGCCCTGGGTGTGGTGGCACATGCCTGTAACCCCAGCACCTGGGAGGCAGAAGCAGGATGCTCGGGAGTTCTAGCTAGCCTGGACTCTTGTAAGAGTCTGTTTCAGACAAAGCAAGACTTAGCATGCAGCTTGGTGGTAGAGCACTTGCCCATGCCAGGCAAAACCCCGCCTTCAATCCCAGATCTGCAAAAGAAGAAAAGTTAAGGACCAATGACTCTTGAATAGCTGCCTAAGTAAAACAGTAAATTAATGTCTGAACACCTCCTGAAGGCATCTTTTAAATATTATAGGTTAAAACTTTTATAAGTTAACTAAGTCTCAACCTTATGGCCTGGAAACTTTTGTTTTGTTTTGTTTTTTGTTTTTCAAGACAGGGTTTCTCTGTGTAGCCTTGGCTGTCCTGGACTCACTTTGTAGACCAGGCTGGCCTCAAACTCACAGAGATCCTCCTGCCTCTGCCTCTGCCTCCCAAGTGTTGTGATTACAGGTGCGCATCACCATGCCTGGCTCCTGGAAATGTTTTTAAAAGACACATTTTACATTTATTTATTTTGTGTGCATGAACATGTTTGTGCTTACCAAGGCACACATGCCATGATCAGAGGACAGCTTACCAGATGTTTGCTCTGGCCGCTATGTGGCTTCTGGGTATCAAACTCAACTTGGCTGCAAGGACCTTTACTCATTGACCCATCTTGCTAGCCCTAAAAATGGCTTTTCAATTACCTCATGTTTTACTGGTAATAAAGAACAAATCAGCTGGGAATGGTAGCATATACCTGTAATCCTAGGGGGTCTGGAACAGGAGTTCAAGACCAGCCTGGGCTACATAGGCAGGTTCTGTCCTGGGGTGGAAGGCGACAGAAATCGACTTAAGCAATGAGGAACAATTCATGTTGCACACTCCTGACCACGATTTCTTTACTGCGGCTGCGGCCACAGTTCCAGATAACTTTTGGAAGTGTGCATTTATTCCCCTTAATTTGTTTCATAAGTATTTCCATATTGGTATTTGAATCTTCATAGTTATTTTCGGAGAGTGGCTTATTTATAGATCCTACCTATTTCTTTACTTTTTATTATGAATCTTTTCAAGCACAGTGAAAGGAGAAATGGTGGAAGCCAACATGTATTTGTTGCCAGCCTCGCCAGCGGGAAAGCTGGAGCTGTTCTCTCTTTAACAGTCAGGTTAACTCGTGCTTCGGCTTTATGCGCTTCTGCTGCGGGTGTCGTGACACAAACTGGAAATGTTCCTAGTTTTGCAGCCATGTCTAGACTTGTGCTATGACAAAGCCACAGTGAAAACCTTTGATTCTTCATCTCAGGTTATCCTGATTGTCCTGGAGCGTTCATCCCCCTGCCTCAGCTTCCAGACATTTGCTTTAGGCTCGGTCCTCAGGAGGAATGTGCAGCTTAGGGTTGGGATAGTGTTGCTGCTCTTGTTCCTTGACACTTTCCATTTGTAAGATTAGCACATTCGTGAGCCGGGCGTGGTGGCGCACGCCTTTATTTTCAGCACTCGGGAGGCAGAGGCAGGCGGATCGCTGTGAGTTTGGGGCTAGCCTGGTCTACAGAGCAAGTCCAGGTCAGCAAAGGCCGCACAGAGAAACCCTGACTCAAAGCAAAACAAAAACACACACTCATGGACCATGGAAGTTTGGTGGTGGAACACTTGCTAACCGGATACAAGGCTCTGGGTTCCATCCGCAGTAGTAGGAAATAAGACAAAGCTAACAAATTTATTTTATTTTATTTTCAGATTCCTTTTTAAAAACTCTCCATTTGGGGTTTGGGAGACAGCTCAGTAAGGAAAAGGTCTGCAGGTCTGAGTTTCCTCCCTGAAACCCAGGTAAAGGCAGAAGGAAAGAACTCTCCACAGAGCTGACTTCTGACCTCAGCAGGCTGCCACATGCATCACACACACACAGATACGCATATACACATGTATACTTGCACATGTATACATACATGTACATATAAATATATGCACACATATGTACATATACACATACACAAATACACATGTATACACACAGACATACACAAAAATAATGAATTTTTAAACTATCTATTGGTATTATGCAAATATTACCCTACAATTAATTTTATATAAAATATCTCCTGGGAAAGTATGGTAATGAGTTTTCCTTGGGAAAGCCAGATAGCATCAGTAGTAGAAAGTGGTGCTCGGTACTGCTTACTTTTGAGCATCTGTGTGCCAGATGTTGGTCCCTGAATTCCGTCCTCAGCACCCATGTGAGACAAATCTACCTGGGCAGAAGGAATCGCACCTGAGGAATTCCCTCCAGCAGATTGGCCGGTGGCATCTCTCTGGGGGCATTTTGTTGACTGCTGATTGGCGCAGGAGACCCAGCCCACCACGGGTGGTGCCACCTGTAGGCAGGCAGACCTGGGCTATAAAAGAGGTGGCCGAGCATGTGGAAGCCGTCCAGGGGGCGGTGTTCCTCCGTGGTCTCCTGGAGTCCCTGCCATGGCTCTCCTCGATGATGGCCTGTAACCTACAGTCCTTCCTCCCTCATGTTGCTTGGGCTTGTGTTTTGTCACAGCAGCAGAGGGGCCAGCCAGGACAGACTGCTTTTCCTCTTCACAGAGAAGAGTGCAGTCCTGACAGGTAAAGTAGCTTCCACAAGCTGACACACAATGCAAACCCCGGTGGTCTCGCTCCAGGATCTGTGGTTTTACTCCAACTGCTCAGATTGCACTTACAGCTGCAGGTTTATACTGAAGTATGAGCGTGTCCAGCAGGATTACTGGGAATAGCTCGTACCGGAAGACAGCTCTGGGTCCCAGCATTTCAGGGCAATTGTGCTTTGCTTTTAAAAGAGTTTTGCTTGATGATGTCGTCACCAGGAATGGGCCCTTATTCCATTTTCTGTTTAGTTGGCGTCTGTCAAGTGTATTGCTACTGTGGGGAGCCCAGATCATCAAGTGTAGCCTCCTTATCTGTACTAGCGCATGTAAAAAGCATTTGGTTAGAGCCCCAACACCCGTTCCTCCCAAATCATCAAAGCACCACATCAGCATCAAGGTTGAAACTACAGTGTCCTGTCCCCTTTCTTGAAGGGCCAGCGTACCAAATGTGACAGAGCAGCCCCTCATTTCTGCTGGAGAAAACAGAGTACAAGTGTTGAAAAATGTGCCCTTCAACATTGTCCTCCCCCATGGCAACCAACTGGGCATTGATAAGAGAGGCCACCTGACGGCTCCCGATACAACGGTCACTGTCTCCATAGCAACCATGCCTACCCACTCCATCAAGACAGAAATCCAGCCCCATGGCTTTGCTGTGGGAATTCCCCCGACAGTGTACCATTCTGAGCCCTCTGAACGTGTGGTGGTATTCGACCGGAGCCTCAGCACTGACCAGTTCAGCTCTGGCGCTCAGCCTCCCAATGCTCAGCGGAGGACCCCAGACTCCACCTTCTCCGAGACCTTCAAGGAGGGCGTTCAGGAGGTATGAAAGACAAAACATCTTCCTAAGACAGCGGCATGTTTGCTTAAGTATTGAGTTCCACCTTTTCCTGGTTATGTAAGCTTGAAACTTAGCCCAGAATGAGTGGATCAGGAATAAGAGTTTTTTTCTTTTCTTTCTTAATTTCTTTCTTCTTCTTCTTCTTCTTCTTCTTCTTTTTTTTTTTTTTTTTTTTTAAGAGAAAGGCCTGTAGGTATAATTTGTAAGCTAAACCTACAAATCCAAAAATTATCATCAAGGGCACATGGGTAATCTTACCAACAGCTGAGTTAACAATTATGGTTTTTGCTAAGAGATTTTCTGGGCAGCGAGAGAAAGGGAGACCGTGCGTAATCTTCCACTGACTACAGCGCATTCTCATAGTTATTTCTTTAGTTTTCATCCTAGACCCATGAAAGTTGTTCTGGAACTTACTCTATAGACCAGGATAGCCTCAAACTCAGAAATCCACCTGCCTCCTGAGTGCTGGGATTACAGGTGTGCACAAGCACACTCGGCTTTTTAAACTTTTCTTAATTGACTTTTTTCCCCTATAGATTTAGGGTTCTTATTTTGAAGTGAGCCTCAAAAGAGTTGTGGGTTACCATATGCCACACACAGATCTAGGTCCTTAGTAACCGTGATGATAGTTCAATGGCCATGGCTCACTACATTGATATTTCAGGTTTTCTTCCCCTCGGACCTCAGTCTTCGGATGCCGGGCATGAATTCAGAGGACTATGTGTTTGACAGTGTTTCTGGGTAATAGTTGTCTTTTCATTTGACTTTTGGATTTTCAGCATCTGTGGTGGTTTCTCTTTTTGGTGTGTTGGTCCTAACAAACCTGAGGTGGCTTTGGTGTGCTTCCTCCTTTCTCTGACTCTGCTGTGGCCTTATCTTGGGTAGGGGACTTTTGGTGCGGTACTCTGGTTTTCAGTTTCCTCACTCCTGGTGTTGGTGCTTTTTCCTTCCCTGGCTTCCTTCTGTGGTGTCATGGGATGGAATCTGAAAGGAGAGATGGGGGTTAATGCAGGTCAGTCAGTGGTGCCTCTTCTGTTCCCAAAAGTGTACAAATAGCTGACAGCTTAGGGGTAAATAAAGTGGACAAAAGGCTTTACTATTCTTGTTAATGATAGAATAAACACATGCAACTTTTTTTTCTGATGCAGCAAACTTAGTTTTAGCTTGGTAAAATTGCACCCTACTCTAGAAATGGGAGCACGTTCTAGGTTCATCAGAAATATATAAACACCGCAGGATTTTTTTAAAGTCTAGGATTTCATTATTTTTGTTTTATGTGTTTAACTGTATCATATTTTACAATTCAGAAAACAAAAACAAAAAACAAGGCCAGTGAGATGGCTCATTAGGTAAAGGTGCCTGCCCCAAGCCTGATGACCCAAGTTCAATCCCTGGAAGCCAGTGTTGAAGAAGGGGGCCTTCTACAGCTGTCCTCTGACTGCACACCTACTACATAAAAATAAATAAATAAATAAATAAATAAATAAATAAATAAATAAATGTAGGGCCCTTCTGGATTTGGAGGAGTTTAGACTTCCTTTATAAGCATGTCCCAAGGTGCAAGGTTCACAAACTCCCAAACATTAAGGTTTGAGATAGAACTAGCAAACTTTCTCGATGACATGTTACATAGTAAATATTTTAGGATTTTAGAACTAGATAACCCCTCTGTAGTTTTGTGACTACCTTGCTTTGCCGTTATAATGAAAAAGGGGTTTGCAGATAAGGCACGAGCAAGTGGCATGGCTGTGTCCTAATAAAACTTTATTTATAAACATAGATGTCATTGGCCAACTTCCAGTCTAGGAAGGTTCTGAGTGGCTGTGTAAAGCCACAGGAAGCACAGGCAGTCGTGGAGGACCTGTCTAGAGACAGATTGCAGGCAGAAGCAACAAGAGCATGCTGCCAGCCAAATGGCTGGGTGCCGGGCTCTCAGCCCCTATTTGCAACCTTTGCTCCATAAGCACCAGATTGGCAGCAAGCCCCGTGAGGCTGCCTCCATCGTCTTCCCAGTTCCTGATAGCATTTGTAGCCCAAGTGTCTGAATATCTAGCTGTTAACGCTACACCATAGATCTTGTCATCGGTATTTCCGTAGCCCACGATCTGGGAGTTTCTGGCCACTAAGCACTTGTGTTAAAGGGGGGCAAGTGCTGCTTCTATCATGGCATAGCCAGCTGGGTGTTTGTTGGTGGCCTCCTGTCTCAGACACCCCGCACACCCCGCACACCCCCCACCCCGCACACACACCAAAGCCCTTCAGAACGGTACTAAGCTTTCAAGAGACTGGCCCAGACCTGTTGCTTCTTTGTTCTGTAGGAATAACTTTGAGTATACCCTAGAAGCCTCAAAGTCACTTCGGCAGAAGCAAGGGGACAGCACTATGACGTACCTGAACAAAGGCCAGTTCTACCCTGTCACCTTAAAGGAAGTGAGCAGCAATGACGGGATCCACCACCCTATCAGCAAAGTTCGAGTAAGTTCTGCACCCCGTTGTCTTCTCCAGGAGAGCCAATGTCAGGTGACCCTGGCTCCTAAGACTGCCAGGTCTTTGTGACTCCAAATAAAGGCCTGAGAGTGCCAAGGCTTGTGGTTTGTTTCTAAGGATTATTTTTACTTTTAATACCAGTTCTCAGGGTGTTTGCCCATGTATACAGATGCCTTTGGAGGCCATTGGATCCCCTGGAACTGGAGTTACAGACCGTTGTAAGAGGCCTATTGTGGGTGCTGGGAATGGAACTCAGGTCCTTTGGGAGAGCAGCACGTGTTCTTAACCACTGTGCAATCTTCCTTAGTCCTCCAGTGTTGCTTTAAGCCTTAACTGAACCATCTACTCATAAATGCTTTCCCCTGAAGCGGCTCACCTCTTGGTGTCCTTATGCTGTGCTGCATTCTCATCCCCAGAGTGTGATCATGGTGGTTTTTGCTGAAGACAAAAGTAGGGAAGACCAGCTAAGACACTGGAAGTACTGGCACTCCCGACAGCACACGGCTAAGCAGAGGTGTATTGACATTGGTGAGTGGCCCAGAAACCCATCTCCATTCGGAACCTCCAGTGCCCAGCTCGCCAAATCCAATTACTTTTGGCAATAATGAACTTCCTGCCGAAAGCGTTTGAATTTTGATGCCAGCCACAGATGTGTTCCAGGCAGTGTCCTGTGGCTCCTGGAATCAGGGCTCTGTCCTCACTTCCTTCACCAGGCAGTGGTTTGCCATGTGACTCTGAAGCCTGGAACTTTAGCCAGCTAACATAGGAGTGTCCCACTTTCAGCCTTCATTTCTTTTTGTCCCCTTCTCTGCTGTTCTGGGAATGGAACCCAGGACAGTCCACATGCCAAGCAAGCACTCAACCACTGAGCTATACCCCCACACACACTCAGTCTGCACATCTTGGGAGGGGTAATGTCTTCTTTAGGACATGACCTGGCTTTTATTTAGAGATAATGCTAAGGAGATTTCCAGCTGTGCTCTGAGCTAGGTTGCTGATCTTGCTAGTCTGTGATAACCCAGTGATGGGTGCCCAGGACACAGCTCTTCAATGCCTCTGTTCCCTTCCCGTTTCCAGGCTCACACAATACCACCATCTGCATCACAGGTGGCCATCCATCGAGAGCTCCTGTTTCTTTTTCTTTTTTAAGTAGTTTATTTAGATTATATCTCAATTGTTATCCCCTTATTGTATCTTCCCATTCCCCCCCCCTCCCACCTTCACCCTATTCCCCTCCCCTAGGTCTGAGACAGAAGGGAACCTCTTTCCCCACCATATGGTCACAGCCTGTCAGGTCTCATTCTGGTAGTCTGCTTACCCTTCCTCTGAGTGCCACCAGGCCACCCCACCAAGGGGGAGTGGTCAAATAGAGGGCAATGGAGCTCATGTCAGAGTCAGTCCCTCCTCTCCACACACCTGTGGAGAATGTCCTGTCCATTGGCTAGATCTGGATAGGGGTTCAATGTTTACTGCATGCATTGTCCTTGGTTGGTACAGTAGTTTGAGCAGACCCCCGTGGATCCAGATCCACCATCTTTGATGGTCTTCTTGTAGGGTTCCAGGACCCCCTGGGACCTTCCATTTCTCCATCCTCCCAAACTTATCTCGCGAGGAATCACTCCTGTTTCTTTACCTTGGAAAATCTTCAGGCTCTCCTTTTTGTAAGAATAAGAAGAGCTGAATTTGTTGGTACAAGGTCTTTCGATCTAGTTCAGGCTGGTCTCAGACTCATTACATAGCCCAGGCTGCCCTTGAATTCACAGCAAAATCTTCCTGCTTTGGCCTCCCCATTTCTGGGATTGTAGGCATGTGTCTCCTCACCCAGCTTAGAAGAACTGTGTTCTAGTCTTCATTCCACAGATGGGGCCTTAGGGCCATTGCTTAAGCTTTTTAGATGTAAACGTCCTAATGTTGACCCAGTGATATGGAATTAACTGTATCTAAGCTTGCCTGGATTAAAAAAAAAAATCCTGTGATTATTTTTTTCCTTTTTTATTTTGGAATTTCTACCCCCAACAAAATGCTCACTGAAGTCCTCTAGAGGATAATACAGACAACTAAGTCTTCCTTGGCCTGTTGCGCTCTCACACGGAAATTAACAGTCACGACTTCCTTTT
Source organism: Acomys russatus (assembly GCF_903995435.1). Taxonomy (NCBI): domain Eukaryota; kingdom Metazoa; phylum Chordata; class Mammalia; order Rodentia; family Muridae; genus Acomys; species Acomys russatus. The sequence goes on from NC_067137.1 coordinate 38,112,994, forward strand.
TCTCACCCGTTGCTTCGTGCAGCCGACTACAAAGAAAGCTTCAATACCATCAGCAACATCGAAGAGATCGCATACAACGCCATCTCCTTCACCTGGGACATGAACGACGAAGCAAAGGTATGTCACCCCGCCCGGGGTGCGTGTCCCTTCCAGCTGTCGACAGATGGGAGGAGCTTCGTGACTTCACAGCTGATCTGTTTTGCAGTTCTACATGTCTTCCCCTCCTAGATGTTATGAAACTGTCCTTTCCGGTCCCACCCTCCTCCAAAGCAGCATTTTTCTTGCCATCCCTCAACACACGGAGTCCAGTATGTGAAACCTCCAGGCTGAGCTGTCATTTGCCCGTGCCTCCTGTCTGACCCCCAGTCCCACCCAGGCCCTCCTTCCCTTGGCTTCACTTCCTCATCTGCAGAGTAACATTCACACCTTCTCCTCCTTCCACTCACGGTGACGTAAGGATTAGTGCGACAGCATCCCGTCACCCAGGTGTGGTTGTTGCAGAAAGGCTAAATCCGAGTTATCAGCAATGCACAGTTTCCCCAGATTGAGAGGGCCACTTGAGACTTTTCAACCCCTTTTGGGACAAGAAAGCATATTCTTAAGTTGTGTCTTCCTTCCCGTGGCCGTCTCTCTAGTCTCTTCATTAAAATTATTAGAGTTTTGCCAGGTGGTGGTGGCACACACCTTTTATCCCAGTACTTGGGAGGCAGAGGCCGGCAGATCTCTGAGTTTGAGGTCAGCCTGGTCTACAGAGCGAGTTCTAAGACAGCCAAGGCTACATATAGAAACCCTATCTCGAAAAAAAAAAAATATATATATATATATATATACATATATACATACACACACAAACACACCACACACACACACACACACACACACACACACACACACACACACACACACACACATATATATATATATATATATATATATATATATATATATATATATATATATATATATATTTAGAGAGACCCAGAAACCCTTGGGCAGGTGTTGGAGTAAGAGCCACTGTGAGATTTTTGCTTTTCTTCCAGGGTCCCCAGACTACATTCTCATCACCTTCCTGTCATTTTCAGTCTCTTCTTTTTATTCAACTTATTCGGCAAGAATTTGAGTCATTATTGAGAGTGTAGCCCCTATGAAGCATGCCTGAGGCTCTGGCTTGGTGCCCGGCATCTCATGCCTGCTCCACTTCAGTGATTCATGGGACAAGATGCGACATTAGAAGCTTAGAGTTACCAGAACTTCGACTCCTATTGCTTGAAGTTGCTCGGGTTATGTGGCAGGCCTAGTGGTGCACACCTTTACTCCCAGCACTCAATCTGCCTACCAGGTGTTCTGTAAAGAGTAGCAAGCAATCCTTGTGCCTGACCATCCAGGTCAGTTGCCAGAGAAAGACAAACTGATCTGGAAGCAAAAGGCTCAGTGTCTGCAGCACAAACAGAACAAAGCTGAAGCTACAACTGTGAAAAGAAAAGCAGCTGGTTCCATGAAAGTCAGAGCACCTCTGTAGGAATACTGTCACCCCAAAAGAAGTCCCACCCACTGCAATGCTTTTGTCAGCCTCACCAGCCAGCCACTCAGCAGGCAGAACTACATAGTAGGAATCTCTCTCTCTCTCTCTCTCTCTCTCTCTCTCTCTCTCTCTCTCTCTCTCTCTCTCTCTCTCTCTGTGTGTGTGTGTGTGTGTGTGTGTGTGTGTGTGTGAGAAAGGGGGGTGTCAAGTACTGAGGTCCTTAGGAGCTCGTGAAGTTTGCTCTCCTGTCCTGTGCCATGGAGGTTGTGGCTAAGGCAGAGGCACACCTTTGCACTGCAGGAGAGTGTGTGCACAAGCTCTGGGGCTGTGACAACTCTTCTGCCAGCCCATACCACTCCATGCAAATGTCCGCTGGCTGCCCCATCCACAGCTGGTTTAAGTTTTAGAGGGGTTGCTGGGGGAAGCAAGCACACCACTTCCTGTATGTTTGTCTCAGTTATTTGGAAATTTAAAACTGCAATAGGACTTAGTGCGTGGCTTCTAAGAAGCCCTGTAAGAAGAGCCGGCTGTGCCCTCTGGGTGCTTCTGGTCTCAGGCTCCTGAGGTGTGTGTGCTTCCTGCTTCACACTGGGAAACTGGAGCAGCCGTGCAGCACTGAGCTTTCTACTCTGCCTTAGTGAGACCTATGCCAGTCCCTAGCTCAGTTTTTGGTTTTTGGTTTTCATTTGTTTGTTTGGGTTTTGGTTGGGTTTTTTGTTGTTGTTGTTGTTGTTGTTATTTGTTTCTTGCTTTCTTTTTCTTTTTCTTTTCTTTTCTTTTTTTTTCCACCTTTACTACCATTGAAAAAGCAAAAGGCTGGTGGGGCCAATTCTGCCGTCTGATGGGTGTGGCCAGGATTAATAAGCACTTGTCAGAGCCTGGGAGATCTTGGCTGGAAGGACCTACAAATGGGCAGGGTGCTTTGTTTGCTAGATGTGTCACGCTTGAGGGTGGGAGTAAGGAAGGCCAAGGAAACAGGCAAGCGGGCGGGCGGGGTCCTGAAGGCTGACAGGTCCTCCCAGCACCGAGAAGTGCTCCTGGAGGAGGCAAGGCTTCAGCCTACTTAAGCCAGGCAGAGCTGGCTCTCTCCTCTAGCCAATTCAGAGTGTGCGCGCAGCCCTCTCCTACCCAGGACGTGGTGTGTGCCATTTCTTAATGAAGCTGATACAGACATCAGTTGCATGCATGTGTTAGAATCCAGCAAGTAAATGCTTTGCTCTCCCAGCCAAGTCCATGCTTCTGTTTTCATACTTAAAGTAATTAGTGCCTCAAGGTAACTAGGGCAAGTTAGGTGTGCGTGCAGAATCCTGTATAGTTGGGGTGTTTTCTTTACTTACTTATTTTATGAAAGTCTCTACCTTCTTAAATGGCTCCTTTCTTGTTCTCTGTTAGGTATGTTTATTTTTAATTAATTCTTTCATTTGTTTGGTTTGGTTTTTGGTTTTTTGGGTAGCACTGAGGATTAAACCCAGGTCTTCAGGCTTGTTAGGCAAATGCTCTTCAGGTGAGCTATACCCTAGCCCAGCATATGTCAATTCCCGATTCCCTCCCACAAACGTCCAGGTTGGTGGATGATGGACTGCATTCCTTTCTAGTGATAACATATACTCTCTGGCAAGCCAGCATGAGCCAAGCCCCAATTCTGACCCCGTGTCTTCCTGTGAGTCCTACCTGCACATAGGCTCCTGCCTTTCCCTTTGATGTCTCTGTTTTGAGAACAATCAAAGGTAAACCCTGAATGTTTTGGCTCATGTGCTACTCGGGAAAATAGTGCTCCAGCCTGGACCCAGCTCATAGTGCATCTCTGCGCACGGTGCTCACGGGTGCAAGCAGGAACCTGTTGGAGCCATGGCAGCCTTAAGGGGAAAGCCGTTCATTCTTAAAGCAGTGGTCGGGCAGAAAGAGAGGATACTTTGAAAACTAGCAATGTCTGGGCATGGTGGTGCACACCTTTTGTTCAGCACTCAGGAGACCGAGACAGGTGAACTTCTGAATTTGAAGCTGGGCTGGTTGACATAGCGAGTCCCAGGCCAGAAGTCCACGCACGAGTTACAGTTTAGACATTAAACTTCCACTGGCAGCAGCTCCAATTTATTCCTGAATGCTGTGTAGCCAAGCTAGGCTACTGGACGTAAATTCAGCAGGAAGAAGCAGCGTCTACGTTTGGACCTTAAGTGGTTGGCAAGGTGTTAAAAGTGTAGGATTCAAAGGTCAAGACATGAGGGCCCTCTCCCCGGGAGAAGAGGGGACAGGCGGTGGGGAGAGGGTGTATAAGGCGGGCGCATGCTCAGCTGCATGGACACTCCCTTGTGTAGGCAGGGCCCTTCCACCCTACAGGAGCCAGACTGCATTCAGCTAGTGGCTGAGCTGCCAGCAAGTCTAGCTGCAGACCCCCAAGCCCAGGTCTGGAGTTCCAGGCTGTACCACTAGGACTGCAGCTCATATAGACCATAAGTTAAATAGCCTTTTGAGGAGTAGCCTACGATCTTAAGTACAGCATTACCATGTCGAGGGAAAATGGGTGTGCCACTTCACACATGAAATGCCAACAAGGTCTCTGTCCTGCAGCCGCCTAACAGGAGGGAAGAGCTGTGGCTCTGCTGGAGCTCCTGGCCTAGAATCTGCTTTTATCTGGTTTGGGTCATAAACCTTAAGGGTTTACAGCAGCATTGAGATTTAGTTAATGATTCAGGGGGAGGGCCTAGAGATCTAAAAGTAAGTAGTGGGAAGAGGAGTCAGAGGGAGAGCTAAGTTCTCTGGGCGACTGTCACTCATAGGCTGGGCTGGGCTGGGCTGCCCTGCAAGGTGTTCACACTCCATCCAGCACCCTACACCATACAGCAGCGTTTAACCCTCTCAGGTCCTATTCGCAGCTTGTGAAACCAGTCACCTGAGGGAGCAAGGCTAGACCCGAGCTGGACAGCAAGTGCTCTGGGCTGGTTATTATTATCGGGAGCTCTTGTGGCCAGTGGAACAGCATTGCAGACACACTAACAGGAGAACTCACTAATAGAAAAACACTTTCGCTGCTGAAAAATAAGTTTACACCGGATGATAATCAGCTGCAGAGCAGTGGAAATTATAACCCAAAAAGCTACTGCCCTGGAGTTCACTGGTTCTGGAGAGCACCGAGGAAGGTCGTCTCGCAGCAGCCGGGGAGTGGTGCTGACCATGGCCAGCTAGACAGAGTGGCAAGGAGGAAAGTGGTGGCAGTTCAAAGCGAGCTCACGATCTTTCTGTTGTTTATTAAAGATATGATCTTTGTGATATTTAAGGATGTGATGAACTCCAGGGATAGAATATGTTTGTCTAGTGCTGATCTAAATTGGTAGCCTTAAAGGTAAATTGTGCTGGGGCTACAATCACACGTCCCGCTCAGAAACTACCAGTCCCGAAGTGCTCCCTGTCAGGTGAGGGCCAAGCCCCTGGAGTGGCTGATGCCAGGGAGATGCTTGCAGGGAGTATCGTGTGTTTCGTGGATTGTGTGCTAGCTCAAGGCTACAAGGCCCCTGGTGCTCGTTGTGAGTTGCCATCAGACCTCGAGAAGGAGGCTGTTTAGTCTCAGTGTGTGACAAGGCTGCTCACTGACCAATGGAAGTGCATCTTTCCGTGCTATGATCCCGTCTGGGTGTGACACTTTTCATCTCTTGCTAGGTAGCTTCCTCCCACTTCTTGCCTTCCATGAAGGGCCTTAGGCTTAGGGGACAGGGCAGGGCCAGGATGGCTAGAGGCACAGCATCCTATCCCTGGAGGAGCTGGGAGGCCAGACCGAGTCATACTGCAGCCTCTCTGGGAAGGTACTCAAGAATCTGCATGGTTGTGGTGGAACACAAGGGTTCTGTCATGGAAAGGCTCATATTGCAAAGTAAAGAGGATTAAAACCACTTGACGCCTACCTTGAGGTCCCATAAGCTTTACCATGAGGGTTCTTGTGTTTACATGGGGTGGCATCTTTCCTTTTGTTTCCCTGTCTCAGCAAGAGCCAGTGGAGTTCCTGGGGTGGGGCCATCAGGGCTCGAGGCTGCAAAAGGGGTGTGGCCACCCCGTAACTTGAACTTGGGATGCTTTGTGTGTGCTTGTGGGATGCAAGGCTTATGAATTTAATGGCTGTTTGTTGTTTTGTCTAGGCATAATGTTTGGAATTCATTGTGAGAGTGTTTTTTTTTTTTTTTTTTTTAAATGTGTTTGGACTGAACACTTTGCTTGCATTTAAAGGGATTCCATTCTAGTGAGGCCATCAGGCCATCCATCAGGGGTGCCATTAAAATGAGGCGGTGCCATGTTTGGTTGTATTAAGCTGGGACAGGTCTGGTTTGTTTCACAACTTATTTCTAGTGTGAATGAGAGGGCGGGAGGGAAGAAAGAGATGAGTCAAATATTGTGCTTGTAGTTGCAATTAAAGCTGGGCAGGAGACTTAAAACTAAAGTGTGTCCTCACTGGGCTGCCTCAGTGGAGACAGGCCAGGAAATACTGTTACTTTTAAAACACAGGCCATGGGCCAGCAAGATGGCTCAGTGGGCAGATTGCTTGCTGCAGAACCTAATAGTTCACATCAATCGCCGGCATCCACATGGTGGAAGGAGAGAGAAGATCCCCACAGTCTCTCCTTTGACCCTCCCCTGTATACTAAATAATAAGTATTCTAAAATTACATCAAAGAAGTGACTTTCAGAGTCTAGGCAGACCGTGAGGCTATCTAGATCGTCCTGGGCTATTTACACACGGACACCTATCCTTCCATGCAACAACTAAGACAGCCACCTGCTTGACATTCATTTGCCCACAAGGGTTTTCTCTTATGCTCATATTTAGGGTTGAGGAGACAGCTTGGTGAGTAAAGTGCTTGAGGACCTGAATTCATATCCCAGGCACCCATGGCAGAAGCCTGTGTGCTTGTGCATGCCTGGACCACAGTGTTGTGGACCACAGAGACGAGAGGACCGCTAGGGCTTGCTGGTCACCTGGCTAGCTCCAGGTTTGGGGGAAGACTACGTCTCAAGGGACTAAGACAGAGTGTTGACAGCAGAGCATAATTCATCCTTCTCTGGCCTCTCTGGCACACAGCAACAACTCCCTGCCCCCTACACACACATAAAGTAAATAAATAAAAATAAACACAACACCCAGGTGTGGTGGCGTACCCCTTTTAATCCCAGTACTAGGGAGGCTGAGGCAGCCTGGTCCAAAGGACAGCCAGGGCTACACCGAGAAACCCTGTCTTGAAAAACCATAAATAAAATGCTCATTAAAGGAAAAATTTACAAAGTATATCCACTAAATAGAGCCACATACATCCTGTGTTCGAAGTACCAAGATCGTTTCCTTGGGGCGGCTGCTCTGGGTGCTATGGCTCCTCTTTGACCCGTCTTCACAAGCCAGGTCTTATGGGCTTTGCCGCAACATTATTTCAAGGTGTGTGTACTCTGCAGCGTCTCAGTTCGGTCTAGTTGTGAACTGAAACACACCAGTCATTGCCCGACTTTAGAACCCACGGGTAACAATAGTGAGCATTTATTCAGTGTCTGCCTGAGGGTGAGGGCCAGCCGAAGGCGTCTCTGACTGCCTCGGAGACACTTGGCAGCTGAAGAAAGCCTCGCTCTGGTATCCTGTGGAGGGAGTTTCAGGCACTTGTGTTGTTGCCTGAGTTAGGTGTTTGCTTTGGTTGGGGGTGGAGCAAATTTTCACCCTTCCTCCACTCCACCGCTCTCAGGAAACAATAAGCTCCTCTGTGGAGACTTCTCATTTGACAGCTTGTCATCCTAAGCCTCCTTCTCGGGTTCCTTCCTGGAAACCCCATCTGTGGCTTTCTCTGTCCTTTCAGTCAGCTTTACCATTCCTAAGTTTTGTTTTGTTTTTAATTTTTTGTAGGTTTGCTACTTTTAAACCAAAGAACAGCTGTGACTCTGGCCAGGTGGAATAGAGATTTGAAGGCAATATGGGGCGTTTGGAGTCAGGGGTTCTTATGACTGGAAGCCTTTCCCACAGGTCTTCCCAGCCTTTAAAAACCAACCAAACAAACAAAAACAAAATGAAAAAAAAAAAAAAAAAAAAAAAAGAGGACTTGACCTCTCTGTTAATCCACAGGCTTTGCCTTTAACCTCTCCAGTGCTTTTAGAACTTTTGGTTGGCAGTCAGCTTGCTGCTGCGTCTCCTTTGTGACCCATGTGCTCGCTCACCTGTCCTGTTCTGTGCCTCGGGATGGAATGTGGTCCGCGTTTGCCCTGAGTCACGCTCCCATCCAGTTCTGCATATTTCGGAGCACACATTTGGCTTCTTTGGGACGGCAGGTGCCAAATCCCAGCATCCGCCCAGTGTTCTCAGGGTCACCAGGTCTTGCCTATGGAACGTGACAAGAGGGAAGGGGAGCAAGTAGGTCCCTTCTAAATGTTTTCTCCCTGCCTCTCTTTGGTCCCAGTGACTTTTTCCCTGGCTCTCTGCATGGCACAGAAACCGAGACACTGTGTGGGCGGTGTGGGAAGCAGGCTGTGGCAACAGCGCTGCTGACTCGGAGCTTGTTTCTCCTTCAGGGAACGCCCCTCCTGGCCGTGGGAAGACTGCGAGTCAGTACTTTTTCTCCTCCCACGTCCCTGCCCGCCCCACCTCTTCCTGCCCGTTTGGCTCCTTTCTTTTGATGGTCATTTGATAGTCTGAGAAGTAACAGAAGTGTTCAGCTGTGCCTTGAAGGCCTGGGAGCAGTTGACAGTTCAGTTCCTGGTTAACAGTGACCTTGTAGTTGTAGTGTAGTTAGGACAACGCAGTCCCCTCCCAGAGCAGGGAGCAGGTGTGACGCACCCCGATTATCTGGCAGCATCAGTAGTGGAACTGGATGCCGCCGAGTGGGTGACTCAGTCTCGATACTGTCTCAGCTGCACACACTCATTAACTGCACGTGGAGTGGGCAGCCAGGGAGTGGAGGCGCACAGAGCTGAGAGAGGCAGGTTTGTTTGTTTGTCCTGCTAGGGGGAGGGGGACTGTGCAAAGCTGCATAAATGTTCCCTGCTAATTAGACCTTGGCCAAGCACTGAATCTTGATTTATACTTTAAAAATCTTTACTGCATCAGCTTTGATTCAGATTCTTAACCTCATTGAAATGTACCAGGAAAAAAAGTGATAATTTTACTCTCTCTAATTAGTGCTATTAGGCTGTGAGGGGGAAATGTTACCAGTGCTTTGATTTCAGCTGTTGGACAATTTCTCCCGGTGAAGAGCTGCTTAATGATCTTTACACTGATTTGAACGATCGCATTGAACGTATCCTACAGTCTCTACTTTCCTTTCAGAAGATAGCTTACATTTTAGAAAGGAACATATAGATAGTGTTTGTATTTGACTAAGTTGAATTTTGATACCAAAAAAAAGGGGGAGGGGGAGATTCTCAGAGGCCACTGGGACTGTATCCAAGATGGTTGTCTGTGTCTCCTGGAGCCACATGGCCATCAGCTAAGTACTGCGACTTCTTTACAAGTAGGAATTTGGTACGGGTTAGCTGCTTGGTTTGGAACTCAGAGACCTCTAACTTTATGGCTCATGATGAAGGTGACCCTTCCGCTGCATCTTCTGTCTGGGTGCCCGTTGCCCCTCACTTCCTGCCTCTCCAGTTTTCCACAGGTGTCTCTCCAGGAGCGGCTAGGAATGGGGCTGGCTCCGGAGTTCTGAGAGCTGGGTCTTACTAGGGCTTTCTAGGGCTTTGCCTTTGGTTTTCTCTCTTTCTCCATCAGTGTCCTCTAGCCCTGAACCTCATAGCCACGCCCAGTCTGTCTCTAGGGAAAAGATTATGAGAGCCAGGGAGCATGGGTAGTATGGCTTGTATAGAAGGAGTAGACATCGAGGATGTGCTGACAGAGACGGTCCAGCTGTTTCAGTTACCATGGTAACCTTACCAGAGCATCTTCCCCAGTTGAACCCACCTATGTTTCTCTTTCCTTTCCCCTCCATTGGAGCTTTTCTTAGGATGTGTATCAGGCAGCCAGGACTTTTTAACTGCATCTTAATGCACAAGTAATAAGTACGCCAGGGCCCCAGCTCTGAAGCCAAGCCTTTCCCACATGTCAGCCCAAAGCGTAAGGGCGAAGCACCATTGGTTTACTGTAGAACTTTTCTTTACTCATTTCTAACATCCTTCTAGGGAGTTCTACACAGAATCAATACTTTGCTACTGTCTTGAGAGGCCACAGTGCAAAAAGCTGGCTTCCCTAACTGTATGATCCGTCAGCCAGCCATTCACCTGTGCAGCTCTCAGAGGGCACAGACATGACTGGAGCAGACAGCCTGGCTTGAAGCAGTGGCCTTCTCCATACTATGGCGCTCATCATTGGTAAAGCCAAACCTCTGCTCTTGGCTCTGTCATCAGTGAAGCTAGAGCACCATGTTCTTAGGAGCTCCAAGTAAGATGCATTTTCAGCCAGCGATTTATCAGCGGCTGGATATTTTGGCAAAGCGTGCTTGAACTGGACTGTTCCCGTTAACCTTCTGAGTACCTGTTGTGAGTGTAGGGAGGAAGGAGGCAACTGAGTCCTCCTCGTCTGAATCGGGAGCTGACAGACGGGGCCCAGTGTGGCATAGGAGAGGGAGAAGCGATGGTGGCCTTGTGATGTGCAGCTCCAAGACCACACTGGAGATTAGGAGAGCTGTAGTCCCTATCCCATCTGTAACTGCGCTCTGAAGCTACAGGTGATGGGGTAGCGTGTCCTTAATTATCGTCCTAGTTGGGGTTTCAATTGCTGGCATGAAACATGGGATGAAATACCAGACCAAAAACAAGTCCGGAGGAAGGGTTTATTTGGCTTAGACTTCCACATTGTTGTCCATCACTGAAGGAAGCCAAGATAGGAACTCAAAGAGCGCAGGAGCCATGGAGGGGTGCTGCTTACTGCCTTGCTCCTCAGCTTGTTCAGCCTGCTTTCTTATAGAACCCAGCACCATCAGCCCAGGGATAGCACCACCCACAATGGGCTGGTCCCTCCCCCATCAATCACTGATTAAGAAAATGCCCTATGGGCTGGAGAGGTTAAGAGCACTGTCTGCTCTTCCAGAGGTGCTGAGTTCAACTCCCAGCAACCACATGGTGGCTCACAACCATTTATAATGTGATCTGATGCCCTCTTCTGGACTGCAAGTGTACATGCAGGCAGAGCACTGTATACATAATAATAAATAAATATTTTTTAAAAAGAAAAAGAAAATGCCCTACAGCTGGCTTTTATGAAGACGTTTTCTCAATTAAGGTTCCCTCCTTTCAGATAACTTTAGCTTGTGTCAAGTTGACATAAAACCAGCCAGCACAATTACCATGTAAAATCTAGGGCTGAAAAGACGGTACACTGGGTAACCTAATCCAAGTCTCTTGCTTTTGATAAACACCATGACCAAAGCAATGTGGGGAGGAAAGGGTTTACTGCACCTATAGGTTACACTCTATCCTCAAGAGAAACCACAACAGGGACCTGGAGGTAGGAATGGAGACAGAGACCGTGGAGGAGCTGTAGTTATAGCCTTCTTCCTCTGGCTTGTTCCTACACCCCCCAGGCCCACCTGCCTAGGGATGGCACCACCCACAGTGGGCTGGCCCCCCTACATCACCTAGTAGTTAAGAAAAAGACCTCCAAGATAAGCTCCCAGGGTATCTGACGGAAGCAGTTCCTCAATTGAGGTTCTCTCTGTCCAGGTGTGTCTAGGTTGGTATCAAACTGACAGAAACTAGCCCGCACAGTGGTGAAGCACTTGCTGTGCAGGTGTGAGGGCTCATGTTCGGTCCGCGGAGCCCATGTTAAAGGTATGTGCTATCACACCTGGCACAAGACAAGCTCTTTATAGGATAAGGTTCGTCCTACGTCACCGCCTGCCTCAGTTCTTCATTGCCACACGTCCCAGGACTGGGCTTGCTCTCACGGTCCCTCTGTCCCCTCAGGTGTCACTGAAGAACCTGATCTGACACAGAGTATGTCTCACTCTTTCTTTCTGCTTGAGAATTGGGCCTCTTGAATGAAATCCTCATGCCCTAAAAAAAGAAAAGCCATCCAAACCGTCAACACGTGAATTCTCTTGTTGAGTGAGTCCCTCTGTGCTGACTCCCTTACTTTATCCTTCGAGCATACTGCATCATAAAAGCCATAAGGAATGGCTTTCACCTCCACAGCAGCAACTTACAACAGCATGCAGCCTTCTACCTAAATCTCTCAGTGGGGAAAAACAAAAGGATCCCAGCTAGCTAGGGGTCAGACTCCTCTTGCAGTTGAACAGTGACGCAGAGTGAACATCACCATCCATCACTGCGGAGCTTTAAGGCCTTGTCTCTATTCATGGACACCACCAAGGGATAGCGAGCACCACATCAGTCAGCACTGTCATTCAGCGTCTGCCTCAAGTCCCTAGAAGTTTTGTAGCGTTTGACTTATGGAGTCCAGGGTGTTTTGTTTTCCAACAGCTGAGGTCCTAGGCTTGTTGGGCAAATACTGCACCTCTGGGCCCTGTGTGTCAGGCCTTGAATCCAGGTGTTTGCAGGTGCACTCTTTTCTGCAAGTTAAACATTTGGTCAGTGAGTCTTTCCAGCAGATTAAATGCACTTAGTTTATGTGCCCCCTAGTCTCTTCCCATCAGGTTTGCTGGGATTATGCTCAGCTCATGGTTAAGAAAGAAGAAACGCCGGGCGTGGTGGTACACATCTTTGATCCCAACACTTGGGAGGCAAAGGCAAGTGGATTGCTGTGAGTTCGAGGCCAGCCTGGTCTACAAAGCGAGTCTAGGACAGCCAAGGCTACACAGAGAAACCCTGTCTCGAAAAACAACAACAACAACAAAAGAAAGGAGAAGAAAAGCCCCAGAGGACTGGCTGAGTCAAACACTTAGAAACTTTATCCTTGGTCTCCTCTGAGTGAGTGCGTGTCCTGCATCCTGTGTCTCTTCTGCTGCCCCTTCCTTTGAGGATGGACATGGGAGGAGCAGCCAGTTGTGTGAACAGTATCATGAGGCTGCCATGCTGCTGCTGGGAGAATTCTTGCCCAGCAGTTCAGGATATGGGAGAACATTTGGATGAAACCCCCTGAAAGGTCAACCCTCGGCTAACGTACTTTCGAGCTGCATTTTACAAAGCAGTTGAAATCTTCTGAGTGCATGAATTCTCAGCCAGGAATGAGGAACTGTCCTAGAAAAATGGGCTGATGTTTAAAAAGAATCTTGCAGAACATCTTTGGCCTGTTCCGTAGGTGATTTTTGTGGTTAGGGTGGGGTTTTTTTCCCCCTTATAACCATTTTGGGTGGGAACTTTAGTTGCAGTATTTTTGAGATTAATGTTTTGATTAGTTGAATAACACCATACTTTTCCTCAAGATAAGTAGTAAGGAAGTGTAGAAACAGAGAAATCAGCATTGAAGTTTCCTTCCACAGCAGCAGCCTTCCCAGCACTCTGCAGAAGGGACCGAGTGTCAGTCAGCCTGTTTGCAGACTGTAGTAGTAGTAGAAATGGAAGTGTTACGTGTGCGTGTGCACACTCGTGTGCATCCACACCTGTTTCATAGAGGAGAAGCTAGGCGTGTAACCGTCCATTCACTCTTTGCCTCTGATGGCCTCCGTAAGAGACTTTGGACTTTGTCATGTGATCATATCAACAGAGGGAATTTGTCTGTCGGGGAAAATGGTTGGACTGCCTATTTTATCCAGATTTGATTGCCTTGGCCCGCTCTTACTCAATCGAGATGTTGGATCAATCTCTTCTTGAATGGCTTTATGTGTGTGGGTGTCTGGCTACTCCCCCAAATGCAGAGCCAGGCAGCTGGGAGCTGATCTTCTCCTCTGGCTCTCCCTCAGTCCTCTGAGTATAGCTAGATGGACAGACAGCAGGGCTCCGAGACCCGGCGATACAATATCGAGCCTAGGCCGGACGGCTTGGAGAAAATGGAAGTTGAACTCTGAGAACACTCCCTCTCTGTTTTCTCTCTTATTAAAAACATACGCAAGGGCTGGTACTGTAGCCAGTGTATAACCTTTGCCTCTGGTGCAGAAGGCTCTGGGTTCAGTCCCCAAAAGAAGCAAAACAACAGCAACAGCAACAAAAGCTTTTTGGCCAGGCGGTGGTGGCGCACACCTTTAATCCCAGCACTCGGGAGGCAGAAGCGGGCGCATCTCTGTGAGTGAATTCCAAGGCTGCCAGCTTGTTACAAAAAGAAACCCTGTCTCAAAAACAACAGCAACAAAACACATGCATGTCCCAGGCGTCAGGAGCAGAGATGACTGAGATGTGATCTCAAAGGGTCCGATGGAGCGCAGGTCAAGGTCACAAGTGGAATCTCAGCCTGAGCCCACCCATGGGTTCCACAGGGGTGTTAATCTTGAGAAAATGTCTTACCAACTTTGAGTACCCGAGGATTGCTATGACCTTGCTGAATACAGGATCTGTGCATGGTGACTGTTCCTACACGATAGATCTGGGCCTCTGCAAAATACTAATTCAACTAAAAAGGTGTGGGAGAAGATCCGAACTCCTCACAGATGCCATGGACTGAGGCAGGTTTCGTAATCTCACAGTTCTGCAGCTGAAGGAGACCTTCGGTGCACTGGAGCACACCAATGTGCACCATGTCAGTGCCTGGTCTGCTGTCGGACCCACCCCAGCTGAGGTGTTCCAAATCCCCAGCCACATAGCCTGTCCCAAGTGGTTTGGGGGGCCATGAGGGATTCCAGCATGACCGTGGCATGAAGCAGTGTTGGAGAGATGAGCTCCCAGTGCTGACGGGTGTAGTGATTCTCCTGAGGTGTTTGTGGGGAGAAGGGAGGAGGCAAGAGAGCTACATCCCAGGCCAAGTTGTACGAGGCTAGATCCTTTAAAGTGACAGCATGTATAGAAAGTAGACTGGTAAATGTATTTTTTTATGTATTTATTATTTGTGTGTGTGTTTATATATGTGCACAGGTGTGCTCATGTGGGTAGAAGCTGGTGTCTCCCTCAACCACTCTCTACTTTATATTTTGAGACAGTCTCTCACTGGCTCTGGTCTCACCAACTCTCCTGACTGGCTGAAGGTGGGTAGAGCCCAAACATCCTCTTGTCTCTGTTTCCTCAGCACTGGAATTATAGCCCATGCTGCCATGCCCAGGTTTTAGTTGTGTGCTAGGGATCAAACTCAGGTCTCCATAAACAGGCTGGTATCTGTTTTACTCAGTCATTGTATCTGCAGTATGACAGTAAGGTTTGTGACTCATCCTCTTCATCCACTGTGGACAGAACATCACAGGAGTCTGTTGGAAATGACTTGGAGATCTTCTGCCTTGCCTGGTCATGTGACAACAGGGCCCAGGGTTATAGCGCTGGCTATGGATAGAGCAGGGGCCAAACTTGGTTGCTTTGATTTTCAGATCAAATCTGCCTCTATCGAGTACCTTACCCTGCCCAGCAAAAAACCATGGGAGTTCGGGGGAGATGTTGCTCTTCTTGCTGGCCTTTGGTGAATGCCTGAACCAGCACAGGTACCACTTGGCTTGGCCTAGGGCCCAGGATGCTCATGATGGCCCAGCATGGTCTTCCATGATGCTGCTCCATGAGACATAGTAAGAGCTGTGTTGTTTTCTTTGGGGTCTTCAGGCCACTGCCCTTCATGGTGCGTGTGTGTGTGTGTGTGTGTGTGTGTGTGTGTGTGTGTGTGTGTGTGTGTGTGCGCACTTTCCATTTTTTCCTACTCACTGGTGTGGTTGTGTATTTATCTGCTCAAAGAGGCAGTTTTTAAATGCTGAGTTAGGATGAGTCAGCCTTTTTGCTAACTTTTGAAGTCTTCTAAGTTGAAAAGAGTTTTCATAAATAGGAAGCAGATGCGTCTGAGTCTGAGTAAGAACATGGAAGCAAGGCTGTGAGGAGGGCGGAGGCCGTGAGCAGGGCTCTGCGGAGGCTGTGAACAGGGAAGGCTTCGCGGAGGCCGTGAGCAGGGCTTCGGGAGGCACTGCTGTCCAGGCTGATGCTGGGATCTGGCTCCTGCTTTCAGCAGACATTTGAAGCTGGGAATCAGAGGAGCCAGATTTGGGTTGGATTACTGTGAAATCCTCTTGCCAGGGTATGGCACTTTGGGTCAGAAACTTCCTGGAATTGGTAGCTGGAGTGTAACTTTCCCAGGCAGCCATTTTTTTGAGTTAGAAATTGTGCCGCATGGCCCAGGGTGACAGAAGTTGTAGATTTTCCCATCTAGCTGGAAGGTGAAATGTGCAGTGGTTTAGTAAATAACTTTTGTTACTTACAAAAACCGTGTTCTTTAAATTTTTTTTTCCCTTTTCAGATTTCTCTCTCTTTTTTTACATTTATTTATTTATGTGTGTGTCTATGTGTGCACGAACCTGTGCATATGTCCCAGCATGCATGTGGAGGTCAGGAGGTCAGTTCTTTCCTTTCACCATGTGGATTCTGAGCCTTGACCCCAGGTCATCAAGCCTCACAGCAGATGCCTTTCTTTACCTGCTGAACCATCTCACCGGCCTCCCTGTTCCATAGACTGTCTCTAGCTCTCATTTGCATATTTATGGATTAATGTAATCTTCTAAATTAATTAAAATAAAATAATCCAGTCTTTTAAATATGTACAAGATGGCATCAAATCAAAACAGATCTTTCTGTAAAGCAGTTCAGATATCCCTTGAGCCACTTCCTGCTAGACTTAAGTCTTTGGGGGAAAAAAAAAAAAATGAAAGCAGGGCCTGGGAAAGTGACTCAGTCCTGAGAGTGCTTGCCTTGCAAGAGTGAGTACCTAGGTTTGGCCTCCTGCACCCTTGGAAAAGCTGGGTGTGGTAGTGTGCTTTTGTCACCCCAGTGCTGGGGAAGCAGAAACAAGATGCGTCTGGGGTTCCCTGCCCATCATTCTAGCCTAATTGCTGAGCTTCAGGCCAATGGGAGGCCTGTCTTAAATGTACTAGATGGTGTTTCAAAGGATAACACCTAAGGTTGTCCTTGGCATGTGCAAGCGTGTGTGTGTGTGTGTGTGTGTGTGTGTGTGTGTGTGTGTGTGTGTGTGTGCGCGCGCACGCGCGCAGTCTTTTTTTAAGTCAAGTAATTTTGTTTATTTACTGGAAATGATTAGAAAAATATTTAGAAGCAAGACACCACAGTGCCAGGGTGTGAGCACTCTGGAGGAAGGGACACATCCGGGCACCCTCCATCCAGATCGCCAACAGAAGGGCTCAGCCTGTGGAAACAGGTCAGTTGGAAAGGGCAGATCGCTTCACCCTGAGAGGGAAGCCCTGAAGGGAACTTCTTCACTTTTCACCTAGGACAGCTCTAACAGCGCACTGAGCTTCAAATATGGAAGGACAGTGCCCTCTTCTGGGCGCAGGGATAGCTCTGTAGAGTGTCTAAAGAGGCCAGCATGGTCCCAAGCACACTGAGTGTGGCAGCTGCCCAAGTATGGAGAGACAAGGTTTAGTTGGTTTTGGTTTCTTGAGAGAGGGTTCCTCTGTGTATCCCTGGCTGGCCTGGACTCACTTTGTAGACCAGGCTGGCCTCAAACTCACAGGGATCCACCTGCCTCTACCTCCCTGAGTGTTGGGATAACAAGGCCTGTACCAGTGCACGTGGCTGAGATTCAAGTTTTATATGGAATTCAACCCCTTGCAGACCTGGGCAGGCAGAGGAGGGCTGTGGGGTGGACCTGTCCAAATCAGTAAGGAAGCTGGCAGGGTCAGCAGTATGGTAGGGATGACAGTACCCAGGGACAGGGAGAATGATCTGGGAGAAGTTGGTGATGGAACAGGAATCGGGTGATCTTCAAACCTTGGCCATGCCCCAGTCTTCTTGGGATTCTTAGTCTTCCCCGGCTTAGGCAGAGTATGTAACTCTTTAACCTAGAGCTTGCTCGTTATCGCTGTGGTTCTAATTTTCTTTCTGTCCAGCTTTTCTTTCTTGTCCTCTTCTCTTCCATTCAATACCCCTGTTGCACACGGTCCCCATCACATACCCATTTACAACCCAAGGCCTTCCCTGTCTGTGTGTTAGTTCAGCAGGACAGTCAGTACTCCTCGGGTAACCTGCCCTTGACCACTGAGCACTGGAAGGAATCCTGGGTCTGGCATATGGGTCTTGCATCTTGTCCACTTTTTAAAAACAGGTTCTAATACTATCCTCTGTGTGGTTCCCGTACATAAATTCCAAAGCCAGTGTCCTGGGAAATCAAAAGCACCTGATCATGTTAGATTAAAACCAGAACATCCCCCTCAGGAACAGTCATAGGGGAGGGGAATAATGGGAAAATGGGGGGGGGGGATGGGAGGATACAAGGGATGGGATAAACATTGAGATGTAACAAGAATAAATTAATTAAACAAATAATGTAAAAAACAGAACCATAGAGGGGCATGGACCATGCTCACGCGCTACAGGGCTCCACCAGCTTCACTGAGTACCACAGTGATGGTGTGTCTCCATTTGCTTAGACTTACGAGGAAACTGGCTAGAAGATGAACTGAGTGGGGGACAGGGCAGGGAGGTGGGGCTAGGTGTGCTACCCTCTGACTCCCTCTTAAAAGAGAGACTCTGGGTTTCTCTGCCAGCTGCCATGCCAGCTATTCTGTGGAACTGCACCTAGTGACATAAAAATGTCCACGTGGGTCAGCGGTGCTTCAGATGCTGGTGAAAGGTAACAGAGTTGTGAGAATGGCAGATGTGACCTCAGTGCCTGTCCCTGCTCTCTGGAGTGCTCTGTGACTGCCTGGAGGAAGCATGTCCCCTGATGGCCTGCTCCCCCAACCCAGCATAAAGTCTTCATAACAGCTAGTATGTTTCAGCCACATCCCTGTGGAACCTCCTTCAATGAGGAATGTGGCAGTGTTTGTGACTGTTCAGTGGGCCAGCATAATAATTAAAGCCTGTGAAAAACTTTGCCAAGTATAGTGGCTTACCCAAGCATGTGGCAAATCCAAATTATATTTAAATTATGAAAGGCCACCCAGAAAGTCTTGGACACCACTGGAATTTTAAATTAGTCTCTGAGGACATGGCCCAATGTGATTCTGTTACCAGACTCCCAGAAGAAATGGAAATGAAGGTGTTTTAGTATGAGTGGGCTGGATTACAAGGGAACTCTGCTGAAATTTTATAGTCACACTACAGATTAGGAGACCCCAGCTTTTGTTAAAAATGATGCAGGCTGCTATAGGTTATGCTAAAAGATGACCCCAAATAATACAGGTGGTTCTAGAGAGTGTGCAGAGGTGTCCCCAGCAGCCAAGAGACACGTTACGGTGTCCCTGGCAGATGACATCAGCCACGATGGCCACATTGTCCACTTGCCCTGGCTGATACCCAAGAGCAATCCTGGGAATAGACAGCCCCATGCCCCTCCTCTTCCTGTCCACGCCTGTGCTCAGAACGGCTCTCTAGATGGGCCCTCCCTCCGCTGCCTCTAAATGGCATCTTTCATGAGAGTCTTCAGTGTCCATCATGTCAGCATTTGCAAAGGCCGGGCTGCCTGGCTGGGGTTGCCCCTCATGGAGCCTTCTCTTCCTTCACAGGTCTTCATCTCGGTGAACTGCTTAAGCACAGATTTCTCTTCTCAGAAGGGCGTGAAAGGCTTGCCACTCAACATCCAAATTGATACCTACAGCTACAACAACCGCAGCAACAAGCCGGTGCACCGGGCCTACTGCCAGATCAAGGTCTTCTGCGACAAGGTGAGAGAGCAGTGGGCTTAGTGAAGATCACCTGGGGTGGGCTCATCCTTCCAGAAGAGTGCCTGGGGCTTCCTTTCGCACAGAGAAGCTCACCTCTAATGGGCCCTTGCATGAAAAGCAGCAATACACACACACACACACACACACACACACACACACACACACACACACACACAGAGGAGGGGAAATGCTGGAACTAAAAATGAGAAGACTCGCTGCTACGTCTTGTTGGTTGTGTCTGGTACGGGGTGTGGACCTGGTCCTGGCCCCAGATCAGTAACTGCTGCACTGCCCACCCTCCCCCTGCCTCGCCTCCTCAAAGGCCCTTTGGCAGGCCATCCCTGAGAGTTCACCAATTTCTCTGGTGCAGCTGTTTTCTCCAAGACGCCTATGTCAATTCAGAGACTGTGGTAGGGCTGTTGCATCTGACCACTGGAGGGCGCCTGAGACCGTCGAGTTCAGAGAGCTTTCTCATCTGTAGGCCAGGGTCTCCACCTGTAACAAGTGGTCACAAATTGGACGGTTTAAAGCAAGGGCCTTTTATTGTTACCTGCTGGAGACTTAACCTTACTGAGCCAACACTGAAGGTGCGAGCAGGTCTGTGTTCCTTTCTTCTGCTTTAGAGAGCCTCTGATCGCTCTGCCTCCTGGTCCCTTGTGATCCCCTCCAGCTTCCTCCACTGACCTAGGATCATTTCCCCTTCTTTCCTCCCCTTCTGCTCTGTAATCTGATCCTTCCCAGGGCCCAAGATCAGGTGTTAAGCTTAAGGAACACAGGTGCTTCCTATGAGCTGCGCTTGGAACCAGTGAGTCACAGCTGGTGGGCACCTCTGACCTAGGCCAGCCTTTTCCCATCTGACCACACTCCTCTGTAGCAGGGAGAAACCTTGATGATCTGGTGTGTGTCTCTGGGCCACACACAGAGACCCCTTTCTCAAACAAAGGCAAAACAACAACAACAACAACAACAACAAAAACCCTTAGGAGGAGCTATCAGCACGTTTGTGTTCTTTTTATAATACTGTAGAAATTGCAGTTTTATTCAGACATTTTCCCCCACATCTGATGTTTCTGTTAAATCTTTTCTGACTATTTCCCTGAGCACTCTTGAGAATGCATGCTTTCATTTTTTTTGAGTGTCATGAAGGCTTATTTTTTTTATAAGGCCTCTGCAAATTGGAGCTGCCTCAGCTTCTGGCTGCTCACCTGCACCCCTGACTCTGTCCTCTATGAGGCTGACCCACTTGTCATTTGGTGCCTTTCACTTGCCTTCTCCTGGCTCTCAGAACTCTTGGTTTATGAGTCTGGTCACCACTTGTAGTCATAAACTAGAAGTGAGACACTTTGGGGTATCCTTTGATATATCAACGTACATTTTTTTTCTAAGGAAGTTGTGCTTTGTTGTCTCTTTGTTATGAGCTACTTAGCTTATAATGTCATTTGATAAATGACAACTTTTTGTCCTTCAGGAGCAGTAACCACTCAGCACATTTGTAGAGAAAATAGGGGCAAAACTTGGATTTCTAACCAATGGAACTTGGGTGAATGATTTTTCCATAAGCTTGTATGTCTCCCTGGCTTATCCTTCCGGGCTCTGAGACCCTGTCATATGTAGTTCATGCTTGTTATAGAGGCAAGAATGATCTTGAACTCCTGAGCCTCCTGTTCCCCTTAGTGCTGGCTTAGGGTCTGTGCCACTATCTCACTGACATTCCCCCAGATTGAGTCTCTTCATCAGGGTCATAGTCATCTTAGCCCCAACAGGCAACAGGCTCGTTAAGCCGATGTTTGGGACAAGCCCTGCACATTCCCAGCAGGCGATGATGAGAGAGAAAGTCCAAAGACCTGATGGTCAGATGGTCCCCAGACCATCCCAGAACGTCCTTTAGCAACTTGTAGTGTGTGTGAACTGGGAGTGAATCCTACGATTGTCCTGCATGAGAAGTGCTCATTGCACCTTAAGCTCTTGTGCTGTGTGTCAGGTTCACATGGATTTGTACAGATTTGCAGCTGGTGCTGTTGACAAGGCTGCAACTAGCCAGGTCTTTTCTGTGCGTAAGAGCTATCTTTCTGTAGTTCTTACCAAGACTTTTCTCTCCCACTGATGGTGAACATTTTAGTCTGATGACGTTCCACGTTCTTGAGTTTGCTGAGTGTTGTGTTCTTACAGCTGTCATTGGTTTTGGAACATGTCTGGCCATTGTTTCTCCGGACCTGCCTGCTCTGTCCCCTCTGTGTCTCCAGTTGCATCTATGAGGAGCTTTGAGTTTCACTGATTGCCTGTTGTCGTTGTTTGATTTTTTTTTTTTTTTCTTACTTCATTTTAGATAGTTTCCATCAACCTAGGTTCACTGATCCATGACTAGGTCTGAACTGTTGAACTCCGTCCATTGGCATTTTCATCTACTTAGCAAGCAGTGGTTTGGTTTTGCTGTTGATAGTAATGCTGTTGTTTGGGTGGTCCCTGCTGTGGTCCTGGGCAGCAAACACAGGGTCTCGTGCCCACTAGGCAGCTGCTGTCCTTCTGAGCCACTCCAAGCCAGGCGTAGTTTTTCCATAGCCTTTGAACATACTGGATAAAGTTATACTATGGACTCCATATGTCTCCACCTGGCACTTGCGTCTGGGCTCCCCTCGGTGCTGTGATTTCCTCCGTTTGGGGATTGCCTGGCTGCCTTGCTGGCTACAGAGCATTTGCCTTGGTAGGGGCTGAGTGAGTTTTAATTCCTAGGACTCTTCCTCAGATTTGTCCTGAGACCTCATCAAGTTTCTTGGAAACAGTTTGCTTCGTTCAGATGTCATCTCATGGTTTGACAGGTGACTCTCAAGCCACACTGTGTCAGACCAATCACTCTGCACCACTGAGCAGGATTTTCCTGTGTGTTGGCTCAGGACCCCATGAGAGGAACATTTTTCCAGTCCAATTGGTGGGAACAGACAGTATGTTTACCCGAGGTGCATCTTGGGGGTGTTTCTCTGTTAGCAGTGTGTTCTCCGTTTGGAGTAACCTCTATGCACCTGTGTACCTGGAGGCTGCTGAGCTTTCTGAGCTGAGTGTCCTTGGTGTTTTGTTCTCCTCTTCCTCCTCCTCATCCTCCTCCTCCTTCAGCTGGGTCCCAGAAGGCACCAAGGCCTGCAGCTGAAGGGCCTGCCCTGCCCCCTCCTGTCCTGCAGTGGCCATCAGAATCCTTGGCTCCTGAGTTTAGCAGGTCTCTGCCATTTCAGGGTAGCATGAGTCTTCATCTTGGCAGGAGCCTGAGTTCCTTATTCCGACCCTTATTTCTGGATAGGACAGATAGTACATTGGTGAAGCTACCTTTGCGGCAGAGGTGAGGTTATGTTGTTAGAAGGCACTGGGAGCCACACGGCTTTGTTCTGGATTGGCACGGGGCTGGGCACACAGCCTGCTTCTCTGTATCAGGGAATCGGTGTCAGTAGCACATAGCAATTATCTTATATGTATGTGTATATGCATGTTTATTTGCATGTGAATGCTCATGTGAGGGGCTGTGTATGTATGGATGTGTGGAGAGGCTGGCATCTGACGTTGCATGGCTCCCTTTACTCTCCATATACATTGAGGCAGGGTCTCTCATTTGAACCACACCACCAATATGGCAGCTCTAGCTAGCCAGCTTACTGCAGGGACGCAGGGACCCTGCCTTCTGCTCCCTGAGATTATAGGCAGGGCTGCAGTGCCCACCCACAGTTGACACGGGTGTTTCGTAGACAGCGCTGCAGTACCCTCCCACAGTTGACATGGGTGTTAGGACCTGAACTCAAGCGCTTTACCTGCTGAGCCATCACTCCAGCCCTGTATATGGCAATTACAAGCAGGCTGCACATCCACCCTGCCGTGTGTTAGCGCCTTCTAGAGCAGGAAGAGGTTTTGTGGTCTGTTTTTATACCTGCTCCTTATCGTGTAATGATGCCAAAGATCAGTGAGAGGCCTTCCACTTCCTCCTTCCTGTCAGGGAGTATAGTCAACAGAAACGTAAGCCAACAGTTCCTACCTCCCTGGGCAACTGTAAAGTCGTCCGCATCACCGGAGACATTATCACTGAACACAGCAGAGTGATTCAGTGTTACATTTTAGTGTGTTGGATGGTATCTCATTTCAGGCCATGGTTTTACTGGTAAAGTTTTTGTGAATATGTCTGTGGGTTCAGGTGTATGACACTGCCACTCCACAGTTGATATACATGGCACGAATAAATCCTTTTACAGGACACAGAGTGCAAAGACCCCTCGTGACATCTGATTGTGTCTGTCACTCAAGGGCACGATGGCTTTGCACAGATCCACCCCTCTCTGTGATAACATTGGCCACCCAGGGAATATTCACAGGGCCAAATTTTATCTTTTCTTTCATGGTCCTTTTCTATGAAATAGAGAAAGCAGAAGGCAGCCACACCTTGATGGGCAGTGTGGGGTGCTAGCAGGTTCCCTGAGCTTCACCTTTAACCCAGCCACATTTGTTATGAAGAAGAAGTTCACTGTATTAGTGTTTAGAATAAATGTTCCCTGTGATGGACTTCATGTACTTAGAGATGATGTTAAGAATTTATAAAAATGTTATTAGATATGTTAGTCATAGGAAGGGTTTCCATGAGATGCTTCTATCCGTGCTTACGATGTACTGCAGTGAGAGGAGTGGGCTTCTAAGAGGAAATGGATGTGGCAAGCCCATGGCGGTGCTCACTTCCAGAGACAAGAGAGCTGAGTAATTCCCAGAAGACCTGACCCGCAGACTCTCGTTTCCTTTGCCTGCAGGGAGCTGAGCGGAAAATCAGGGACGAAGAACGAAAACAAAGCAAGAGAAAAGGCAAGTGCTCTAACCTCAGATCCCAGGGAATGCCTGATGGTGGCCACATGTGTCCTGCCAGCCACAGCCTGGACCTGCAGAATGCAGGCTGGACCAGGAGGGGGAAGGGGGGACTTGGAGTGGGGCTAGCATGGCAAGCCCTGTGGCTCTGCTGCTGTGCGGGGCCAGTGCTGAAGCCTTCACCAGCACCTGCTCGCAGAGGTGCAGGCCAGTGCCGGGGGTTATCCTCTGCTCAGGCTGATTTGGATGCTGGTTCTAGCTCACTATGTAGACCAGGCTGGCCTCCAAGTCATAGAGATGGGCCTGCCTCTACCTCCCAAGTGCTGGGATTGAAGACATGCACCACCACACCCTGGCAGCCAATAATGATAATTTCTTGGTGGCTTCTGTTTTTTCTCCCCAGTGTCTGATGTTAAAGTGCAACTGCTCCCCTCACACAAACGGACGGACATCACAGTGTTCAAGCCCTTCCTGGATCTCGACACTCAGCCTGTCCTTTTCATTCCTGACGTGCATTTTACCAACCTGCAACGGGGCAGTCATGTAGGTAACCAGCCTCCAGGGAGAGGCTGCGAAGCTTGGCAAAAAGAAACAGAAACTCCTTGGCATTTTTTATCGTCAGGCTGTAGTGGCCCTTGACCAATCAGTGAGCTCTCTGGAATGGTGAGCCAGTGATGTGATACCCATTCCCAAGATGCAATGCTGGACCTGTCACCTCAGTTCCACTTGTAGTCTTTCCTGTTGGAGCTCATTTAAAGGTGTTGAAAATAGCATCATTTTGGAGTTTGGGTCTGTGGTCTTGTAAGTTTAGCTTGGATAACACTTGTGTCTGAAGGCTCCCTTCTAGTAGTCCCCATTACTGGATGTAATCAATATGTGCCCTACAGCCATGTCTTAGCAACTCAGGCTATTTCTATTATTATTATTATTATTATTATTATTATTATTATTATTATTATTATTATTATTATTTTGGTTTTTTGAAATAGGGTTTCTCTGTGTAGACCTGACTGTCCTGGAACTCACTCTGTAGACCAGGCTGGACTTGAACTCAGAGATCCGCCTGCTTCTGCCTCCCAAGTGCTGGGATTAAAGACATGTGCCACCACCTCCCGGCCAACTCATGCCATATTTAAAAACTAGGCACATCCTGCTTTGTGGTACAAGAGTTTCAAGAAAATGTGGCTTTTCTTTTTATACTGACGTCATGTAAATAATGCAAAAGAGATCCTGCCATGCGCCCACAGGACAGATTTGTAAGGACTAGTGCATTTTCAGAGGTGTCACCAAGACTCCGATTCTAGTGAACAGCCCCAGGTAGAGCTGGAGTCAGCAAGCTTTTCTGTGAAGGGCGGGGTACCAGTGAATGTCTCAGACTTGCCAGTCTACTTCATCTCTGGTGGGCTCTTTCATTCTGCCGTTCTGCTGCAGAAGCAGCCACGTAGCGTGGGTGAAGGAATGCGCGGGACACCCTCTCACTAAGTGCTTATGTCAGCCAGCCTCCAACAGGTTTGGTCCAGAGGCCACAGAGACCAGCCTGAGTCAGTGGAGTCCAAGAAAGCTGTAAAAATCTGATGTCAAAAGATATGGCTACAGGATTGGGCCTCTCAGAAGAAGGGCTTGGTGTTAGACTGTCACACTCAAATCATCTCCATTTGAGGACTAATTTGCTTATCGTCTGATATCTGGACGTGTTTGGAAAACAATCTGAATGTGTGTTTCTTCTTAGGTGCTTTCCCTCCCCTCCGAAGAACTGGAAGGCGAAGGGTAAGCTTCCCGCTTTGTTTTACTCTAATAAACTCATTTTGTTTTGAAATACTCTCAAATTTACCAAACACATAGAGATATAATACAAGGAACTTATTCCTCTCCAAGCTGTTTAAGCTCAGTCTCTCAGCCAGGTGTCGGGGGCACCTGCCATTCTAGCGCTTTTGAGACTGAGGCAGGAGGATGTGAATTTGAGGCCATCCTGGCCTAAACACAGTGAGTTCTTGACCAGCATGTCATAGCAAGACCCCATTTCCAATAAAAGACTAAAGAGCTGGCCCAGAGCCCACTATTCCTGAAGATCAGGTGCCTGTCTCCTATAAACAAGGACCTCACGTGGATCCCACAGTGTGGAAGGGAACACGCTGCCTCTCACTGGCTGTACAGTAACACCGTTATGCGAGGCCGGATCCATCAGAGCCTCCCAAGGCGGTGTCTCCCTAACCACCTGAGTTTCACCTGCCTTCCGGGGCATCTTCAGTTGAGGCCTCGCCATGCTCTCTGCTGTGCATATCGGCAACACTGTCCTCTGACATTTCCTTCCCTTGGCATCCAGCTCGGTTTATCTCATTCCTGTGCCCACAGCGACCACATGACTGAGCCTCTCTGCTTAAATGTCTTCCCTTTTGTCTCGTGTGCTGCGGAGACAGTGCACTGTGCCCTGTAATGCCCTATCTCATTGCCCTCCAGACTTCCAATGTACTCATTAATTTACATCAGTGCAGGACTCCGTTTCTCACTGCCCCTCCCAGGAATCCCCTGGTTGCCTCTGTTACCGTGGGGCTGTAATCCCTCGGAGCAGCCCCTGGTCCTTTCGACTTATATTCAGTGCCAGTGTTTTCCTTGTCCAGCCACAGAGCCAGTGTCTTACCCTCTAAGTGCTGGTTCCCCATAAGGGAGACAGTGTGTAGAATCCAAGTCAGGGGCCCTAGACGTCCCTCTGGTCTTAGTGCACCTCTCTAAATAGGCTGCCTACCCTCTTGGCCTGTGTACCCAGCAGCCCCTGCTGTTAGAATGAACACAGCAGACCCAGCCTGGCTCATCTGCCATGGCTGCTCTGAGGCTAAATGATGAAGAAATAATAGAGCCTGCCTTAGTAATTACGTTTTCTCCTCACACAGAAGTGCATGGAGGTGGAACACCCAACTGTCAGCTCCATCCCTTGCCCTCTCTTCTGTCACCTCAGTTTTGGTTTTGGCTTTTGAGACAGGGCTGCCCCCTGGCCCAGGCTAGCCTAGGACTCACTGTGTAGCCCAGCCTGGACTGCAGCTCATAAGCTCTTCCTGCCTCGGGTTTCTGAGTACTGGCATTGCAGGCACACACCCCCATGCCTGGCTTTTTGGGTACTGGTTTTGCTTCCCCTCCTCTCTGGCCCAGTCCCAGCACACATTTGTTGCCAGCTGTCCCTCGTCCGCCCTCTAGGCCTGCGCTGCCGGTTCCATTTTCAGTGTTTCAGACATGGCTCCTGCAGACACCTTCACTGAGTGCCTGCTGCGAACAAGCGAGGAGCTGAGGTGCACTGCTGCTTTCCAGCTTGCTCTGAATAAGCACTTGCTGCCCTTATTTCTGCTCGTCTGTTCCTTCGCTTTCCCCACACAGACCCTCCCCGGAATACATGCCTTTGCCAGCGCTGGTTCAGACCTGTGCACTCTCCTCTCGTGCTCCTTGTCCACTCTCCCCTGCTGTTTCCATGGACACCACAGTTATGTTAAGCCTTTAGACGCTACACTGTGGTTGTCACTCAAGCCCTCTAATAAGCTGTCCTACCTGTGGGCCTGGAATTCCTGGCAGCATAGGCCACATATGTTAGCACAGCTGCCCACCTGACAAAACTTGGAGAGATTCCCTCTGACCTGTGACATAAAACCCATGATTCCTTAAGGCTGAACAAAGGAGGCAGCCTTCCTGCCTAAGCTCATCTTCTGTCGCAGCCCTTGTGTTTTCCTACCCAGTGCTGAGTTAGTGGAAGGATGTCCAGCAACGGATGATGTCCAGCATGTTATGTGGGTGGCCCTAGCCCTGCCGCTAATGAGCCCTGCCCTGGCCGGCATCTGGCCTGGACCACATAAAGAATGAAAGGAGTTTGAGGGTAAAGTGCAGCAACAGCTCTTTAAAAAAAAAAAAAAAAAAAAAAAAACTCCTTCTGCTCGCATAATTAACTGGAGTCTAAGCTGCTGACCCAACTGTCTTTGGCTCACCCACAGGTCTGTCTTGAAAAGGGGGCCGTTCGGAACCGAAGATGACTTTGTAGTTCCTCCACCTGCTAAGCTGACCCGGACAGAAGAGCCCAAGAGAGGTGTGTTGCCTCCACACACCCCCGCCCCCGTGACAAACAAGAATGCTAAGCCAGCAGTGAGCTCCTGAATGTGACCTATCTTGCTTCACCCCTGCATGGTCACCCTCGGGCCACCACCTCTCCGAGTGTGGGGGAAGCCCAATGTTCAGGAGAAGCTGCAGCTAGGTCCTAGGGCTCACGCTGTGGTGGTGTGTATTACTACCCCTCAAAGGACTGTGTCTGACTGTCTAAACTAGGACCTGTGATCTGTTTTCCTGTTGTGCTCATGTAATTTACTGTTTCTCTCCCTGCAAACCACCCACAGTGCTGCTCTACATCCGGAAGGAGTCAGAAGAAGTCTTCGATGCCCTGATGCTCAAGACGCCATCTTTGAAGGGCCTGATGGAGGCAGTAAGTAGGACACCCGCCATAGTCTCTGTAAAAACAAAGAGGGCCTCGTAGCACCCCGCTGAAGCATTTTATAAGCCAACCCAATTCCTCTGTCACGCTGGAACCTTGACCTCTTTTTCCCAGCCATGCTTTCTGTATGCTTGTAGCTGTGCCTGCATTTGACCTGCCTTGGGTGTCCTCGCTTGACTGCGGGTCTCTCTTGTCCCTGTGACCGGCCTGGAGTTGGTAGGTGGATCACTTTGTCATGTCTCTTCTGCTGCCTGAATTTGTAATGGCCTAGGGGAAAGTTTAACTTTTATATTCTTGATTAAAAAGAAAATTCATGTAGCAAACCACTTGGAAGTTGACAGTTTGGCTTTTGCATTCCTTAAAGATGACTCTGTTAGTGCCTGTGTGGTGTGCCCATGCCTCTCAAGGATGATGCACGTCAATTCTCAGACCAGCACCGTGAACTGCTCAGAATAGGCCTGGTGTGCCCTGGGGCTTGAGTGGGCAAAGCTGAAGCAGTGCTGGCTCCAGGTGGGGCAGAACAAACGACGGGGTTGTCACAGGGAACCAGTGCTGCGCTGTGGACACAGGCCCCTGAATCACAAAACCAGTCCTCACCCTATCATCTGCTCACGTGGGCCTGGCTATGGATGTTTATTTCAGTCAGTTGACTTGTTGACATCTGAATTAATCAGGGAAATACCAGCTCCCTTCTTCCAGTGTCTTGTTAAAAACAGGAGCCTGGAAGACATGATGCCTCATACCTTTACTCCCAGCACTCAGGGAGGCAGAGGCAGGCATATCTCTGTAAGTTTGAGGCCAGCCTGGTCTACAGAGTAAGTTCTAGGATGACCAGGACTGATACATAGAAGGGGAAAAACAAAACAAAACAAAAAAGGATGCTGAGACAGAAATTTGGAGTTTGAGGCCAGCCTAGGCTACAGTAAGACGGTGTGAGTTCCAGGACAGCCAGGGTTGTTAAACAGAGAACTCCTGTCTCAATGAAACAAAAACAAAACGTAAATGTGCGTGTGTAAACACACACACACACACACACACACACACACACACACACACACGCTGGGGGGCACGTACAACATAGACTAAAGAGATGGCTCAGTGGTTAAGAGCTCTGGCTGCTCTTTGAGAAGACATGGGTTCAATTCCCAGCACACTCTTCTGGCTTCCACAGGTACCAGGTATCATGTGGTGCACAGACAAAACACACACATAATTTTTAAATTAATAAACATATATATCCAAGTATACACATCAATAAAAATAAATCTTAAAAAAAAACAAGGTAAAATGAAAAGATGGAAGTAATTGTGGCCATTTTATTCTCTGTTCTTCTAGATCTCAGACAAGTATGATGTCCCCCATGACAAGATTGGGAAAATATTTAAGAAGTGCAAAAAAGGGTGAGTAATGACAAGTGTGCTGTGTACCCCTGGGAACAGGCATTCTAGCACTGGAATGGCACGCTTTCAGCGCCACCCTCTCCGGAAGCAGCCACAACAACGCAAGCATTAAAGCTGGGGCCTCTGCTTTCATTCGTTTGTGTGGGAGGAAGTGGAAGGGTGAGTCAGGGTCGCACTCTGTAGCCCAGGCTGACTCCGAACTCATGGCAGTTCTCCTGCCTCAACCTCCCCAGTGCAGGGAGTGTAGGTGTGAAACACCATGCCTCACTTTCTTTTCCTTGCTAAATTATTTACTTAAAATTGACCTTCCTTTGAAGATGCTTTTTTTTTTTTTTTTTTTTCAAAGAAAACACAAGTGTGTGTTTGCCCTTCCCGTGCCTGTGAGCCCTGAGGTGGCTCCACAGTCCTGGGAGTGTGGTAAACCTGACTGAGGGTGTCAGGGCCCTCCAGGCCCGTCCCCAGCCAGGTGCTAGGCTGACCCACTATGCCTCTCACATAGTTTTCACTTGGTGGTGAGCTGGGTTGTAGTGTTGAGACTTGAAGAAGGTAGGGGCTTGTCTGTGTTCACATGGTTGGTGGTGTGCAGCTGTGATTCAAACCAGTTTTGACTGACCCCAAAGCCTTTTCCTTTTCTTCTTGAGCCCCCTACCCTGGCCTGGATTTTCAAGCTATAGAAAATTGCTTCCTGTCTAGAAATTAATTCTTACTATATTTTATTTATTTACGTGTGTGTGTGTGTGTATGTGTGTGTGTGTGTGTGTGTGTGTGTGTGTGTGTGTGTGTGTATCCATGCCACAATGCACTTGTGAAGGTCAAAGGACAACTTTCAGGAGTCAGTTCTCTCCTACCATGTAGGTAGCAAGGATAGAACACAGGTCACCATGCTTGGCCGCAAGCACCTTTACCTGCTGAGCCATCTTGCTGGCCCCAGAACTTACTATTTTTAGTTCTGTTTTGCTTGAAGTGTCTGCTCTCTGGCAGAGGTAAGAGAGTACATAGTATAAGACTTTTTTGTCTTATTTCTAAACCAAATACTAGTTGGGATTTTCTAGATGAATCTAATGGGAAGGGTTAAACCTAACTACTTTGTTTAAACTTCCAAGAAGGGTAATTGGTCAGGAGGCTGTGACTTTATGGAGATGGCTCTCCTGAGTCTGTCTAAGATCCTCTGTGGGTTCGTTTTTCCACATCAGGTACCATTTAGTGAGTGAACACGCTAGGCCAGAAGTGATAAAACAGGCAGTGTTTCCTGCCTGGCACCCCCTTCCACCGCTGGGACCCTTTACTTGGCTCCCCCGCTACCCAGTTCTCACTGGTCCTTGCCACCTTCTGGATAAGGCAGCTGCAGCATAGGAGGGTGTAAACAATGTCCCCTCATGTCACTGCCCAGCAAACCCAAGCCTAGCGCCACAGCCAAGTGGGGTGGTGGCGACTCACGCCCTGTCTTTGTCCAGGATCCTGGTGAACATGGATGACAACATTGTAAAACACTACTCCAATGAAGACACCTTCCAGCTGCAGATCGAAGAAGCCGGAGGGTCGTACAAGCTCACCCTGACAGAGATCTAAGGTGGTGGGGCACTGCAGCCCCAGGTGTGGGAGTTCAGTGAAAGTGTTCTGTAGATCTTATACTTTGGCCAGCTGAGGAGCCCGGGCACCCACCCTGCAGACGCCTTAAGTATCAGGGAAGGAACCTTTCATGTAGGAGATGGCACTGCGTGTAATGTACTGTGTTGGTGTTTTCCGTGTGATAGAAATCCATGTGTTGTGATCGTTGTTTGAATTTCTGATGTGGGTAGAAAGCGAAGCGGGAGAACTTTGTACCGGATGTAACAGACAGTGGGAACCTTTGGGTTATCTGCTGTATTACTTCTCAAAATCTGCCTGTGTCC
This sequence comes from Acomys russatus, assembly GCF_903995435.1. Lineage (NCBI taxonomy): Eukaryota > Metazoa > Chordata > Mammalia > Rodentia > Muridae > Acomys > Acomys russatus. The sequence goes on from NC_067137.1 coordinate 38,144,730, forward strand.
ATGATTGCGGTGGGCTGCTGGCTGGCGCGAGACGAGGAGGCAATAGCTTGTCTTTGAGAATTTTGCATTCTTGCCTGACCTCAGTCTAATCCCAACTGCCTTGGGGAGTGGGCCCAGCCCTGAGCAATAAAGGACTGAGCCCGCTCCGTCCACCTCTTCCCCCTCCAGTGTTTACTAAATAGGGTGCATTACTGGAAACTTCGCTTGCAACTTCCTTCGGACATATTGACTGCCTTTCTCATGAAGAACGTAGTGGGTGACAGTGTGAAGTTAGCTCAGCTAAAGCTGCGTTGTATATACGTGCAATATCTTTTTGAAGGTCTGCCTGTAAATGTGTACATATGTGTCTGATATAAATATATAATATATAAATACAGTATCTGTGTACAGATAGGGAAGGCAAGCAAGAAGACCTACCTTGAAAACCCTCCCTTAGAGAAGAGGTTAAGTTATTTTGAATAATATGAACCAAGCAGGTAGAAGGTTGTTTTCCCAAACACAAGCAAGTGTTCCCTAGCATAGCAAAAAGGCATCGCATGCAGCAGAGCCGTCTGCTTTTGAGAATATCGTCATCCTGTGGGTTTCTGCACCCTGAGTGGAGCTAATGGGAGACTGGACTGCAGCTACTCTATGAGGTGTATGTGCAGGTGTCAGCCAGCTGTGCCCATGCAGAGTCACAGCTGTCATCATGAGCCAGCAATACAAAGCAAAATGCGCCAACTGTACAAGTACCATGTTTTGGAGCTTCCAAGTGTCAGCTACCGTGTGTTTTAACTAGAAAGCATTCATGGATTTACATTACTGTGGCAGGGGGATATTTTGTACACACTTAAGTATTTTTTAAAAACACTACAATGTAATTTTATAATGAATCCTGTAACAGAAATACAATTGCGGGTCTCTTTAGGTTCAGGGAGCTAGCGTAGGTTGTAGGTCATGTGTTTGAGTAGGACTGTTAGCTGTATACGTAGGTAAGAATGCTCTAATGAAGTACGTGAACAAAATGGCTGGTTTTCTAAGATACGGGATACGGGTCATATGATAATATTTTATATTTTGTTTTATGAAATCAGTTTTACTTGTTTTGATTGTACCTTTAAACATGTGTTTTCAGCCAAAGGGATTGAATTTTATATGTCTGTTTCAAAAGCTGTCAGTCCCGTTATTGAGTGCGGCTCCTTCACTCCACCCTTTTTCTTTGTCCTCACTAACCTGGACTTGCTGTGTAGACCAGACTGGCGTCAAACGTAGCCTGTGCTCCTCCAGTGTGGGGATTAAAGGCATGACCACCACGCTCAGCATTCTCTAAAGCTCAGGCTGGCTTAGAACCTTGTGCCTCCGCACTGCGGTTACATGTGCGCACACCACCGCATGCAAAGGATGCTTTTAAGTAAACACGGTGCAATTAATGAAGGCAACTCCCCCAGAAGATTTCCTGTGACTTCTGTGCATTTTCCCATCTTCATCCTTAGGTCCAAAGTCCAGCCTGTGCCCACAGCCTGGGCTACTGATGGCTCAGTGGCCCAAGTCCAGCTTGGGAAGCCAGAGTTGATGGCAGTGGCCCTACGGGCGCCCTTCCTCTCCAATGCCACCCTCTGTTCCCTCCACACTCAGCTCTGACTTACATCTTGGACCCAGCAGCCTCCCTACCAACACCAATCACTTGGTAGATATTCAAGAAACTTATAATGGTAGCTATGCATACCTTTAGGCAACCCAGCCACTTTTGAGACTAAAGCAGAGGGGTTTTGTAGAATTTCTAAGCTCAGAAATAATCCTGGGTAGGACTTAGACCACATGACACAGTAGGTAAAAACTGTCTTTTGAACAGTGATGGCTAAAACACAAGTACGTGAGGAAACAACTCAGGGAAAGGTAGTGGGAGGGTGTCGCAGAGGAAGGCTGGGCGGGTCTCTGCATGTGGAGAGCTAGCTGTGCCTTGGGGGTGATGAAAGGCTGGACTTGTTTCTTCGTTTCTGTGGCCCCACGTACTCCAGGAAAGGAGTGTGTGACTACCCTCCCATGTGGTGCCATCTGCATCCCCCCTGCAGGGGCCACCAGCAGGGCACACAAACTTTAACCCCTGACCTCAGCCTCCTGGGGGTTAATACTCAGCCTTAAAAGGGATCTCTGATTGTGTTCAGGTCTCCTCGGTCTTAAGCACATGAATCCTGATCTTGAACTCGAAGCATGGGAGCCCTGGTCCCAAACTCCTGTAGCTACTATCCCCTTCAAATCTCTGAACCAAAAAAACAAAACAACAACAAATCCAGGCAGCTACCAGAATGAGCATTATAGCTCTACGAGAAGATGACTGGGGGTTTAACACCCACGCCCCAAGTCCCACTGAGAAGGCCCTATGGGAGAAAATGTTCTGGAGTTGGCTCCCTAATGGGGTTAGGGCTAAAGATGTCAGTGACTCCACCACTATGCCCATTGTAGTGAATGCTGATGGGGGCATGAACTGTGACTAGGCATGTGTACAAACAAGCTCACGCTGTACACGCGGGTGCGTGCTTCTAAATACAGAGCTGTTTGTGACTCTGACTCCCACGGGAATATGATGACGGATAGTGCACAAGCCAAGAAGTAGAATGATATTCAATCTGGTCTTAAGAGACTAAATGATGGGAGATGTGTTCTGGGATCCAGAGACCCCGTTCAGAAGCCATGTAGACTCAGAGCTCCTTACGCTGGGCTGACAGGAGCCGTGTCTCCTGCAGCAGCAGAGCCGCTGGCTGCACATCAGAGGCAGAGCCTCATCTTGTGCCTTAAAGGCATGCCGGATGTCTGCTGTTAATATAAGGAGATTGCTTGGGAAACATGAGACTCTACTATGAAATGAGAACATGTCTAAGCTAGAGAGAGGTGGCCTCCCCACCCACAGTGGTGTCCACCTGCCCTGAACAAAATACTCTGTGCTGGAAATGGAGGTTATACATTGGCTCAGCGGTGCCTTCCGCTCCCCAGTGCTGATACAGCTATGGCTACTATTGAGGGCCCAGTCAACCACACACAGAAGCCAGCACTAAACCATGCTACACCACCATCTTCCATCATAGAAGGACAATGTTTGACTCTTACTGGGACAAACACCGGATTTGCTTCACCTTCCTTGATGATTAATGCGCCTGCGTAAGCGACCACCTTCAACTTGCAGACTGCCCTGTCCAGTATCATGATGTCCCCCGCAGCATTGCCCTGACCAAAACACTCACTTCACAGCCATAGATGGCTTCTAGTGAGCCCATGCTCACAGAATTCTCAGGTCTTGCCAAGTTCCTCACTGTCCCAGGGGCTATCTTAATAAAACTGTGGACTGTCCCTTTGGTGACTCCATTACAAGGCTACGTAGTCCTTACAGAGCTAAGGTTCTCCAGAAAGCTGCATTTGGTCTGGATCAACATGGGGACAGGTGCTGAGGTTCCTGCTATACCCAGACCCCTCCCATCCAGGAGTCAAATGATGAAGTGGCAATGGCACCACTGTGATGTGGCCCCTCCCCCAAAAAATGCTTTCTGTCCAGTCATGGTGGCACACGTACTCAGGAGGTGGGAGGGTCAGGAGTTGGTGAGACCCAGCTACGTGGATAGACAAACTTGTGCTACAAGATCCTGTCTCAAAAAAGAGACTAATTCACTGGAGAGGTGGCTCAGCAGTCAGGAGTGTGTACCACTCTTCCCAAGGGCCCAAATTTGGTTCCCAGCACCCACACGGGCAGCTTACAACCACTGGTAATTTCAGCTTCAAGGGATCTGCTACCCTCTTCTGGCCTCTACAGGTAATTGCACTCATATGCACAGACACACACACAGATTTTTTTTTTTTTAATAAAATATTTTAAAATAAAACAAAATTTTTGTGCCTGTTTCTGTTATTCTCTGCCCTGCTGACCTGGAGGTCTCAGATGCAAAGCCAAGGGTGCTTCTACCAAGACATACAGGAGTCCATTGAGCTGACAGGACAGCTGCCGCCCACCATTTGGGCCCCTCATACCTGAGAGGAAAGTTAGGAAGAAGTGGCCTGGGTTGATTGATCCAAATAACCATGTGTTTTAGGGTTCTCATTGTGCTATGAAACAGCATGACCAAAAACAATTTTGGGAGCAAAGGGTTTATTTGGCTCACACCCTGACAGCACTGTTCATCACTGAAGGAGACAGGAACTCAAGCAGGGCAGGAACCTGGAGGCTGGAGCTGATGAAGAGGCCATGGAGGAGTGCTTGCTTGCTGGCTTGCTCCCCATGACCTGCTCAGCCTGCTTTCTTTTATTTATTTATTTATTTATTTATTTATTTATTTATTTATTTATTGTATATGAGTGCTTTATCTGCAGAAGAGGGTGTCAGATCATATTATAGATGGTTGTGAGCCACCATGTGGTTGCTGGGAATTGAACTCAGGACCTTTGGAAGAGCAGGCAGTGCACTTAACCACTGAACCATCTCTCCAGCCCCCTCAGCCTGCTTTCTTAGTCTAGCATGGCACCACCCACAATGGACTGTGCTCTCTCCCATCAATCACTAAGAAAATGCCTACTGCTGGATCTTATGGAGGGATTTTTTTTTCCCTTTTTTGGTTTTTCAAGATAGTGTTTCTCTGTGTAGCCCTGGCTGTCCTGAACTCCCTTTGTAGACCAAGCTGGCCTTGAGCTCACAGATCTGCCTGCCCCTGCCTCCCAAGTTTTAGGATTACAGGCGTGTGCTACCACACCCGGCTTTATGGAGGCATTTTTGCAATTGATGTTTCCTCCTTTTCAGATACCTCTAGTTTGTGTGTCAAGTTGACATAAGACTAGCCAGCACACGTGGAGAAACTGGCCTGCTGTGTAGCAGGTGGAAGGAGGAGCAAGTGTAGCACCCAGGGTGCAGGAAACCGGTAGTGAGGGCAGCAGCTTGAGGCAGGCTGGACTAGACGGGTGAGTTAGCAAATTTCTCATCGCCGTGGCAAAAACACTTAGCTTAACAACTCAGGGATGAAGATGTGCTGTGACTCCCATTTGAGGGCATGCAGTCCTCCATGGTGAGGAAAACGTGGTTGCAGGAGCTTCCTCACTTCTGGGAGGTTGTAGAAGCTGAGGCGGGAACGAATGCTCAGGCTCTCTCCGTTTTCACTCAGACACTCGGCCCATGCATGCAGCCACCACATTCTGGGTGGTTCTTCCCTCAGTTATTGCTCTTTGAAAATGTCCTCACAGGCACACCTAGATGTGACTCACCTCATTAACGCCTTTCAAGTGGGCATTAAGAGTTAACCACTATAAAGGTCCAGACTCTTCAGGAGGAAAAGGTATGCTACAGTGTTGAGGTACGTGGCTCAGTCAGAACGAATACGGAACACATAGAAGGTAGATTATAAATGCCACCTACCACCTATGACCAGTCCAACTGAGGGCTGTGGTAGTCATAGCTCCTCACTGTTGTACACACACCTGTGTGGAGATCCATGTATTATGCGGATCTCTGTTTACTCTCCTTGCGTATTCCCTAACTATGTAATGTAAGATGTAGTGATTTTGGGGGTTTGTTTGTTTTGCTGTTGTTGGTTTTGGGGTTTTGGGGGGGTTTTTTGTTTTGGTTTGGGTTTTTTTTTTTTTTTTTTGGTTGGTTGGTTGGTTGGGTTTGTTTTGTTTTTTATTTTAATAATATTTATTATTATTATTATTATTATTATTATTATGTATTTATTATTTATACAGTATTCTGCCCGCATGTGTGCCTGCCCGCCAGATCTCATTACAGATGATCATGAACCACCATGTGGTTGCTGGGAATTGAACTTGGGACCTTTAGAAGGGCAAACAGCGCTCTTAACCTCTGAGCCATCTCTCTAGCCCTGGTTTTTGGTTTTTGGAGAAAGGGTTTCTCTGTGTAGACAAGGCTGGCCTCAAACTTAAAAAGATTCACCTACCTGTGCCTCTGCCTCCCAAGTGTGTGTCATCACCTCCCAGCTAATATAGTGACTTTTGTCAGTATTTCAGAATCACACTTCACATCATAGTAGATTAAGTTGTGGATTAGTAAGAGATTATACACGCCTCAAAGATGTCACCTTCGCCCAGGGAGGAGACTGGGCATACAGGCTGTCTGAGAAAGGCATGTCTTGTCTGGACATGAAGCATGGTTAAGGTGATGAGTGCAGTTACTAAACAGACAAAAGGTGGGCAGGGGCTAAGAATTCTCAGGGATCTGGCCAAACATTGCTTCTGGCAGCCTCTGTGACATTTCTAGAAGAGATGAGCATTTGGGGATATGGTGGCCTGCCTGTGATCTCAGCATTTGGAAGGTGAAGATAGGCAGATCGGCAGTTCAAGGTCAGTCTTGGTACACAGTGAGCTCAAGGCCAGTCTGAAACACAACAGGAGCTATTCACATCCCACACCCCTAGTGTTTGAATCAGTGGCCCAATAAGGAAGGCAGCACTCACCAACATGGGCTGGCACCATCCAACCCTCTGAGAGCCTCCTTAGAACAAGAGGTAAAGGAAAGGGAAATCCACTCTCCTGGACGGCTGTATCCACCTCATTTCCTGACCTCAGATACCCCTGCCCCAAGTTCTCAGGCCTCCAAACACAGACCAACACTTATACCACTCACTGCTCTACCTTTTCCACCTCCCCTTCCCCTTACACTCTCACTCGTGTGTGTGTGTGTGTGTGTGTGTGTGTGTGTGTGTGTGTGTGTGTGTGTAGGCGCAAGCGCGTGCATGCGCACTTTGACGTGACCATAGACGATAACCCTTATGTGGTTATATAGAGATAAACTTGACTGTCCTCTGTGACAGGCAACTGCCATCACTAGCTCAGCTGTGCCCATGCTTAAATGACCACCCAGCTGGGCTTATTGTCTATTTATTTCTCCTCACAGAAGAGTGGGGAGGTCATGGACCCTTGCCTGAGTACCCAGCTACACCATATCACATGGCCTCTGTGAGGAGCTACAGTATATAGTGGGGGTGGAGGGGAGCTAATGAGTGGGCTCCATCCATGCAGCTGTGGAAAAGCAGTCATTCCTGCTTTCTAGTGTGGCATCCTGTGGGAGGAGCACCCTCACCAATGCCCTGTGAGGAAGCCCAGTGAACTCAAGAGTGAACTATGGACTCACACCTTGCTTTATGGTTGGTGGCCTTAGGAGGAAGGATAGCATTGTTTACATCCTCCCTGTGGAAGGACATTTTAGTGACAAGAGGTTGTCTACACACGTATAGCTCGTCTACCTACCAATTGATCTGTTGCTGATACCATTTATCTATCAAGTCTGTCATGGATCTACTATCAGTTACATAGCTCCTACTCACTCTGCCTTGCTGGAACATTGGAAGTCACAAGACCTCATTTCCAGATGAACTGCCCGCTGTCCTGCTTCCTAGACTAGACAGTGTCTAGTGGTAACCCTGTGACCAAGGTAAATACTGCGTGTGCTCAGGCTACCTGGGCCTCGGCTCAGCTGTGCAGGTGAACACCCTGCTTTCCACAGCCCTCATCTGGCCTCCTAGAGCCTCGGGACCCCTCTTTTCTGTAGTGCCCCACTCTCAACATGCTGGACTCTTCTCTGGCCTCACCCACCATGTTATGCCAGGGCGTAGCGAGAGCGTGGACTTTTTGCTCTGCTGGTGCAGATGGAGTACACGGTGTGCCCAGCAGCCTGCACTGATGCTGTTACCAGGAGCCTGCACGGTGCACTTCATCTACATGGCTGCTAATGATAAGGCTAAGCAAACATCCTGCAGGCCATGCAGGCTGAACCATGACTCCAGAGGGCAATGGTGCCCCTGGGACCAGCAGCCTCTAGCCAGAAAGTCCCTGGGGGAGAGAAGCTTGTGCCCATTATCAGCTCTGCCTTAGAGTCTAGATAGAGAATAGTTAGACAAGGTCATCATTTCCAACCCCTGGGGCCATACTTGTCACACCGCCACAGACATGGCCATCATCTCTTCATCACAGTGCCCTTCTCCATGTCTGACCTATCCCAGTAGCTTTCCCCCTCGGTCTCCTGCCTGAGCCCTGGGGTTACAGTGTGTTCCTACATCCACCCAGAATTTACATGGGTGTTGGTGGTCTGAACTCTGGTCCTCAAGCTTGCACGCCAAGTGTTTTTACTCGCTAAATTAAAACGGATCCTTTTCCATTTTTATTCTTCTCAAGGTCACCCTCCAAGCAGCATAAGTCCAGCCCAACAACTGCTGGGAAGCATCCCTCTGTCTCTCATCACTGCTCTGCTGCTGCCACAATAGCTCCCTTAGGGCTGAGCCAGCTGTTGAGGGGCTTACAGAGCCTCCTCCTTAGCCTGTCGCTCAACCTGGTAGCCATGTTGAAGCAGCTTTCAAAGGGTAAGTGGTTAGGAGGAATGTGCCAAGACGCTCTGGGCATCCAGAGGCTGTTGGCGAGGCTAGGGGTGTGGCTATGTTGCTAAAGTACGTGTTTACCTTATAAGCGTGAGGACCTGATTTGTCTAATTAGCTCTGTCTCTGGGATAGCCCATGATCAGTTTCTACTGTTTCCAACCTGTGTGGGGGCCACACTTTCTCATTTCTTCTCATGTTTTGTCAGTGTTTTTCATACAGGGCCTTTTTGATAGTAATACGGTGTGGCGCCTCTGGACTGAGAGTCCTCCCTTTCTCAGTGGTCTGTTCGCCAGCTGGCTTTTCCGAGCTGCTTCTATGCGGTCCACATTCTCTGTGCTGGATCTTGCTCGTACACCAGTAGTAGGCTTCAGATGTAGACACTAAAGTCCCCCTCCCCCCCCCCCGCTTTGTTGAGGAGCTCTGTGGGGGGACAAAGCACAAGCCATGAACAACCGTGCCCAGCCTTCTCTTTCCCCTTGCTCAGGGCTTGAAGGTTGGCTAGAGCCTCCCCTGGCCCTTTCCTGAGGATGAGCCTTTGTGAGTGTGCATGGCTTTCTAGGTTCCCAGAACTATGGTGGAGCTTTGCAGAGCACCTGTGCCCTTTTCATTGTCTAGTTTTCCTTTTTCAGCTTCTACTTTTTACATGTGACTATGGTGTGTGTATAAATGTGTAGGGGCACACGTGTAAGGGTGGTACATGTGCGCCTGTGGCCTTGTATATGTAGAGGCCAGAAGTTCATAACATACATACATCTTTACCTGTTTCTTTTGTTAATCTGGGGGTTTGTTCTATTTTCCCTGAGCCTCATTGTACAGCCCTGAACCTCCTGGAAGTCAGTACAGAGCAGACTGGCCTCAAACTCACAGATATCTACCTACCTCCGCCCCGCAGTGCTGGGTTTAAAGGTGTGCCCCACTATGCTCGGCAAATTAAGCTGTTTGAAAGTTGGATCTTTCAAACTGCCTACTAACAAGTGACGCCCCCACCCTACCCCACCACAGTACCCACAGCTCCAGCCTCCCTCACACAAGATCCTGGCTAAGACTAGGTCCCCTCGCAGATCTCAACCCTCATCTGCCTCTGGGTCCTCTCCACAGAAAAGCTGGCCTGGCCAGTGCCTTCCGTCATAGTCACCTCTTTCTTTCTCCATGGCTAGGATTACCTACATTCTCTCCATCTGGCACCTCAGAACTGGGGTCCAGGCCCATCCTTGTGTTCTCCCAAGACCTCATTCAATGTCCCTCTTGTATCAGAATCTTCTATGTCATGACAACATAGAAGGGCTGAGCTTTCTCTTTTAGACTGAAAAAAGCACTTTGGGAGAGCTTGGCATAAGTATCTGCCAACTTCAGAAAACTCAGCCAATGTGAGAACAACCAATTACAGGGGGCCTGGCTTCTAGTGGTGTCCCCATGGCCCTCAAAACATGAAGGCACCTTGGCCTGTTAAAGAGCAGAAGCAGGAAACAAACAAACAAAACCACTCTGATCAAAAGCTACTTGGGAGTGGAAAAGTTTTATTTCATCATCCAGGTCACAGTCCATCTCTGAGGGAAGTCAGAGAAACTCAAGCAGAAGATTGACAGGCACTGTGGATAGTCACTGAGCACAGGCACTGAGCACAGGCACTGTGGACAGGCACTGGGGACAGGCACTGAGGACGGGCACTGTGGACAGGCACTATGGACTAATGCTATTGCTGGCTCACCTATTAGCTCGTGCTTGGCTAGCTCATATACAGCCCAAGCCCACTTGTGTAGGGATGGTACCACTCACAATGGGCTGAGCCCTCCTGCATTAATTAGATAAATAAGATATCACAGCCCAACCTGATAAGACAGTGGTTGGATCAAGAGTCTCATCTCAGGTGACTAGGCTGTGCTAAACTGACAACTAGGATACCTTATAACTAGGTCATGAGCTGGTCACCCAGTGACCTGTTTCCTAGTTAGCATTTGGACATACCACTGCAGGGCCCTGGCCACAGCCTGTCTGGACAGACCCAGCTGGGCCTGAGGGATGGAGGAACTGTTTGTATCTTCCATCTGCATCTCTGAGAGCCTCTGCCTCCAGGTAGGGAGGACTGAAGTTTAGTTGTAGTCTGTCAGAACCCTGTCCAGGCAGCCAGATCCTCTACTCTGCCTCCCAGAACACAGCAGCAACCCCAAAATGTTCCCCGCTTGCACAATCAGGGCTGCAGCCTAGAGGAGCCTCATCCAGGAAGGAAGAAGGAGGGGCCCTCCACACATGGGCCAGCCTGAGTGTTAGTCCAGAGACTGGCTGGCCTGCCAGGGCTGGCTACAGCTTTCCCAATGGCTGGCAGCCAGACCAGGAGCTGGCCAGTGAGTGTCTGGCCCAACTGGCTAGTGGCTGCCTTATTCATACTGGCCTTGGTGCACAGCTGGAAGGCACATGACCTTTCTCCTACTTCCAACTCTGGCCTCCAGATGATTCTGGGTCTCTGAAGTTTGCAGAAATCACATGTTCCTGGCACAGAGACCTACCACCCATTCCCGCCCCTGGCTCTGGGCTGGCAGGCTGCACCGGAGAGTGGAGCACAGCAAAGTACAGCAAGCAGGGCCCACTTGAAGGACAAGAGAAACCTGCAGGGCTGGGCAGCGTTGAGCTAGTCACTAGTCCTACCTGCAAGGTACCTCAGAAGCCCTCTGCCCCAAGTTCCAACCTAACATGGCTGCTTGTCATGCTTAGGCACCCTTGAGGTGAGGAAAAAGCTCTGTCCAGATGTAATTAGTCAGGGTCTCAGGCTAAGGACACGTATCTGTGACTCTATCCTCACTGCAGGATCTACCTGAGACTCCAGTCTCTGCTTAGGCTCCAAACCCACTGTCCCCTATCCCTGCCTCCATCAGCAAGGGCCTCTGGGAGGGACAGGAATATGCTGTTTCTTTCCTTTAAAAAGCTCATGGGAGCCAGGCTTGGTGGTGCACACCTTTAATCCCAGCGCTCGGGAGGCAGAGGCAGGCAGATCGCTGTGAGTTCAAGGCCAGCCTGGTCTACAAAGCGAGTCCAGGATAGCCAAGGCTAACACAGAGAGACTCTGTCTCGAAAAACTAATAAATAAATAAATAAATAAAAAGCTCATGCATAGAAACCAGTTTATACACGCCTAGGGGGTGACTGTTGGTGACATGTTTGCTTTCCAAGCACAAGGGCCTTGATTGAGAACCCCATGACCTATGGAAAAGATGGATGCAGCTGTGCATACCTGTAACCCCAGTACCCAGAGGGTGGAGACAGAAGGGGCCTCCTTGTGTTCTGACCAGACAATCTAGCCATATTGGTGAGCCCCAAGTTCAGTAAGACACCCTGTTTCAAAACAACCACACTGGAGAGATGGCTCAGGGGGTAAAGGCCCTTGCTGGACAAGCTTGGATACCTGAGCTCAATCACAGACCCACGTAAAGGTATAAGGAGAGAACCAACTCATAAAATATTCCTCTGACCTCCACATGTGCACTGTACCATGTGCACACACATATATACACAGTAAGAATCATAATAAACTTTTGTAAAAAAAATTTTTTTAATGAAGTAGAGAAGAATTAAGGAAGATACCTAACTTCAATCTCTGGCCCCCACACATGTGTATACATGAACACACACACATACACACACACACATACACACACACACACACACACATACACACACACGGGGGGGAGGTATGACACACGCTAACTCTTTACCTCAACTGGAGTCTGCAGAACTAAATGTGACAACATGGTGGTACCAGGAAGATGTACAACAGGACAATGGCGCGGTGGTGGCACAATGAGAACATGCTGTTGACAGGGTAAAAGGGCTGAGAGTCGGATGTAGTCACCTCCTCCTCACCACCCCATTACACAGAGGCAGTTCTCGTCCTTTAGTTGAGACAGATCGTAGCCAGCAAGACAGGAAGTGCTAACCCAGGGCCTTCTCAGGCTGAGGCTTCTGGTCCACCTGTAGCTGTCCCTCCGGCACTGCTACTTCCAGCCTACAAGGAGGGTTTAAGCACTGGCTTGAGAGGTTTCCTCAGAAGGTTTCGGATCTAAAACCTTGCTACACCCACAGAGGGGACTTCAAAGCTCAATGGCTCAGAGCAGTACCAAGGGGATGCATTGCCAGAGGTACCCTAGAGGTACCCCATACATCCAAAGACACATGGGAGCAGGCTGCCTAGAATCTGCCCCTTCCTGCTGGCCATGTGGCAGGCGAGTGGCCACCCTATTTGTGAGCTACACTTTCTGCAGATTGACAATGGCACAGAGATCCAACTTCAAGGGTCTGTGTGAAGACAGGGTCAGTGCCTGTATTCCCAGCACCTGGAAGGTGGACACAGGGAAGAGCAATAGTTCAAGGTTGGCTTTACTAGGTTGAATAGTGAGGTCAAGGCCAGCCTGGGCTATATAGACCCTGTGTCAAAAGCCAAACAGTAGGACTCAGTTGGTAGAATGATAGCCTTGCATGCATGAGGCCCTGGGTTTGACCCCCAGAACTGCATAAACAGGGTATGGTGGGACATGCCTGAAAAATTAGCACTTGGGAGGCAGAGGCAAGATGACTCAGATGTTCAAAGTCAGTCTTAGCTACATAGCTAGCTTGAGGCCAACCTGAGATATATGAGACCCTGTCTCAAAACAAAGCAAAACAAAACACAAAACAAACAAACAAACAAAACCAAACAAAATGTTAAATGATCAATCTAATTTTCAATAAACGATTCTAATATATACATCATAGAATAAATAGAACACCAGAGCTTCCTCCTGAGATTAAGACACAAGTTAAATTTGGGATGAGGAATTTACACAATTTCAAAGTGCCTCCCCATTAAGTACTTGCAATTCATTTACATTACTTAAAAACAAAAAACAAAAAAACAAAAAACAAAAACAAAAACCACTTTGCAGCAGAGAAAATTTGCCTAGCAGAGGTGTCTGATGCCAGGGACCAAAATGAGTCAAAAGAAAATCAGCCCAAGACCCAGAAATGTCTGCAATACAGCCACACTGACCTTGCCAGTCACCAAAGCAATAAGCTTTATCAAAGGAGAAGAATCTATAAGCAAGGCAGTGGAGCCTGAAAGTGAGAGACCCTTGCTTTTCCTCTCAGAGCGTAAGTAACTTCTGGGGCTGTTTGTGGGATAAGGAAACAGGGTGGCCTAAGGCTTAGGGAAAGGTGATGGGCAGGGCTGTCATCAGTTGTCTGTGTGTGTGTGCTGGCCAGTTTATGTCGACTTGGCCCAATATAGAGTCACTGGAAAGAAGGGAGCCCCAAATGAGAAAATGCCTCCATGAGATCCAGCTGTAGGCAGGCCTGTAGGGCAATTTCTTAATTGGTGATTGGTGTGTGAGGGCCCAGCCCATTGTGGGTCGAGCCATTCCTGACCCAGTGGTCCTCAGTTCTATAAGAAAGCAGGCTGAGCAAGCCAGTAAGCAGCACCCCTCCATGGCCTCTGCATCAGCTCCTGCCTCCAGGTTCCTGCCCTGCTTGAGTTCCTGTCTTGACTTCCTTTAGTGATGGATTAGGATGTGGAAGTGTAAGCCAAATAAACCCTTTCCTCCCCAAGCTGCTTTGATCAGAGTGTTTCATCACAGCAATAGAAACTCTGACTAGGACAGTGCGTGGTCACCCTTCATGGCTCTTCATAGGTCTCATATTTAGAAGGTGGTGGTGGCAGCAGATGTAAGGGTTGACCTACTGATGTCAAAAGGGAACCCATGGGACACTGCACAGGCCCAAGTACAGAATTGGTCGGCAAAAACTACCTTCCAGCTCTTGAGAAGTAACCTAGGCAACCACTGTCATCAACCTTGTAACCCAGAGCAGAACTACTAGTGAGGGACCAATAATATATAAATAACTAAATGACCTCCAAAATTGGTGATTGCTAAAGCCAACTAAGGGAGGTTAGGGACTCAGAGAAGCAGATAGCACAAAAGATCAGCTGACAGTGACCTGTTAGACACCTGTCCTCTGTGGACTGAGGTCCTACTCTTGTGATGGGTTGCCTCATGACAGTGGCTCTCATCCTGGGTTAGTCTAGCTGGCTTGTCAGTCGCCAGCCACTAACTTTGGGAAGGGACCACAAGGGACAGTGGGTCTGGAGCACTTTAGGGATTCCTGCAAGAAAAGAACAAGCAGAAAATGCCCAGAGGCTGTGTAGCCTGCACCCAGTTGCTGTTGCAGAGAGCCCCTCTTGCTGGCCTCCTCTGCAGCCTGCTCAAGGCACAGACAACGTACTGGCACCTCTGCTCAGCTTCTGTGATGTGTGCACACACAGTGACTGTACCTGAATGGAGCAAGGGCCTGGCCCCCCAAAACCCACAGCATGGCAGATAGGATGGAGGGTCTGAAGGTGCATATGGATGACACCGGCTCCTTTGCTAACCTAGGACTTGCCCATGTGGTGAGGTTGGGTGACAGAAATATCTGGAAGGGTAGGAACTGCATGCGGGAAGGCCAGGGAGCCATGGCCAGGGAGCTCATTCACTGAGAACGTGACCATAGATCTGGGAGAAGAATGGGAGAGGGTGATTCAGATGAATCAGGAGTGAAGGAGGCCACTCTGAAAGAGGCTGGTCCTGGCTACAGAGGCTGGTCCTGGCTACAGAGGCTGGTCCTGGCTACAGAGGCTGGTCCTGGCTACAGAGGCTGGTCCTGGCTACAGAGGCTGGTCCTGGCTACAGAGGCTGGTCCTGGCTACAGAGGCTGGTCCTGGCTACAGAGGCTGGTCCTGGTTACAGGGGCTGATCCTGGCTACAGAGGCTGGTCCTGGTTACAGAGGCTGGTCCTGGTTACAGAGGCTGATCCTGGCTACAGAGGCTGGTCCTGGCTACAGAGGCTGGTCCTGGCTACAGAGGCTGGTCCTGGCTATAGAGGCTGGTCCTAGCTACAGAGGCTGGTCCTGGCTACAGCAGGGCCATAGATAAGAGGAAGGAGACAGGGTACAAGAATTGAGACAAGATCAAATGAGGGTTAGAAAATGCAAAGGTTAGCCAGGCAGTGGTGGCACACACCTTTAGTCCCAGCGCTCAGGACGCAGAGGCGGGTAAATCTCTATGAGTTTGAGGCCAGCCTGGTCTACCAAGGGAGATTCAGGACAGTAGGGGGCCACACAGAGTCTGTCTTGAAAAAAAAAAATCAAAAATAAATAAATAATAAAATAGAAAATACAATGGTTGACCCAGTTTGGTGCCTGGTGGGATCCAGAGGAAGAAGGGGGTTAGGAACAGCTTTAAAGAATAATCTCTCATTGGAAAGAAAGGCGATGTGGTAATCAAGCCACCCCCAGCTGGCAGCCCTTGATGACCCTGGCATCGCCCTCCTTTTCAGGCTCTGTCATAGGATGGACTCTTCCCTCTGCAGGGGCCTTTCACAAAGGCTCAGAGCCAAAGGTCTCCCAGGCAGGAGCCTCTGATTTCCAGGAAGACCCAAGAGCAAACATTTATAGTCTCTTAATTTGCCCAACTGTTCCAAGGCCTTTGCTCTGGAGATAAAGCTGTGCACACAGCAGTCACATGAGGGGGCTCTTCTCTCACCCCTGCAGCTGGTAGGAGCTAAAAGAGGACCTGGAAGGTTCTAGAGTCCCTCCAAAGGGTGGCCTCTAAAAGGCCCAAGCATGCAGAGGCCAGGAAGGCCTGGGAAGCAGCTGGGAATCTGTGCACATGCAGTCTGGACTGCAGAATGCACTAACTGTGGGGGTGTGTGGCGGGGGGGGGGGTGTACCTCTTTTCTGTTTGGCACATGCTCATGGCAGTGTTCCAGGATGAAAGAATGACATGGGACAGGAAGCACGGGACCGGAGGTGGGGCCTGCCCTCAGGCTCCTCAGCTACTGAGGATTCACACAAACAAGTTACTTGTCATAAGCGTGCCCAAGGAGCACAGAGCTGATCTGGGCCCAGCCTGAGCACCAGGGAAAAATTTCTAGGAGTCCAAACAGAAGGAGTGTGTGTTGGAGATGACAGTATTCCGGAAGCCAGAGTGAGGACGCACAAAGTCCGGAAAGCCGACTTTCTGGGTATCGTCCTTGTGGGGCTGACTGTAGCCTGATCATAGGAGCATCATATGTACTACTCCAGTTAGGAAGTGACAGAGAAGCCTAATGGAAGAGCTCAACGGGGGTCCCTGGCTTCAGCCGAAAGAGGACGACAGGCTCAGGTGTACAACTAAGAAACCTGGCAGGCGATGGGACGTTGCAAATGTCCCAGAGCTGTGACGCCTGAGAAGGAAGGTCCGTTGCATGTCAACCTTCTGCCTGGAAGCAGCCTCTACACACTCTGAGACACACACAGGGAGGGGACACAGAGAAGCTGTGAGAAAACAGAGGATAAGGTTCAGGGCCACAGAAGGAGCTAGAATAGGTAGAGCTTTTTGAGAGGAGTGAGTTGAGCAGAGGTGGTACCCCAGAAAGTTACACAGTGGTTCTGAGTTTTGAGTAAATGCTAGCCTATGCCTGTGGAGGCAGCAAACCCAGAAAGCTTGCCAGAGAGCTGCGGGATCTAGGAGCTGAGGGAAGGCCCAGCCTAGTGCTGTAGTGTATTAGTTGCTTTTCTCATGGCTGTGACAAAAAAACAACTTAAAGTAAGAAGGGTTTATTTTGGCTCACAGTTTGGGGGCACACAGTTGTGCTGGCTAGGTTTACATCAACTTGACACAACTTAGAGTTAACTGAAAAGAAGGAACTTCAATTGAGAAAAGGCCTCCAACAGATCTAGCTGTAGGGCATTTTCTTAATTAGTGATTGATGGGGGAGGGCCCAGCCATTGTGGGTGGCACCATTCCTGGGCTGGTGGTCCCGAGCTCTATAAGAAAGCAGGCTGAGCAAGCCATGGGTAGCAAGCCAGGAAGCCACACCCCCTCTGTGGCCTCTGCATCAGCTCCTGCCTCCAGGTTCCTGCCCTGCTTGAGTTCTTCCCCTGACCTTCCTCAGTGATGGTCTGTGATGTGAAAGTGTAAGCCAGAGAAACCCTTTCCTTCCCAACATGCTTTTGGTCACGGTGTTTCACCTCAGCAATGGAGACCCTAAAACGACAGTCTAATATGGTGGAACAGTACGGCAGCAAGAACATGAGGTGAGTGGTCACATTGCCTCTGCAGTCGGGAAGGAGGGAGCGGTGAGTGCTGGGTTCAGCTTGCTTTCTTTTTATTCAGTCTGGACACCTCCCCTCCCAACCCCCGCTAATGGGATGCAGTATTATAGCTCTGCATACTGGCTCCACACAGGGTCTGTTCTCTGGAGTCATGTCCCTGTGGTATGGATGGCTAAGCTTCAAGCTCATGAGGGACCCACACTTGCAGGGATCTCCATCCTAGACTGATGTCTGGCCCAAGCTGGCCCCATAGTGAGGATAAGAGACCCAGCCTAGGCTGTGAAGAGGAATTGAGTATTTCTCATCCACGGAGGCCCCCAAAGGTGTGGTTACCCCCTTCAGAGAGCCAGCGACCCAAAATCAGACCAGCTGAGGGATACACAGACCAGGATGTAGAGCTTTCCTAACCTCCTAAGACACCACTAGGTGGCCATGTGACTGGAGTATGAACAAGTATCCCCATGAACGAGGCTTCATCTGTGACCTGAGTCAGCAGTCTCCTTGCAGGGCCACTGTGCGCACCCAGTTAGATGATGACTCGAGGGAATTCAGGATACATCTTTACTGTAGGACACACTGGGGGGAGGGTCATACAATTCTGCAGGTACCCTGAGAGAGACCTGCTTCTCTAGACCCTAATGCCCTATAAAATTGAGATCTGCTTTCATTTTCCTCCCACAATAAACTGCTAGACAGATAAACCCTCATAACCACCCCTATGGTTCATGATGATCTGCACCCCACCCTCACCATCACCACCACTACCACCACCATAACCATCGTCAGCATCACCCCCACCACCACCATCACCACCACCCCTACCACCCACTGAATTTGAACGGAGTCCTTGTGTATTTACTTATTTATTTAAGTGCTGGGAATTGAGCTCAGGGTTGGTGTGTGATGGGTAGGTGGTTTACCTCTGAGTTACATACCTAGTTTTCTTTATATTTTTAGTTTGGCACAGGATCTCAACAAGGTTCCCAGACTGGCCTCAAGCTTGGGATGCAGTATGTGGTTACTTCTGCCTCCCTCACACTAGGACTTTCAGGAATAAGAGGACAAAGATGCTGTCACTCTCAGCCTGGAGAATTCCCTTTGACTTTTAGGGACTTTGCCTCTAGTCTTTACAGGTTATTGGGTTGTTTTTTTGTTTTGTTTTGTTTTTTGTTTTTTAATCTCTCTCTCTCTCTCTCTCTCACTCTCTCTCTCTCTCTCTTTCTCTCTCTCTCTCTATCTCTCGGTTTTCTGAGACAGGGTCTCTCTGTGTTAGCCCTTTTCCTCTTCTCTTTTGATCAGAGAGGTATGTGAGGTGACTCTGCAGGTGGCTCAGATGGAATTATAATCTGATAAAAATAAAGCCAGGGGCCACTGGAGTTGCACAAGCAAGCAGGGCCTTTCTCTGAAAACAAAGCTTTCTGGTGAGATTTGTAGAAAACAGCAGGTTTGTGGCTGGGAAGAGAGAGAGGCCTGAATAAAGCTGTGGGTTGCATGGGAATTCCAGTGCGACTGACAAAAGCTTCAACTGCATTCCAGAGTGAGGGGCTTCTCTCTCCCTTTGACTGTCCCCAAGGTCCTCCCTGCCTCTGTGCCCTGCTTCAGGGTGACAGGCGCAGGTTACCCTGCTTGGCTCTTTACTCTAGTAGTTTTGTTAGGCTGTTTGTTTCTGTGTATGGTGGTTCTGACCTGAGGCTGCCATTGGGCAGTGAAGGTAAAGGAAAGGCCTTGGACTCAGAGCAGAACAAGCCTGGGTAAGGGCCTCTCACAAGCCACTTGTTTCCTTGGTGACACCCTCACAGGCTGCTACAATAAAAGAGATGATGCAGCAGCACTATAAATGCCACACGTGGGCTCTTGTGAGCAGTTGGATGGGACCGAGGTGAATGTCAATTCTCCTTGTAGACCTCACGTTTTGGGAGGATATTGGTGTGTGTATGTGTCACATAAACACAACACATGTGTCAGCCTTCTTAGCATGAACGGGCTACTATGACATTAAACATTAAAATCTTATTTCAAACATCTCCATATTTAAAAAAAAAATTGACAAAACTGTCCATCAACCACACCACCAATTTCTTGATGAGGTCTAAGTCAGCACAATTAGTCATCAGAGAAACGCAAATTGATGTCCCAGTGAGTGGCATCTGCTCCAAGCCCACCAGGACAGTCAAAAGGAAGTCAAGCGACAATCAATTATGCAGTGAGAGGCGGAGCCATCAAGAGTCCATCCGCTACTGAGCAGCAAAATGGTAGAACCACTTTGAAAAAGCAGTTTGCTGAACAAAGCCCAAAGCTACCCAGGAAAGCGTGCAGATTGCGTGATGGCATCCCTGTGAACTTCTGTAGTGGCAAAAAGCAGGTTAATGAGTATCCAAGGCAAAAACTGGAGAGGTAGGGGGCTGACTGCAAAATGACACAGACAACAGCGTGAGAACCAGGTCTTTACCCCAGACTCACTTGCTGGGGTAGTCAAGGGGTCACCTCCTTTAAGCTAGTCTTAAAGCTCCAGACTTGTGGTCTTTGTCCCACTTCCTCTCTCTCTCTCTCTCTCTCTCTCTCTCTCTCTCTCTCTCTCTCTCTCTCTCTAAGATTGATTTATTTTGTATATAGTATTCTGCCCACATGTGTGGCTGCCAGCCAGAAGAGGGCACCAGATCTCATTACATCTGGTTGTGAGCCACCATGTAGTTGCTGGGAATTGAACTCAGGACTTGTGGAAGAGAAGCAGGTGCTCTTACCCTCTGAGCCATCTCTCCAGCCCCCCACTTTCTCTCTTGTTAAGATGGAGTGTCATGTTACCCAGGCTTGCCTCAACCTCGGTCAACTCCTCTAACACAGTGGTCCTCAACCTTCCCAAGGCAGTGACCTTTAATACAGTTCCTCATGTTGTGGTGACCCCAACCATAAAATTATTTCTTTGCCACTTCATAACTGTAATCTTGCTACTGTTATGAATTGTAATATAAATATCTGATATTCAACCTTAAAGGGGTCACGACCCACAGGTTGAAAACCACTGTTCTAGCCTCTTCCTCCCACTCACAGGGATCACAGGTGCGTCACCCAGGGTGCTCCAGGCCCTGTCTGCTCCTTCCTATTCCCCAAGCCTCTTCACCTCACACATGCAAACACACACCTCTGCCTTCCTGCCTTCCTATAAATCTCAGCTCAAAGCCGGCCAGAAAATGGGGTTCTGACGCTAGGGGCTACTAGGGGGAAGTGGTCTCCTGTCTGCACTCTGGGAAGGCAGCCAAAACTGCCCAGCTCAGGCCTTCAAGGGGGTTACTGAAATGACTTGCTGAGGACCCTGGCCACTTTCTGCGGAGTCGGGGCCATTTAACTCTTCCATGCTCTCTAAATGGGGAATGGGAATAGCATGTAAACAGGAAAATCTTCAGGATAAATTCTCCCAGAGGCCATGCCTAGTCAGGACCACTAGGACATCTGGAGTACCCCTGAACTTTCTAGAAAGTAGAGAGGCTGCTTGAAGCCACACAAGCTGTTCTAGCCCCATTTCTGTCACCCTAGAAAAGGAGCCTGAGGTAGGCCGCTTGGGGGGTGGGTGGGTGTGGGGGGGGAGTGGGGCGGCAGGCTGCACTCTATAGGCCACTGGCCTCCTAGCACACTGGTTGCTGAGGCAACCAGCTTGGGTGTGTCCTTCCTCAGAGGAAGTGGTGGCCAGGCCCACCCAGTAGGCCAGGAGGGGTTTTCCCAGGTGGAAACCAGGTCCTCAGAGAGATGTCCTATGTACCAAGGGTCCCACCAATGTCCATCCAGGGTAAAGCATCAGCCACGACACCCTGCTTCCTCCCTTCCTTCACAAGACAGTACTTTGTGAACTAGAGCCAAGGAGCCTGGCTGCTGGGAACTCAAATGGCCTCTAAACCTTGCTTTGAAAGAGCTGAGTGAGAAAGTGAGGGAGAGTCCAAAAGGAGCTCTTGGGCCTCACTGGACAGCCGTGTGCTCTGGAAGGTATCCTAAGACCATCCTAGCTGAGGTGGTCCACTCACCCACCCACCCGAGGGTGAACTGATTGCTGTTACTCGTGCAGCAGGGATCCTGAATGACTCTATCTCCCGCCCCTGCCAAGGTCTCATGAGGCCCCTGTGTGACCAAATGATTGACACGCCCTCCCACATGAGTGAGACATCCAGCTGGCTCCTTCTCATCCCGGCCTGAGACACGAAGCCACTCCCTCTGGCTCCCCCACAAACTGGTTCCAGCACAAGGGCACGCATGGGCACAGCTAAGCAAAAAATTCAAGTAGTGAAACAATCTGCTGGGACTTGAGCAGCCCGTAAGTGCAGTGTTTATGAGGCTATCATCTTGATCCTGAAAATAATTCTGCTAATGGGGCATTCCTGGGCAACCAGAATTCACAATGTCTATAAAGAAGAGGGCGCAGGGAGTTTGGACCTGGATAAGAGCCCTGGGAAACACAGTGGCCTGCAGCTGGATTCATTCACATTAGAGTATATTCTATGTAAGAGTAAGAAAGTTCTCCCAGCACTCGGGAGGCAGAGGCAGGCGGATCGCTGTGAGTTCGAGGACAGCCTGGTCTACAAAGTGAGTCCAGATGGCCAAGGCTACACAGAGAAACCCTGTCTCGAAAAACCAAAAAAAAAAAAAAAAAAAAAACAAAAACAAAAACAAAAAACAAAAAACAAAAAACAAAGAGTAAGAAAGTTCTGAACCAAACCACATAGAACAGATGTGTGTGTAGGTACATATCTTTGTGTGTGTGTTTGTATGTTTGTGTGTGTATGCATATGTTTGTGTGTGTTTACATATGTTTGTGTGTGCATGTGTGTTTTCACAAGTGGAAAACATCCGGCACCTGTGATCTGTCCCGGAAGAACACAAGGATCTAGTGTCTATGTCAGTCTTGAAGGGAAGCCCTGATCCCAGTGTTGTGACCCCAGGAAACAGGGACTCTGGGAGTGAGGAGGCTGTCAAGGTG
Source organism: Acomys russatus (assembly GCF_903995435.1). Lineage (NCBI taxonomy): Eukaryota > Metazoa > Chordata > Mammalia > Rodentia > Muridae > Acomys > Acomys russatus. The sequence goes on from NC_067137.1 coordinate 38,167,132, forward strand.
GGGTCAGAACAGTCAGTCAGCTGCTGGGGTTCTTTTTGCCACACAAGAAGGCTCAACCTGCAGTATAATCGGGGCTCCCCAAAACGCTACCTCTGCCCCCCCCCCATCTCATCCCATTGTGTTGGCTTTTTGGCAGCATTTTGGACTTTCTGGGACTCTTGGGATAAGAAGGGGAGGTTCCATTCAAGGAGTGAGCGAGGACAGCAGTTAGGGTAGAGAGTAAAGAGGGGAAACTTTTACTTTCTTTTAATTAAGTTTTGTATATTTCTGTTTTTCATCAAGAGGACAAACTGCTCTTATAGTCTATAATCATTTATTTAAATTATTTTATAGAGAGACTAAAGTACATTTTCAATTGTGTCAACTATAACAATGCTTTAAGGATTTGAGGAGGGCTTGTAGGGGTAGGTGGGGGGCATTGAAACGGAGCCTCACTCTGTAGCTTGCTGGTTTGAAACTCTTTATGTAGACCAGGCAAGCCTTGAGCATCAAGTGATCCTCCCGTCTCTGCCTCTTGAGTGCTTATTAAAGACAGGTGCCACTATGCCCAGGTTAGTTATTTACCCCGGCTATTCTTGAATTTATGGCAATCCTCCTGCATCAGCTTTCTAAGTGCTAGAATTGCAGATACTAATTAAGGGTCTACACAGGGGACTCAAAACTCCCAGCCACAAGCCCATGGCCAATACATGATGGTGTCGCCCACTCTCCACTTGTTAGGCAAGGAGGGCCCGGAGGCAGAGGCCGAGCCCTTTCTTTACCAGCAGCAATATGGTTCAGGCAAGTGCCTTACTCGCCTCTTCCATCAGGTGATTCCGCTCTGAAGGTCAGCTGGCCAGAGACATCACTGGCCACATGGCTTTCCTATCTGCCTCATTCTGGAACGCTCTGTGCACTGCAAAAAGTAGGCCTCGCCTGGAAGAGCCAAAGAACCACAGTTACATACGTTTCTCCCTGAGGGTGGCGCTCAACATCACAGCCCAGCTGTGCTGGCCTTGTCACCCAGGTAGCCCACAGAGGTTCTCCTTGGGAGCAGAGCCAGCCTAAACCCAGTGCTATACAGTCAGGATTCCCTCCCAATATGGGGTGTGTAGGGGGGAGTATTTCCATCTGAGGCCTCCAGTCTCAGCAGGGTTAACTCCTGAGTGAATTCCATGCTGTATCCCAATGCCAGAGCATACCAAGGGCCTTTGCTGCTGCTGCTGCTGCTGCTGGAAAAAGCCAAGCTAAGACAGGGTCCATCCTGAAGAAAAGGAATGTGGAGGGGACTCCCTCTGCTGGGCCCTTGGCCAGCCCAGTGCAGTGTTCTTCCCTTATTTGCTAAGCTGTCCCAAGTTCCAGACTGGAGAACACGCTGGCCAAGTCACAGCTTAAGGAGTTCTGAGGCTCAGCTACCAACAGCTTTGCCGTCAGAGTAGAGGGATTTCCCCAGCCTGCTGGACTGGGCTGCCAATAAAATACTTGTCGCTTGTTATCCATGGCGCATGGTTCCAAGACCCTCAGTAGACCCAAGTCCCTGGATGCTCAAAAATGTCACATTAGAATGGTATAGTGTTGGCACAGAACCATGCACAGCCTTCTATGTGCTTCAAATTGCCTCTAGATGGTGGTATTCCTAATGGATTATGTGCTGTGCTGGCTGGTTTTGTGCCAGCTTGACCCAAGCTACAGTCAGCTGGAAGGCATTTCTTTTCTTTCTTTCTGTTTTGTTTTGTTTTGTTTTGTTTTTTGAGACAGGGCTTCTCTGTGTACCTTTGGCTGTCCTGGACTCACTTTGTAGACCAAGATTGCCTCAAACTCATAGAAATCCACCTGCCTCTGCCTCTGGAGAGCTGGGATTAAAAGCTTACACCACCATGTGATTGATGGAGGAGGGCCCAACCCATGGTGGATGGTGCCACCCCTGGGCTGGTGGTTCTGGGTTCTATAAGAAAACAGGTAGCCATGAGAAGTAAGCCAGTTAACAGCGCCCCTCCATGGCCTCTGCCTCAGCTCCTGCCTCCAGGTTCCTGCCTCCAGGTTCCTGCCCTGCTTGAGTTCCTGCCCTGACTTCCCTTAGTGATAGACAATAATGGGAAAGTGTAAGCCAAACCCTTTCCTCCCCAACTTGCTTTAGTCATGGTGTTTTATCACAACAGTGGTAACCCTAACTAGGACAAATTTTGTGTAAATAATTGCTAACCATATTTTTTTAGGGAATAAATGACAAAGGAACCTCCCATGGAGGTTCTGTCCTTACACTTTCACACCCACATCCATAATGTGCAAGTTACATATAGGTGTGCACTCCACATACACACACAGCTAGCCGGAGAACTTGTTTGGATTCATCTCTTACAGTGCGTTGTTGACCACTGTGCATTATTTTAAAAGCAACAACAAAGCCTCTTAGTTTAGCAACAATTGTAGACTTACTACAAAGCTGGGAGGACATTGCAGTCCCACACCCTCCACGCAGCCCTGCCCCAATGCTGACACCTTATGAAGGCCACGCACAATCATCGTTGTACAATCGAGCCAGCTACAGACATCGCTGGTATGTCACCAATTCTCCACCCTTGCTCTTCCCAGTCCCAGAGCCAGTGCAGGACCCCAGTATGTCTCTTAACAGGTTACCTTCCATCTGAAGAGCTTCTTCAGTCCTTGGGGTTTCGTGGCCATAGCCCTCTGTGAGAGTCCTGGTGGAGCCTTTTGTAGCATCCCTCCTCTAGTTTTTATGTGTGATGGTTCTTGTAAAGTGAGATTCTGCACATCACTTTGCCATGTTGACACAGGTTGTCACCATGAGTACAGCTCCATCCCTTGAGAAGAATGATCTCTGCTAGGTTTCTACCTCCCTCCCCTGCTCATGCACTATGGGTCTGAGATATTGTCCCAAGTGTCACATAATGAGTGACCTTCTCTCCCGTTTCTTCGTGTCTGTATACTTTCCTAATCTCCCCTTTAACCCTTACTGAGTCTCCTCCCTCGAAGGGGCAAAATTAACTCATTTTGAAGGACTGGTTCTGATACTGAGGAAATCAAATTTTCAGAGACCATATTCGTGATGTAAAAATGACATAATATTTGCCCCTCCCCCCGCAAGACATCCAGTGCTGGGTATCAAACCTACGGTCTTGCATATGTAGTAGCAACCTTTCAACCACTGAGCTACATCCCCAGTTCTTAAATCGACATAATATTTGCATATAAGCTGTGCACCTCCTGTTGACTTAAAATCACTGTCCAGATGATTTGCTATCTCTAATACAATGTAAGGGCTGTGTCAGTAATTGCTATATTGTACTGCTTAGGGAATAATGACAAGAAAATAATATGTCCTTTATCAACTCAATTTTTTAAAACTTAAAAAATATGTATGTATATGGATGTTTTGACTGCATGTTTTTCTGTGTACCACATGTAAGGAAGTCAGAAGATGGTATCAGACCCCTGGGACTAGAGTTACAGATGATCATGAGCTACCCTGTGGATGCTGGGAATTGAACCTGGGTCCCCTGGAAGAGCAGCCAGTGGTCTTAACAGCTGAGTCATTTCTCTAGCCCCAACCTCATTTCTTGTGTGTGTTTTCCACCTGAGGTTGACTGAATCCACAACACAGAACCCAGGGACAGAGTTGGACTCTCCCTGCCATTTCATCACACATGCCAAGTAAGATCACAGCAGTCTCTCTTCCTTGTCACGAGGAAGCTTCTTTCCAGCTGCCTCTCTATCAGTCAGTACGTGGCAGATACCTTTGCCAAGTCTTTATATAAGCTTGATTTCATTTAATCCCATGACAGTCCAGTAAGTAGATTCCATTTAATAGGTGAGGAAACAGTCATAGGGAGGTGAGGCAACAAGGTCACGGGGGAACCGAGCCCTCTGTGTCTTGTTCCTGCTTCCAGCCCAGCAGCTGGCTGAACATCTGGGCTTCCATGGGAACTAGCAGACAGCAACCCATCATACACTGCTGCTCCCCATGGTACCAGAGAGTTAAGCATGTAGTGAGTCGTCCTGTGTCTCCAGCCCTCCTGCCTAACATCTCTGCTGTGCCGCCAGCACAGGGAAGGAGAGTCATTCTGGCAATGAAGCAAGGTCTCCCACCTCTGAGTTCCTGCAGGGCAGAAGCCACACAGAAGGGGGAGAGGGGGTCCTGGTGAGTGCTCCCAACCATAATGATGAGCTACCAAGGACAACAAAACTCAGCCCCGCAGCTCTTCATGCTGCCTGGACACAGAGTGAGCCAGGATGACCCAACGCAGATCTGTGAAGGACACAGAGCCTTGAAGGTGTTCTCTAGGCAGACTGTTCTGGTTGAGGAGTGATCCGAGACGGTAGCAGGCCCTCTCTGAGGACAATCCTACTGTGGGGTGGAGAAAGACCAGTGGAAACGGTCATCAGAATAAATTACCCTCCCCATAAGGGAAAGGACAGAATGGACTACACCCTGTGCTGTGTGGGGGTAAGGAGCCGTGTGGAGGAGAAGGAGAGGCTTCCAGTCAGGGATTGCAATTGTCACTGTGGGTGACAAGGAGTCTCTTGGTTCCAGGAAAACCCCTGGCAGCAGAGCCTGCCTACCTGCACTGAGTTCTGAACTGGGGTGGGGGGTAGGGTACTCTATCTTGGACTGAGAATTGCCTGTAAGTGATTACAATCATTTTTTATGCTGAGCCAGGAGGACAGCCAGCTTTTGGCTATCTCTTCTGAAGGCTGTGTTGGTACAAGAGGGATCATAGTGCTTGGGCAGAGACCTACTTCACACTGTCCAGGATGTGGGACTAACAGGCTTCCAGTCAGGTCCCCACGGGGACACTCACAAAGGCAGCCTGTGCAATGCCTCTGTGCTGCCAATGCCTGGAGCTCCCTTCCCGGCCCGCCCTGCTGCCCTGTCTGGGCCGGTGCCAGCACTGCACTGGGTCATTAGGGAAGCCTGTTTGGCAGCACACTTAATTGCAGCCTGTTGCCTGGGCAGACAGGCCGGGCAGCCACGAGACAGTTGGGTAGTGGCCCTTCAAGGTCAGGCTTATGCAGCTGCCCATGGCCACACAGCTTTTCAAGTCTTTTATATTTTGGGGACAATAGCCTAGGGGCGTCATGTCCAAGAGGCGGTAGGGTGGCATGGGTGGAGAGGTGGCTAGCTGTTGTTGGGTTTGCACTCACTGGCAACATGGACCCGCTGCTTCCAGATGCTGGGTCTCCCTTTCTCTCTCCGCAAATCGGTAGTCCTCGTGATGGGCCCTGGCCCAGGTCCTCCACAGCTCTGGTGACACATGCAGGGTCTCTGACTTTCTTCCAGACCTCCTAAGTTTCAGGGTGGGCCCATTACCTGGGTTCTACCTCTCCAGCCAGTCATAGGTCTCTTCTAGGCTCATGTTGAGGCATTGAGCTCACGCTGTTTTAAAGTCTCTCGGTGAGAGCAGAGCATGCCACAGGCAAGGGAGGCATGCCAACAATAACAAAAATTAACCCCCATCCCCTGGGTGGCTCTGCCTGTCCCATGACACCCAGAACAAATGAGCACCATAGCTGAACCTTCAAGAAGGTTCTCTCTGCTGCCCATTCCCCCTGGTGGATGGTGTATCTTGTCTCTCCTGCCTAATGATGAGAAACTCAAGGGCAGAGAGTGAGTTTTAATTTTCATTGACCCCAGATTCTCCTCCTTGGCCATATGCATGCTCCCTCAGAGAAGTCACCAGGAGACTAGGATACTGTGGCTCTATTCTTGGTTTTTGTTAACAAAAGATTCAAGTTGAGACCATGTGGACTCTCTATTCCAAGCATCTATCACACACACACAACCTGCTTATCTCTCTCTCTCTCTCTCTCCCCCCCCCCCCCCGCCTTCCTCCCCCTCTCCCTGTCTCTCTCTTTCTCTGTCTCTGTCTGTCTGTCTGTCTCTCTCTCTTCCTTCTCTGTCCCTCTCTTTCTCTTAGACTGAAGACAAATGTCACAGGGAGGGGACCCAGCCTGGAGACACAAAGAAAGAAGGCAGCGGTTGTCAGCCAGAATGCAGCCACCAACAGCCCAAGCTACATGCTGGGTCCTTAGCGTGGGTCCTCTGGCTGGCAGGGGCTATGCAGCACTCTGAGCCCAGCCTACAAGCAAGTCAGCTGTTAGCAGCCTGAGGGCTGGGGAAGAAAGTTCTGACTTTAGTGAGGAGGTGGTTCCCGGGGCCATCGCTCACCAGCCTGTGATGGCAGTGGCGTTGCTTTATTCCTCTGATCCTCAGTTTCTTCCTATGTAACCTGCAGCTGACATGGAGGGGTAGCCCACCAGCATCTGCTCAAAACGAGCCTACTACTGCTATTTGATGCTTGTCTGTGGCTTCAACCTCTTTGCGTCGGATACATCAGACAAGGCATCACTGTGGTTTCTCTCTGGAGTCCACTAGACCTCAATTTCCCCATTTGCAAATAAGTAGACAGATCTTGATGGTAACTGTCTTAACTGTCCCCTGTGAAGCCAGGGGAGAAGCCTGGGGCTCTTAGCAGGAAACCAGCGCTCCACCACAAGCAGTCACTGATTGGTAGAAGTGAACTACTGACAAGGTGTTCAGCCAACCAGAAAGCCAGCCATGTAATCAGTTCCCTTTGCGTTCTGGTGTCTCTTCTGCTTCTGGCCTGGGGAGCTCCACCCAAAGAGAAAGAATGGCAGGAAGAATGGGTAGGCCCCCGGCTTGTCCTCTAGCTCTTCCCAGCTTCTCACGTGGTGAGCGGGCAAGGGCAGGGAGAACAATGGCTAATAACTCCTTTCTCCTATGTTGGTTTCATAGCTGGACTCTGGCCAAATGCTGTACTATTTAATAACTAGAGAGGCCTGGGGCTGGGTGGGGTCACACTTGGAGAAGGGTCACTGAGTGACTCAAGGGTGACCTCCTGGGGGTCCTCACCTCTCAGTAGCTTCCAGGCCCAGTTCTTCCAAGTTTTCAGTAGACAAGAGACTAACTAGCCCCAGTAGATCCTTGGATCGTCACATCTGGAATGGGTCCCCAAGCACGCCTAAGTCAAGGATTCCCAGGTACGGCTTCTCTGACCACAAGATTTCAGAACAGAATTGGGAGCTGTTAGAGTGGCTAATCTTTTCTTTTGCAGGGATGTCATAAGAGCTATCTGTGGCTCCCATCTTGCCTCAGAAGATAGGGCACCTTAGCAGGGAAGACATTGGAAAGATATGCTCTCAGAAGAAATGATAATTGCTGATATATTTTATGTTTCAGCGCACTTTGTTCCACTGTAACTCAATATCACAAGTGAGGCAGTTTATAATGAGCCTACAGAATTTGTTGACTCATGGTCTTGGAACCTGGGCAGTCTGAGATGGAGGGGTCAGTGTCTGGTAATGTCCTTTTTGCTATGCCACACATGGCAGAAGGGCAAAGAGACAGCATCAAGGAGAGCAAGATGGGATCAAACCTATCATTGCATAAGGAACTTACAACCTTACCCCACTCCTGGAGGGGAGAGCTTTTGTTGCTGAACCACCCTGTAAAAGTTCTACCTCCTAAAGCCACCAAAGACCAAACTTCCATCATACGAACTTTAAGGAGCCTGTTCAAACCAAGCATAATTTTAATAACGGAAACATGCATAGTATGGAAGGAAAAACTCAGACCCTGACCTTAGTTCTGTGTGTTTACAACAAAAATCACGAACATGAATACTTTGACCATAGTTCAAGGCTAATTAGAAACCTAAGGCTAATGCCAGGTGCAGTCACACACACCTTTAATCTCTGCACTTTGGAGGCAGAGGCAGGTGGATCTCTGTGAGTTCAAGGCCAGCCTGTTCTACAGAGTGAGTTCTAGGACAGCCAAGACTTCACAGTTGGACTCTGTGTAGTCCCAAACCAAACCAACACCAACAAAGAAAGCCTCTGTGGTTGGTTCCCAACCTTTCTCATCTCCCCACGTCTGGACCTCACCTGTCCCCAGCAGGTGGCTGTTGTTTGCAGGTAGTTAGGTTGGTGAAGTTCAGATGAACCCTGGCCTCTCTGTTCCTAACTCCCCTGTAGCTCCAGCACCCTCTTTCCTTACAGCACCCTTTGTCCCACAGCACTCCCCATGAAGCAAGCCCTTCTCCTGCTCAGGAGCAGCTCCGTGTTCTCCACTCCCAGCACAGGCTGGTCATATGCACGGAATCTCCTCTGCTCCCTAGACATTTTCCCTACAGCATGTACATGGGCTCAAGTTTCTGCTCTTTTAGTTCAAAGTCCCTCCAACAATCACTGAAAATCTGGGTGGCTTTTCAATAATAGGGAAAACAGTTTGGGCAGGGGTGGGAATCAAAGAAATACCATGGGCTTTCTGGATTCTGTCCCCCCCCCCCCCCCGTTAACTTAATAAAGGCTTATGGGGAGAACTCCATTAAACAGCTGGGTGTGTGTAGCACATAACTGTAACCCCAGCTCTCTGGAGGCAGAGGCAGGAGGACCCACAAGCTTAAGGCCAGCTTGGGCTGTAAAAGTGAAAGGGGAGGGGAAGAAGGAAGAAGAGGAGAAATTAAAAAACGCACAGCATTACTGAAAGTACTAAGGAAATAGGAAGCTCTAGAGATTGCTCAGTCAGCACAGTGCCTGCTATGCACATAAGAACCTCAGCCCAGATCCCTGGAACCAAAGGGGAAAAAAACCAAACAACAACAACAACCCAGGCAGGCTATGTGCTTGTAATTCCAGTACTAACAAGGCAGAGATGGGGAGTCCCTATGGTTCAATAGCCAGCAATTGGTGAGCTCCAAGTTCACCTGTCTCAAAACATAAGGTGGAGAATTAATGAGAAAGACACCCCAATACCAACTTTTACTGGCTTCCATACCCACATGCACTATGTGTGGGCACGCACGGGCGCGCGCGCGCGCACACACACACACACAGTGTGAAACTGGCTTTGCAGTGATCAGTGAGGTAAATGGTCATAGCAGCATAATGTAGGGGTACTTGACAATACCATTCTGGGTTAAATGCAAGTATAAAGTCACTTGTGGCCGTGCACACTTGCAATACAGTTACAATCTGTCCCAGAAGAGTCAGGGAATCTTGGCTAAATTCAAGGCTCGGGCAGGGAGGGTTACCATGAGTTCAAAACCAGCTCAGATTATGTAGCAAGGCCCTGTCTCCAAAACAAAAGAAAAATGCATGCACATGTATCAGGATTTTTATAGCAGGTGTATTCATAATAGCATCAGACTGGAAACAATCCTAATGTCTACACTACAGCAATATGGGTTTTTAGAAGAAAATAAACATGGGACCTGGGAAGATAGTTCAGTCAGAAACATTTTGCTGCCCAGAACCCATGTAAAAATCCAGCACACACTTGTAGTCCCAGCACTAAGGAAGAGACAGTTTCCTGAGGCTTGCTGCCCGGCCAAACCAGTCTAATTGTCCAGCCCCAGGTCCCAGTGAGAGAACTTGTAACAAAACTTTGACAAGGCAGATGGCTCCTGAGGAACAACACCCAAGGTTGACATCAGCTCTCCCACGCACGCACACTGATGCACACACAGACATACACATCTACGAACAACTGCACACACATACAAACCCCAACTGCATGCAAGGGCATATCGAGTGAAGGAAGCCAGACCCCCAGTTTCACACACTGTAAGGTAACCAATGTTCTTGGTCAGAGAGTCAGGGAGGAGGAAATGGTGGCTTAAGGAAGCTCAGGGGCCTTCCAGGTTCTGGGATTGTGTTTCTTGTTCTGTGTGTGGGTGGCACAGTGAGTAAAAATTCACTGAGCTGTGCATATACTTTGTGCTTTCCTGTAACTATGCTATGCCTCAGAGAGGGGCAGTGGAGGGGGAAGAGAAGGAGAGTCTGGAAGACAGAGACCCTCAAAGCAGTTAATCCAGCAGTTAACCCCATGCTGGTAACTGATCTCTAGTCCTCCTTGCACATGGACAAACACTGGGCCAGCAGGATATACTTACTGGGAAGTGACAAGCAATCTGGATGTCCTGATTATTCAACCACAAACGTTAAACAATTCATAACACACCCTTAATGGAGTGTTATTTAACCATTACCAAGGTTGATTTTTTTTTTTAATGGATTTATGTGCAATAACCTCCAAGACATAATGTGAAGTCAACAGGCAGGCTCCGAAGGTTCACAGGATGCAGTCCTCCATGCAGGACAGCGTGTACACATACAGGAGTGCAGACACATAGGGGAGTCGGGCATTCTGGCCTGAGAGGGTCACTATTCTCTCTAAAGCTGTTTGTTACCTATAGCTATGTAAAGTCCTACCTGCTGGACCATACACTTTGAGTGACAAGGGTCTTATGAAGTCATTCAGCTTATTAACGTATCAATAGCCTCTTGAATAGGAGTAAGGTCACAATCAGAAGTTTGCCAGCCATGGAAGCCTGCTTAGCTATCTGGAAGATGGACTAGATATGGGTGGCCCTGGGGTTATGCCTGAAGAACCACGCCCCCAGGCACGTCTGCCATCCATGGAACAGCCTGAGAGAAGCTCTAGGTCCCAAGAGAGCCTTCTGTCCTGCAAGAATGAAGCAGGCAGACAGCAGGACTTGGGCAGGACCGTACTGCCAGAGAAGTGATCTGGACCCAGAGCCCAAGCACTCGGGTTTGTACTGAGCAGTTGCCAGGGAGCCGCACGGCAGACTCAACCAAAGCAGGACGAACTGCTTCTCTCAGGCAGAAGTAACATCTGGAAAGCAAGGCCAGGTACTTGACCTAACATCAGAGCCTAGGGTTCTGCATGGAAACTCAGAGGAGCAGGAAGGCAAGAGGGTGGAGACCAATGTGGGAAGCAATAGGGAAAGATTGGGGTGGGGGGCGTGTGGGCTGGAGTCAGGTCCAGGACAGTCACAGATTCCTGGGTAAGTTTGAGAGTCCAAGTTTGTTGTTGTTGGTGGTTTTGTTTGTTTGTTTTGAGTATGGGTCTGATGCACTGTTCACTTTTGGAAAAAATCCTTCTGGTAGTGAGAGGCAGATGACAAAGTGTCTTCCGCCTAGAGGTAGGGAGGTTGGCTGGAAGGCAGAGACAATACTTTGGTTATGTCTGTGTAGTGGCCTGGGCAAGGGGAGGAATGAGTGATGAGAACAGTTGGAGCGGTAGTTTAGAGGAAATGGTGACGTAACTGGTGAAAGAACAAACACAGGAAAGGGAGGGGCTCAAGGGGAGCCATGTTAGTAGGTCAGGAAGCAAGCTATCCAGGGGCACCTTGCTTGAGTGATGACATCACATCTGGGTAAACACAAGTTCACTCCCAAGGGTGCTGGATCAGAGAGAGGTACCTGTGGGTGCTCCAGTACCAAAGCCAGCAGGGCTGACAGGGCTGACTTAACGTTGACTCATTAAATCAACAGTTACCACGAGCTGATATGGATAGATCAGCCGAGCTCCCTGTTCCAGAAGAAGAGACAGACAGTACACAAAGAAACAGAAACGCTGCAAACCACGGAAAGCGCTACGGGGCGTGAAGGTGGAGTCAGCAGTGAGAGAGTGAGGGCAGCCTGAGTCCACAGGAATGCTGGAAGAGGCTTCCCATGAGAGACGTACCAGTAACGTCACAGGACACACCAAGGAAATAACAAATGCTAAGCCCTGGAGACAGCAGTTGATGTGACAGATGACCCAGAGAGGGCCTTGACCCTTGTCTTACGTTTGTGTTATTATAACAAAATACCTGAGACCAGGAAGTTTATATGCAGAGGGTGGTGTCCATGTGAAGACCAGAGGTTAATCTCTGGTGTTATTACTTAGGAGACACCACCCTGTATTTTGTTGGATTTGTTTAAGAGAATCTCACCGCGATGTGGAGCTTGCTAACTGGCCAGTGAAGCCCAGGGTTGTGCCTGCCTGTGCCTCCTTGGCAGCGCTGGGATTACAAGTGTGCACCGCCAGACCTAACTTTCTACGTGGGTTCACTGCAAGCTCTTAACCAACTGAGCCACCTGCTATACATCAGATCACTGGATTGATGGTTCTGCAGCCCAGGAGCACTCTGCTCACTAGCTGATGGGTGGGGGTGTTTTCCTGTTGGATTAGGACACCCGTGGAGAGTGACACCTGGTCAGAGAGAGTGAGCAAGCTAGCTAGTCTCTCTTCTTTAAAACCTCATAACCTTCCTTAATCCCAATCACCCTCCAAAGGCTCCATCTCCAAATGCTATTAACATGTAACGCTGGGGAATATTCCCAAACATATAAACCTTAGTAGCCATATGTGGGAGAGGACAGGTGAGAGCTGATGCGGCAGATTCTCTGCAGGAGTTCAGAAGTGGGGGTGGGGTGGGGGAAGCCATTATCTCATGGCAAGCACTCAGGGAGCCACTAGGAAGTTCAAAGATGCCTGGGGACTCTGGGTGGGGGTGGAGAGGGGAAGGTGTGAACACAGGGTAACAGTAAAGTTAACCCCGGGCACCCGGCAAAAACAATTTAAACAAGTCTTGGTGGAAGACCAACTCCATGTGTTTAAACTCCCAAGTAGTTAAACAAGTGAATTTATCTTTAAACACTCCTGTTACTTTCAACAACCTCCCTCTCTTTGGCCTACTTAATCCCACTGTCACGACAGTGTGAAACTGTGAGGAATCAGGGCTAGTATAAACCTTGGGCCTTCCTTATCAGCTTACGGACATCTGCTCACCTGTCTGATGAGACTAGGTGGCATAATGCCTGGCTCCTGTCCACTCGTAACAGCTATGACCTTTCCCATATATGTCCACCGGTATCCTGGCTCTGCAGCGAGGCCTCAGGGGACTACTTAGAGGGCTGTCCTATTGCTACACTATGGGCGATAGGCGGGGGCGGGAGAGGGGCGGAGGCGCGCGGCGGCGACTTGGTGGGTGAGTGCGTGCGTGACTCCTGCTCTCCAAGACTTGTGTATGGTGTAAGTGGATAACCACACCTAGAGACCCAGAAATAAAAAAGGGTACGCCGGTTTTGAGTCAGCTCTCACGTAGACCTGAGGACTCCCCAGTGGGTGGCCTTTGTATGGTTCCTGGGAAGGACGTGCTGGCCTCATTTAGGTCCATGTCAGGTGGCTCGCTACGCGGCTGCAGTTTCTTCTGCAGCAAGCTGCAGACTAGAGTTGTAGGCGGCCAGCCGCAGAAGCCTCAGATCTGGCGCCCTGCAGGAAAGAGCGGAAGCAGGCACGTCCCTAAACCCAGGCAGCTTTCAAACCTCTTCTCGGCAGAGGTGCGGTCCTAAGAGCTTAAAAGAAATTAGAGACTGCGTTAAGCCGTCCCTGTGGGTCCTGCCTACCAGAGCCGTCCGCAGGGCCCGGAGAGCGTGCGACCTGGATGAGCAACAGCCCCTACGCGTGGAGAGGACATTACAGCAGCACACTGCCGCCGCGCCGCCGCCGGGACCTTTCCCCTACTTTCCAGGCCTCACGCCCCGCCTCCAGCCCGGACCAAAACACGTGCCGCCTCCCGCCCCGCCGGATCACGCCGCAGCCAGGCCCTGATCACGCGGCCCCCCGCGGCGCCCATTGGCCCGCTTCTTGCCGGCCGGGAGCCGATTGGAGAGCGGCGGAGAGCACGCCCCCGGCAGGGAGCGGTGTATTTTGGTTTGCCCGCGCGCCCCGCCCCGGGCCGCTCCCTCCGCAGCGCCCCGCCCCTCCCGTGCCTCCCGGGCCGCGCGGAGACAGAACCGCGCGGCAAGGAGGGCGGAGGTGCGCGCCGGCCGCAGCCGCTCGGAACACCGCCGTCCGCCGCACACGTGCAGCCTGCGCCGGTGCGCGGAGCTCCCGCACCGCAGCTTTGTTGCCTGCAGGCCGTCGGACACCATGCACTCGCCGGGCTCCACCGGCCCAGACGACGCGCGCGCGGTAAGTGAAGGGACTGAGCGCGGGGCGAGGCGAGGGACGTGGGAGGGCTGGCGACTCCTCGCTGCGGTGGAGGCTGGGGCTGTACAGGTCCGGGCAGGGGCTGCGCGGCTCGGCCAGGGCAGGGTGGGGAGGGGGCGTGTTAGCGCGGCAGCCAGCCTTCAGCTTTGTCTCTTGTCCGCTTCGGCCCCGCCCGGCGAGGCTATTTCCAGCCATGACGTCACCCAAATCCAGAGGAGGACCGCTGTTGGATGTGGGCGCGGCTGGCGGGAACGTGGGGGCGGGGCGGGGGCGGAGCCAAAGCAGGGGCGCGGCGCGAGGGGCGTGGTGAGAGCGGCCCAGGATGTGGGGGCGGGGCCAAAGCAAGGGTGTGAGCGAGAGTGCCTGGAGATATGGAGAGCTAGATGGGACCAAGGCAAAGGGCGTGTTGAAAGCACCTGAGGGGAGTATGAAGAGGAGGGGCCGGGCAAGGGTGGAGGCAAAGCTAGAGGGCGTGGTGAGAGCAGCTGATGGAGGTGTGGGGCGGGGCCAGGGGCGGTACAAATAGAAGAGGGCTTGGCGCGAACTCCGGTGGGAGTGTGTGTAGGGGCGGGGCAAGGGCTAGGGCAAAAGGTGGCGGTGTGGTGAGAGCATCTGGTAGGAGTGTAGAGTGGGCCATGGGTGAAGCCAAGCCAAAAATGCCTCAGGACTGTGAGGCAAAAGTACCTGAAGGGGAGGTATGATGGAATGAGCTAGGCCAAGGCTAGAGTGTGGCTCGAGGGGGTGTGGCAGCTAAGCTTGGTGGGCTTGTAGGGGTAGGGCTGGGCAAGGGGGAGGGGTCAAAGGGAGAAGGGGCGTGGTACTGGGACCTGAGGGGACCCTGTGGAGTCAAGGCAGGTGAGGGTGCGGGCCATCAACATGACAGAAATGGAGGGATCGTGGGAGGTGGTGCATAGGTTTCTGGCGAGAACACAGCAGTGCATGAATTCTAAGCATCCTTTCTTAGTATGGGGGCTGGACATTCCACTTGATGGATAAGAATCAAATTACCATGGCAAAAGGTCATCCAGTCATCTGTAAGGCTGGATAAGCCCCCTTACGAAGGTAACCTCTTCACCTGTTTACTGAAGGGGAATTTCACAGACAGGAAGTTTTGACGTTCAGCAAGTGTGTATGGAAGTATTTGTGTCTTGTGTAGGGTTAAGGTTCTCTCTTGGAAGGGATGGGTTCCAGTCCCTTCCTCTCCGCTCCTGGTTATAAATAAAGGTGGAGTGGCTCGTATGACGAGATGCCGTCCCTCAGTTGTGGTTGAGCTGTCACGTGCTGTTCCTCTCACCCCACCTCCTCCTAGTTTTCAGTGGTAACAAGTGACTTCATGTCTCCGAGTCTGCTGAGGAAACAGGCAGAGAGTCTCCATGGATTGTGCTTGCCACTAGGAAATTAAGCGTGGGGTCAGGTAGTAGAGCTTACACTGCTGAGAGATAGCCCAGCCTTGAAACCTTTTTTTAACTATCAGGGCTTCGTTTATTTTATTTATTATTATTGTTGTTGTTATTGTTTTGTGTGTGTGTGTGTGTGTGTGTGTGTGTGTGTGTGTGTGTGGAAACTGCTTCTCAACCAAGCCCAATTTTCATGCGTGAGAGCAAAAGTAGTGGTGAGGGTTCCGTTCAGTTCGCTTTATTCCAAGACAGAGTCTGTCGCTGTGTGCAGAGTGCCGCGCATGTCCGTGGTAGATCCACATCCTGTCAGGGTTACCATCCTTTTAGTCTTCTGAGCTAAGCTGGGCTGTGCTGCCTTTAGGTTGACATCATGGACATCTGTGAGTCAATCCTAGAGAGGAAACGGCATGACAGCGAAAGGTCCACCTGCAGCATCCTGGAGCACACAGACATTGAGGCCGTGGAAGCTCTTGTTTGCATGAGTTCCTGGGGCCAGAGATCCCAGGTGAGGCCCCTCACGCCTGTCTCCGACTCTGGTGACATCTCCGCCTCTGTGCTTATGGACACAGCTGCACCTGACCTACCAAAGGACTTCCATTCTTTCTCAACTCTGGTAAGAGGAGGTGGGGGAGAAAAGCATTTTTGTGAACTGCCTGGAATAGCTTAGGTAAAAATATGCTGAGGAACCTGTAAGGGGATTGACTAATGATGCTGGCCAGGAAGTTGCTAGTGCTCCCTTTGTATGGTGAGGGGGTGGGAACTAGTATCTTAAAAATGTTTTCTTTTCAGGGTAGGCCATAACTTGCTGACACATGGTCATTGTCCATTGGGCGAAGCCTGGGGGTGGTTGCAGAAAGGGGTAGTAGTGTGCCCGCTTTCCTGGGAGTCCTAAGGTGGGGCCTTGAGTTATCCCAGTCTAGGATGAGCAAATGTGGAAAGCAAGACAGCATCTGCTCCGACACCAGACAGCCTTAGCTTAGTGGAGGCATGTCACCTTTGCTTTCCGGTGGCATCCAACTGGTGTGACTTGGAGTTGACAAATCACAAATTTTATTTCCAGGTTTTCACTTGCAGTGCCAATGAAATTGCTTCCTGGGTTGGATAAGTCAGATGATAGATTTCTAATAGTAGGAAAACTGAAATGTGATCGGCCTGGGCTAGGACCTGGCACTGCAGATGAGTATGGAAGGGGGACTAGGAGAGGAGTGGGTGGGGGTGGGGACTGGCTCATGGGAGCCCCTCAGGGCTTTTGTGAGGAGGCTGAGGAAGTGTTGGGAGCCAGAACAGAGAGGCTCGGTTCCAGAGAACCACTGTTTTCTTGGTTTAAGAACTTAAAATTTCACGAAAAGCTTTCATTTTAAAGTATGAATTTATTTTTATTTTTACAGTCCTTTTAGTTAAGTTGTTTATTTCAGTAGTTATGTGTAACCTGGGGTGGACACCACCCTTCTTTCCAACGAGACACATGCATGGTTGGGAAGACGCAGTCCACATGGGGAGAAGTAGGAACAGCGTATTACCCTCCTCTGCCCCCCACAGAGATCCCTTGGGTACAGCTCACGCAGTCCCCTCCAAATGCATTTTTTCAAAGGCAGTGGGAACAGTGCAGTCAGATAATTTTCTAGACGCTCCTTTGACCAAAGCAACCTTTGACACGACGCTGTTCTTTCTTTCCCTTGAAGTGTATAACTCCTCCTCAGAGCCCAGAGCTCACAGAGCCATCAACAGGCACCCCTGTTATTTCCCAAGTCACCGATTCCAAAGGATGCATGGTCACAGCTCTTCCCCCATCCCCTACTGGGGCCCCCAGAGCATTGAGCAATAGGGAGCCACTGGAGCCGGCCTCAGGGTCGTCCTGCAGGGCTGTGGTGACAAGTGTGATCCGTCACACCGGGGAGAGTCCTGCTCCTGCGTGCTTTCCGACTGTCCCAACTCAAGAGCAACCACCGTCGGGTGACAGAGAAGGACAAGTACAGTTGCTGGGCCGTCTTGAGACTTTGCAGGACACACACTTGGCAGATAGTATACTCACTAACACGGTTTCCTGTCAGCCTTGCTTGCACAAGTCTGGTGGCTCATTGCCCACCGACAAAGGCCAGCAGACAGAATGGCCCACTGCTGTTCAGACCTGCTTACCAAAGAATTCTGAAAGTGACTTGTCAAGGAAAACCACTCCTCTGATTCCTGTCCCTGTCACCAGCCCCCCTGTTCTTTGCCAAATGATTCCTGTGGCTGGACAGAACAGCATGTTTTCGGCTTTTTTGAAGCCTCCTCCCCAGTTGCCTGCAGGGACTGTCAAGCCCATCCTACCCCAAGCTGCTTCAGTGCCCCAGCCTGTGTTCATGGGCCCGTCTGTGCCTCAGGGAACCGTGATGCTGGTCTTGCCACAGAGCACCTTCCCCCAACCTGCTACTTGCCCATCCAGTGTCATGGCCATCGGAAATACCAAGCTGTTGCCCCTTGCCCCTGCTCCAGTGTTCATTGCCTCCAGCCAGAACTGTGTCCCTCAGGTAGACTTTTCCCGAAGGAGGAACTATGTTTGCAATTTCCCGGGCTGCCGGAAGACCTACTTCAAGAGTTCCCACCTTAAGGCTCATCTTCGCACTCACACAGGTAAGTGGTGGGAACCTACCTCAGGGGAGGAAAGCCTCCTCCTTTGAGAGGCAGGTGCCTGCTGGAGGAGAGAATGGGGGCTCATGATGGGTTTCAGGGTGCACTTCACTGCAGTAAGCGTTGTGTTTATACTCAGTAAAAACATCCATGTGACTTGGAGGTCTGTCCAGATCATCAAAGTTCACACTGTAGAATGTTTTCAGAGTACAGGGTTTGGGGATTTGTTTTTTTGTTGTTTTGTTTTTGGTTTGGTTTGGTTCTGAGAATATGTAGTTCTTACTTTAAGAACTCATACAAGAAGTTGTAAAAACCTACTGGCTTTATTTTTTAAACATTCTCCGGCTGTTGGGGCAGCCACATGTGCTCAGTCTGGTTTGACTGAGAACTGGATTGCACATTCTCACTGGTTGAAGTTTTACACTTGGATAGCTTCATGAGCTGGTGGTGCCACGCTGTCCAGCGGGGCCTGAGTGCCAGGAATCACTTAGGTAGATTAGAGCGGCGTTTCTCAGGTGCTCTGTGAGTGGATGGGAGGTTTGGCGTTTGTTAATGGTCCTGTGGTTACGAGATCCGCTTGTTAAACCTGACTTTAGAAAATCACGTATTTGCATGTAAGCACATGTACAGATGAGAGGCATACAGGAAAGTGCGCTTTGTGAACTCTTAATCATGGAACATTGTTCCTTGGTCCCATTCAAACATCTGAATGGTGGACTATAATACAGAAAAGGCCTGGAGAGAGTCACTGCTGTATTTTATTTTTATTTCAACATAGTGTTGGTATAGGCTGGCTTCCGGTTAGCCCAGTGCACTCTAGCCCATGGCAGACTCCACTGCAGAACAGCGTGCAGTCTGGTATTCAGACATTCCAGAAAAATTACTTCTTCATACTCTGGGGCCGTGGTTGGCTTTAGGATGTGGACCTTCTAGCCCTGTGAAGTGCTTGTCTCCCGTCAGAGCAAACACAGGCTCCTTTGTTCTCATCCATCTGCCTGTTTCCACACTTCAACCTCGGCCCTCCCCAAACTCTGCCACTGAGATCCTTTCAGGCCCTGCCCCAAATTAGTTGGGTGTTTGTTGATGTCTGTCCTCTTTGACCCTGTGGGTTATTGTGTGTCTCACCACCTTTTCCTTTGTTTCTTCATTTTTGCTTTGTTTTACATTTTCAGGATTTGTTGTTGCTGTTGTTGTTGCTGTTGGGTTTTTTGGGGGGGGGGGGTTGGTTTTTTGAGACAGGGTTTTTCTGTGTAACCCTGGCTGTTGCAGACTTTCTCTGTAGGCCAGGCTGGCCTCAAACTGACAGAGATCCACCTGCCTGTCCCTCCTGAGTGATGGGATTAAAGGCCTGCACCACCATACCCTGCTTGTTTTTATTATTTTTAAATTTATGTTTCTGGGTGTGGCTGTATGCTTGTGAGTGCACTGGCCTGTGGACTTGGCCCCCTGGAGCTGGGATTACAGGTGGTTTTGAGCTGCCACTCTGAGTACTGGGGTCTGTGGTGGGTGCAGCACGCACTCCTAATTTTTGAGACCGTCCCTAGTTTTTTCATTACTTATTTATCTTAACTGGATATATATTCCCTGGTGTCACGCTCATAATGATGGTCGGCCACCTTTAGCAAGGTTGTTTTGATGGCTGTGTCGGATGAAAGGGCAACCTGTTCTGTTCACACGGCTCTTTGGAACGGTAAAGCCCCATTGTTTTTTGCTTGGTCTATCCAGACGAACTTTACATCAGAGCACAAATTGCAGATTTGGAGAGGTGACTGGACCTCCGTGTTTACTCAGTCTCCCCAGGTAGAAACACGGACAGCACTGTAAACCCTGCGATAAAGCAGTTCCTCCCGTGCTTCTCAGAGAAGGAAGTTAAGTTTAAGTAAGCCTGTGGGTCTGAGGAGACCACTGCTTTTGTCACTCAGCAGCCCTCCATTGGAGTTTTCATGAGCGCTGGAACTTCAGGTGGGCTGACTTCAGATAAAGGCTGTCTTCCAAGTTCTCTTCCAACCTGAACAATGTTTAAACGTGAAGAAGCTGAGGCAAGTAGGTACTCCATTTTGGCTGAAAACAAGGAATCTTATAAATCATGTGCCAAGGGGCTGGCAGTCTCCTGGGCATTGGGTATGCTGTTTGACGTTAGGGGAGCAGGGGGTAGGAAATGTAGCCGTCTGTGTCTGCTTCCAGATGTTTTGACGGTATCTAAGACAGTGCTAAAGAGTAGTCCACCAAGCTCTAAAAGCATGTGTTATGCAGTATCTGTAAGGGCCGGGCTGCCCTTCCCTGTGTGGCAGAGAACATCATCTGGTACCATGGGTTAGTATGCCCGAGGGCTTGCTTCTATAACAAACCACTCCTGTGACTCTGCTACTCTAGAATATTCCAATGCTCAGGATCCAGTAAGCAACCAAAGCTCCCTACTGCCTTTTAGGTGGCTGGTGTGTGACTGCATGATTACATTTCTAAGGTGTGAAGTTTGAGGTCGTAGTCAAACCACATCAGCCGCCTTGTGCTTGCCACGGAGATCCTGACGTACACAGAATACGAAGCCTTGCTGCTGGGTTTTCTGTTAATTTAACTTTGAGGGCTATAGAGATTAGTGTCTCTTCAAAATTTAGCAATCGCTACCAGCTACAAGAAATCCAGGGAGAGACTGTATAGCTCTGACCTTTGTGGTGGCCAGTATTGATTGACAGGGTCGAGAGTCACCTAGGCCTCTGGGCCTTGAGGGAGGATTATCTAAATCAGGTAGTTACAGAGGGAAGTCCCCACAGTGCCTGGGGAGGAACGGGGCCTGTGCTCGTCAATAAAGGGATTTGAAAAGCAGGCTGAGCACCAGCAGCCATTTCTCTCTGCTTCTAGACTGTGGACAAAATATGACCAGCCACCTCAGGCTCCTCCCACCACTTGTCCCCTGCCACGGTGGACCTGTACCCTCAACACTGAGCCAGACTAAACTCATCCTTAATTGGCTTTTGTCAGCACCATGGAAAGTAATAATACAACCTATTTGTCAGTGTGGTAGGAAATATGGACATGGAATAATGATTCTAAGAAATCTTAAAGCCCCTTGGAGGGACTTTTTGGGGTTGTGTATAGTTTTGCCTCAAAGAATTATTTCTTTAAAGAATTTTCCTCCCACCTCTGTGGATGGTAGTCAGTTGGTAGAGAGCCTGCCCAGCATGCATGGAGCGCCAGGTTTGACCCCAGAACCCCATAAAATTGGGGAAGGTGGTGCATGTTTGTAATCCCGGCACATGTGAAGTAGAATTAGGAAAATGAGAGCTTCCTGCTGCACAGGATGTTGGAGAGGCTGTCCTGGTCCTCACGAGACTCTGTCTCAAAATGCATCCTACATCCCTTAAAAACAAAACGAAACAAAACAAAACAAAAAAAACCACATTTTCCAGAGATAGTAGGATCTCTCAAGTTCACAGCCAGTCTGGGCTACTAGGCAAGTCTAAGAAAAAATATATCCCAGGGTGGTGGTATCCACCTTTAATCCCAGCACTTAGGAGGCAGAAGCAGGCAGAGCTCTGTGAGTTTGAGGTCTGGTCTATGTAGGGAATTCCAGGCCAGCCAGGGCTATATAGTGAGACCCTGTCAAAAAAAAAAAACCTGTCCCTAAGTATAGAAATAGATTTGCCTTTATTTTTCTAAAACTGCGTCTTAAAAGCCAGGGATAGTGGCACATGCCTATGACTTCAGCACTTACGTATACTCTTAAGTCCTAGACCAGCCCGGCCTACATAATAAGTCCCCATCAGAAAAGCAACATGAGGCTTCACATGTGTGTATGTTAAATTTTTGAGAGATTAGCCTGGTTTGATACCCGTGGGCTTTGGCATATCGCATCATGGGAGGGCTTGCTGAGTTCTGAGCTGCCCAGTGCTGGTACAGCAGGCCTTACTCTTCTGACATCTGGTGGTCAATCAGGCCTGTGGGCAGCTCTCGAGGCCATCTTAGTAAGGTGCTGGGTGTGCACACTTACTTTATAATGTGTTCTTCCGCTAGGGGAAAAGCCTTTTACCTGCAGCTGGGAAGGCTGTGACAAAAAGTTTGCAAGGTCAGATGAACTGTCTCGCCACCGCAGAACCCACACGGGGGAGAAGAAGTTTGTGTGTCCTGTGTGTGACCGACGCTTCATGAGGAGCGACCACCTGACCAAGCATGCTCGTCGCCACATGACAACCAAGAAGATCCCAGGCTGGCAGGCAGAGGTGGGCAGGCTGAACAGAATCGCCTCGGCAGAGAGCCCCGGCAGCATCCTGGAGCCCTTGCCGGCCTCGGGCTGAGACAGCCTTCTGCGGCATTCTTTGAAGGCCTCTTTGGGACTGAAACCTGTGTGTTCTTCTCCAAAAAAACAAGCCACAAACAAACCGTGGTCTCTGGGCTGTAGACGTGGGGCACCGGTTCTGATGGAAATGCGTTAATTTTACTTTTCTGGTTGGGGCCCTGTTCCGTGTCTCTTGTAGTTTCAGAACTCTGTCTCCTTCTCTGACCCTCTGGTGTGTGTCTGTCTTTTTTGTAAGGAAGTGGAAGAAAATTTGATCTAAATCACCAGCATTCAAGCAAATATTTCTGCAATAAAGTTTACAAAATCTGGATTTTTTTTTTAAATATAGCCTTTTTATTCATGTTTTGTAGACATGTGACAGGGTACTAATTTTTATACTTTTTTATAAAAATATTTATATTGTGCTCTAAACACCAATTTGTGGATAGACACTTTTACAGCCTTCTTTTTCATGTTTTATAGCAAAGTTTTGTAATGGCCCTGCTTAAGAGTAAACCTGGTAGCTGGAAGAAAAACAAAATCAAAAGTTTGTTACCAGCTTTTTATAGTGACTGTTTTAGATCAGACCTGGTTGAATAAAGAGCTCTTAAAGGGGAAGATGAACTTTGTAGCTAGCTCCTTTGTATCAGTTTCAGGGGAAATTCTAGCAGCCAATCTTGTATCCCACAGAACTAAAATTGTGATTGGGTGGAACTGGTCACAGGAGTCTGATGTCCCTGTGAAGGCTGTGCCCAGGTCTGCCTGGGCTGCTGACCAGCTGAGCAGGAGCAAGTGTGCAGGGTGCGCAGCATTGACTTCTGGGCCATCTGTCTGCTGAGAGCAACTGATCCTGTGTCCTGTCTATACTTAAGCACCAAAGCCAAGAATGCAGACATGGAAACTCTGTAGACTACCTGTTTTGTGCTACGTGAAGGGTTGAATGGCCACATAGAGAAAAGGGATGCCATATTGGTTGGATAAATCTTCCACCAGAGTGCATCTCATGCAAAGCACAGTATACGGGCACAGTTGTTTGGGGTTTGGATGCCTTTCTTAATTATGGACAGAACACTGAGAAATTCATGTTTCACGAAATGGCAGTGGATGCCACCCAGATTCCCTTCCTTTCATTGTGTGTGAAGGAAACTACTTTGCTCAAAAAAGGAAGACGGAATGGGGATTTTCTAGCTTACCCGAAAACAGATCATAGGCACTGCTTTTCGCCTTGTGAGCATGCGCCCTGCAGATGGTGGTCTCCTATGTCCAAGTGACCACAAAAGCTGGCTTTTAGTTAAATGTTGGGAAGTTCAGGCAATACAGTAAGTGTGAGAACAAGGTATATTGCACTGTTTGTGTGGCCTGAAGGTATTTCTGTGTGGTATGTGTTAGATTTCATATTTGCCTTTCAGTGGTTGGCATTAAGCTTTATTTAAATGATGGCAAAGTTGAAATATTAAATAGATTAAAAAAATGAGGTTTCTGTGTTCAGGTCTTTTGAGGCTTGTATAACCTTTATATGGTCATGCATTCTGTGTTGCTTTATCCCTGTTAAGCTGCTGTTGGTAGCTCCTGAGTTTAGAAACTGTCCAGACCTCTCTCCAGGCAGCTGCTGCTGTTGTCTTTCAACGTAATGTCACGCAGGAGAACTAAGTGTATATAAGTCACGCGTGTCCCAGCACCCCTGTCCTGCCCTCCACCCATCTTAAGTCAGCATCCATACCGGTGACCTTCCAAGCGGTAAATGGCCTCCAGGTGGGATGTCTTTGTTTATCGTGACGTGCAGAGCGATGTCCCTGTGGGTAACGGAAGGCCTCACTCGGAAGGCTTGGTTGCTTATCTGACCAGTTTTGTTTCTAAATAACCCATGTGTTGAAACACCATTTGGCTTCCATTTCCTGATTAGATTTAGGAACCCCTTCTCTGAAAGAGCACCACCATTTGTCTACTGAAAGACTAAGTTAGAAAACAGTTCCTATTCGGAAAAAGACCCCTGAGCCCCAGAGCCCGGGAGTGGCTGCTCCCTTGAGGGCCCTCCCCTCCCCATACGGTGTGGCGGTGCCCTCGGTGCACTTTATTGCTCAGCAGTTCTGCTTGATTTTTTTTTTTTTCACTTTGTTGAGCCTTTCATTGGTTTTAGTAATAAAAATTTAAATGTTTCCTACATATGTTTTATGTATCAGACTTTGACTTATTTAAATGAGTGTATGTAATGTAACTTTTTTCTTTGAATCCTATAAAACTTTCTTGGTTTGCAGACTGCACTTGTGTGTGTTGTATAACTGTGTCCGGTTACTTGTTACACTTGGTCTTCGTATGAGTCCGGAAAACTCGTCATGTTTTAGCCGAACTTGAACTCTTTATTTTGGGCGGTCTACTTGGGTTTCAGAGGACGAAATACAGTGGTAAAGAAGTCAACCCATAAGAATTGCCAAAGTGTGGCAGCTTGAACATTAAAATAACAGCTCTTCCACTTGTTCCTGATGGACCAGTGGAGGCGAGTTTCCATCTCCATGGGTACCAACCATCCACAGAGCAGGTCAAGACAAGATGCCCTGTGTGTCCTTCCTCCCCACCTCTTGGCATCCAGCTGGACTGTGCGATACAGAACATTCATTCAGGGCCCACAGTAACCTTGGCAGGCAGGAGGCATGGGAGCCATTGCCCCTGAGACAAACAGGAGCTAAGTCCTAGAGACCATATGCTGGGGAGCAGGGGGAGGTCTCCCTTATTGCTCCTGCGCTGTTGTAGATGGAGACTGACTTGGGGTCATCTGGATGAGTGAGTCCAGACAGCCACCCTTCCTCGTGAGCAGCCGAGACTTGCCCTTCGTCTGTGTTTCCAGGACACATAACCGACCTCATCTCTCTGGTTTACTCATCCAGGGCCTGGCTGTACAAAGCCTGGCATGGACCGTGCCCTCGTCCGTCATAGACAGTCTGCACAAGAGAAGTGGCTTTGGCAAGAATCTGTGTCGCTAACTGAAGGAATGAACAGGCCTATGCTCTCCACGTTTACCCAGACACCCTCCTGGCAAGTGGAAGAGTGGGGATGCCCTCCCTCCTTTCTCAGTTCACCCTCTTCTTCCCCAAGAGTTAGCATAACCTCTGGGGTGGGACTGGGTGGGGTGTGTGTGTGCGCCCAGCTGGACTTCTCCCAGGGCAGAGCTGCCACTGCTTCTTGTGACCACACAGTGTCACTGTTGAAAGCTGAAACTGGCTTTGGGAAGTCAAACCTAATCCCCCTAGTACCACAAGCAACCACACACTGTTGCTTCAGTTTCTGGATGTGCAGTTTTAGGACCCACCCTTCTTGCCTCCTGTGGGGCCTCATTCTGAGGTACCAGCAACTTTGGAGTACAAGCAATGGGCACTACCTGGGGAGGGGGGTTTCAAGCGCTTCTCTGTCTTTCCTAGGCTCCATGCCGCAGAGAGGACAGCTCTTCCTTGCCAGCACTGGATAGGTTTCTATGTGGACTCCTGGCTGGCCTGGAACTCACTCTGTAGACCAGGCTGGCTTTGAACTCAGAGATCCACCCGCCTCTGCCTCCCAAGTGCGTGCGCCACCACCATCCAGCAAAATAAGGGTTTCATTATACTAGGAAACAGTTTCTTGCAGCCTTTCAAGGTCTAATTTACTCCAAGGTTAGGCTAGCACCCCAAAAAAGGTCTAATTATGGAGCCTCCTTCCTATAGGAGTCTAATACATGATTTTTGGGCCAGCAGAGGGCTCACTGAGTAAAGGTGCCTGTCACCAACCAGGTGACCAGAGTTGGCTTGCTGGATGCGAACCAACTCCTGCAAACGGTCCTCTGACTTCCACATGTGCACCACACATGGGCACTCATGTACACACACAGACACACGTGCACATGCCTGTGTGCACATACACAAAGTAAGTTAGAGTGTAATAAATTATTGTAAAAAATAAAATGTGATTTATGCTCTTGATGCTCAGAATCACCCAAGGACACCTTCCCCCTAACTGTGTCCAGTGAGTTAACTATACACAGTTTCCATAAGAATCTGGAAGGTTAGATTTATGAAACCCTTCTGGGAAAGGACCCCTACCATCTGTCTACTGAAAGACTAAAGTTGGAAGATGATTCTTATCTGAAAAGGGCTCCTGAGCCCCAGGGGCAGAGAGAGTGTGTGTGGTGTGGGTGCAGGATTGCCGTGACATCCATGCATGTGGGAGTCAGATGACAGCCTGTAGGAGTTGGTTCTTCAACCACTGGGCCTCAGGGCACAGAACTCAAGTTGTCAGGCTTAGCAGCCAAGCCATCTCCTTGGCTCTTAAGGAAAAAAAGTCATTACGCCGAGTGTGGTGGTGTATGCCTTTAATCCCAGCACTCGCGAGGCAGAGGCAGGCGGGTCTCTGTGAGTTCCTGTGCGGGTGGAGGGTGGAGTGTTAACACAGGGTTCTCTGTGTGGCCCCGGCTCTCTTGGAACTCACTCTGTAGACCAGGCTGGCCTCGAATTCAGATCCACCTGTCTCTGCTTCCTGAGTGCTGGGTTTAAGGGTGTATGCCACCATGCCCAGCTCTGCCCAACTCTTGACAGGAGGAAAAATACCCCATAGACCTAACACTCAGCAGCTGATCTGGCTCCTGGTGATAGACTCCTAGTCCCCAGAGTGCAGCTCAGTGAGGAGGGAACCTCTGTCAGGGGGATAGTGACACCTATTTATGAATCCCAGAATCTACTGGTGCGGGGATGACTCCCAGGCATCATTCCAGGAAATGGAGTGGCTCTGGGAATTTGGAACATCAAAAAAAAAGAGAGGGTGCTAACAGCTTGTCCCAGGCAGTTGTGGCCAATCCCTGCTGATGGGGGAGGTCCCTGCCAAGTTGACCCAAGACCCCATGGACACAAGAGCAGAGAGCCTGAGAGCTCCACAAGGCTCTGTCCCTCTGTCCAGAAAGCCCATCTGTGCTTTCTGACCGGAAGACTCAGGTTTCTCAAGCACAGCATCCACAGGTCCTGGGGAGAAGAGCTGCTGCAGATCCAGTGGCCATCTGCGGCTCTGTAGACTTTCTCTTATGGGAACCAGGGTCAGCTCTTGCTGTGGGTGGGCAGATCCCACACTGCTTAGAGCTGGGCATGTGGCTGTACAGTCTGGGACATGGGTGGGAACCGAGCACCTGGGCGGGGCAGAAGAGCTCCTGTGGGCGGCAGTGATGCCCAAGCCCTCAGGACCAGCCTCTCTGTAGCCCGAGTTTCCCAGGACCACAGCTCACACTTTGTCTGGCTAGCCACTGCTCAGTAGATCCCTTCTGGAATTCAGGCTACTGCTGCTTCTTTTGTTGTTAGTTTTTTTGTTTGTTTGTTTTTGTTTTTTGGGTTTTGTCTTCATATTGATAAAGATTAATTACTGTAAGATTTCCCCCTCTTTTTTTTTCTTTTCTTTTTTCTTTTTTTTTTTTTTTTTTTGGCACTTTGATCTCATTAAGGGTTTCCCCAGGAAATGCAGAGCTACTGTCTTTCTCCTCTCTTTTTGTCCCCCATCTTTCTCTTAATCAGATGAACATGTCTCTTCGAGCACAGTACATAAAGCTGTAAATGTTTACATCAAGTTCAAAGCCTCATCCATCCTTTGGTAAAAATGTAACATTTTTAACCTTCTAAAATAAGCATTTTTAATAACTGTGTTATCAAAATAGAAACAGCTTTCATATCAAAAGCAGTGGTTTGAGCTCCAGTGAGATACAGTCACCAACACTCAGCTGTAGATCCCCCCATGGGTGTTAACTGACTGGTAGACCCCCCATGGGTGTCAGCTGACTGGTAGACCCTCTGCCCATGGGTGTCAGCTGACTGGTAGACCCCCCCATGACTGTCAGCTGACTGGTAGACACCCTCCCCCATGGCTGTGGGCTCTGACTGTACCACAAGTCTCTCAGCCGAGAACTCAAAGACACTCTTGTCAAGTCATAAGAGTTCATGGAATCATTTGCAGGTGACAGCGAGGGACCATGGGTGTGGGGACGGTCCCAGTGACCATTCTTCCTTGGTTCCTGAGATATTCCAGGTTGTGCTCTGAGGATTCGTGGGCTGGCGTGAGGGAGAATGCTGGGGAGACCGCTGTCTTGGCTGAGGGATGCAGTGTAAGCTGAGGTCTGTTTTGACCTCAGCAAAAGCTGCCATCGTTTTCTTCGTTTCTTTATTCTCTACCCCTTTTCTGACACAGATTCTTACTACATAGTCGAGGCTGGTTTTGAATTCACTATGTAGCCCTAAGGTCTCAATAACCCTCTAGGACTAGCCTGATGGTTGCTGAGATGCCGGCTTGTGCGAGCACTCACAGATCTGTGAACCCTTTCTACCAGCTGTTCAGGTGCTTCCAGAAACCTGAGCAAGACCAGGCCCTACAGGACCCACACAGGCCCTTCCCTCCTTCCCACAGGCTCTCCACACCTTCCCATCGCTTGAGTGGAAATGTCTGAGGCCCCTTTGGGCATCATTATTGTCACTGCCTTCCACCTAAGCAGGGAGGGGAGGCTCACGGACTCAGCCAGACTGCCAGCCAGAAGGGAACCTGGAGAGCAGTCGCCCTGAAGACCTGTCTGGGTGTGGGCTGGCTCTCTCAACTACAGTGCAGTTTTGCACTCAGCAGGATACCTAAAGCTCAGTGGCAGCTGGGAGATAAAAGGGCTAGAGAAGATAGAGTTGCCAGACTGATAGGGCTTGAAAGACCTCAGAGAACCTCTGGGATTTATCCCCAGAGAGAAACTGAGGCTCAGAGAGGGAAGTGATAGCAAGCTAATGTAATACTGGAATACCAGAGCAGTCTGTGGCTCCCAGCCCTCTCTCTTCCTACAACATCTAAGCAGGGGTGGCTGCTGTGCTGTGGCTTGGAGGAGCTTCCAGCATGAGGAAGGGAAAAGCTACCAGAAAGTCTGAAGGCCAGGCCCTGAGTCCTTGCACCTGCAGCTTGCCCTGACCTCCAGGCTGTTAGAAATGCAGTTTCAGGACCCACCTAGACCTACATGTTCAGGGTCTGCCTGCCATCCATGTCCTTGGGCCCTTCATGTGTACATAGAAACTGGCATACATGGAGTTGACTGTCTCCCTCTGGAGAAATGGTAGTGTGAAGACTGAGAACATACCTTGGTGGAACCTTCTAGAAGCCTGTGGCATAGATACCAAGGGGGGTGGGGCGTTGACCCTTCCCCACCTGAAAAGTAAGTAAGTAGAAAAGACAAACAGTTCAGAATTCAGTGGAACTACAGAGCCAGGCTACCCCTCGGAGTGAGAGGAGGCTCCCACACACCTGTGGCCTGGTACCTGCTTGCCCATAGTCTTGGGCTGCCGGGCCAGCGGCAGGACTCCGACTGTGAATTGTAAAAGATCAGTTTGGAAAGATAGCTGTATTCTAGAAGTGGTTCCCTCTGGCTGGGTCACAGGTCGGGCAAGGTGGAGCCCTCTGACTCTAGCCCGGCTCACAGGCCTGCAAGGCCTGGTCAGTGGTGACCAGGGCTGTTCAGCCAGCTCAGCGACAGTACTCCCGCTCAATGCTGGCCATCAGCTCCTCTTCGGAGTAATCGTAGGAGATGGCCGACTGCCCCTCTGGTCTCTTATGGCTGCTGCCCAGGGCTCTGTGGGTGAGAAATGCAGACGAAGATAAACATCACCTTCAAACTCCCATCTTTTCTAGCAACCACGGTGGTCGTTAAGTGGTCCATCCTAACATCCAAACCAAAAACCTCAGCTCTGGAGACACCTGAATCTCTTTCCTACCCAACACAAAGACATGTTCATCTTCACTCGTATCTACCTTCAGCCTCCCATTTTGTTCACCAAGACCCTGCAATGAGAGTGAAGCAGGACAGGTTAAGGCCAAGGCACATCCGAGGTTCCTGGCTGACCCTCCGAGAACAGCGTCTAGGACTCTGGTTGGTTGGTTGGTTTGGTTTGGTTTGGTTTTTCTGAGACATAGTTTCTCTGTGTAGCCTTGAGTATCTTGGACTTGCTTTGTAAACCAGGCTGGCCTCGAACTCACAGCGATCCTCTTGCCTCTGCCTCCCCAAGTGCTGGGATTACAAGCATGCGCCACCATGCCAGGCTTGCTTCTAGGGCTCTGTTTAATTCTCCCAAAGCACAGAGTGAGAAACATGGACACAGCTGCCTGATCTACTCCGATCTGACCACTGCCAAAGCATGTGCCTTTCCCATGGTGTCTATGGTGTCTACGGGGCAAAGGGAACCTCCAGGTGCCTTGGAGGAGGGCTGGTCTCAGCTGGCTTTGATGCACAGGAGCTGTGTGGCCCTAGACCAGTCATGCCCCTTGCCCCAGTCTCTGTAATAAGGAAGGACTGCATCCCAAGACAGACCCGAGGATGGCTGAGGGGCAGCAAGCGTCTAATACAGAGATGAGCACTTAGGAGGAGGGACTGCACAGGACCAACTGCTTGTGAGCTGTTTTGCAGGCTTGCAAGCCCGGAACAGTGGTAGTGGCTTCCCATCCCGCCTGTGAAGGGACAGGAGAGACACGGACCAGCGGAGAAGGCTGACCGAGCAGCTTTGTGTGCCCTCTACTCTAGTGGAATAGAAGCACTGACGCTTCTGTGTGTGCGCACTGGCTCACTTGCATTTACTTATTTGTGTGTGCCTATGTGTCTAGGCACTTGTGCTGTGCTGTACAATAGAGGTTGAATGACAGATGTTGGGATCTCCCCTTCTATCGTGTGGGTTCTGGAGACTGAACTTAGGTTACCAGACTGGGTGGCAAGGGCCTTTACCTACTGAGCCATCTTGCTGCCTCCCCCATTTTATCTCTGTACTGGCCAGTGAACCTACGGCATTGCACCTGCCAGGCTAGCACTCTACCACTAGACTGTATTCCCGGCCCCTTGAGTTTCAAAGGAAGAGTCCAGGGCCCCGGGGTTCCACTGTAGGGTTTGGGGTGGAGTTTGCTGATGTTGTTTGTTTGTTTGTTTGTTTTAGATGGTGTCTCACTGTGTAGCCTTGGCTAGCCTGGAACTGCTATAGAGACCAGGCTGGCCTGGAACTCCTGCCTCCGTTTCCCCAGCGCTGGGACTAAAGGCTGATCAACCACCCTGGCTGCACCACGTGTGATGATGCCAGGGGCTCCAAGTGCATTTTCCTGATGACTGTTTTGACAGTCTTTAGAGATAAAACTGCTGAGTATAGCAGGGCACCTGAGCATATCTGGACAAACCTGAAGGGGCCTAGAATGGCCATAGAGAAGCCAGGCCATGAGGGAGGGAGGGAGGGAGGGAGGGAGGGAGGGAGGGAGGGAGGGAGGAAGCCAGGTTAGGAGGAAGCTCAGAGCTGCTGTGACTGGGCCCTGCACTGCCCCTGGCTCCCCCTGAGGGGCAGCTCTACAGCTGGGAACCTGACTGACCTGTAACACAGTGGGGCTTTGAGGGTGGAACTGACTCGCCTCAGGGTGGTGGAGGACTGCCCCTCCCCCCTATACTTACTCAGAGACACAGCTGTCTTCAGGGTTGTCCTTAATCGTCTTTTCTGGGGACACCTTGAGCAGGAAGACAGGAAAAGGCATCAAAAATTTGTCAATATGTGGGAGTTGGAGAGATGGCTCAGAGGTTAAGGGCACTGTCTGCTCTTGCAGAAGTCCTGAGTTCAATCCCCAGCAACCACATGGTGGCTCATAGCCATCTACAATGAGATCTGATGCCCTCTTCTGGTGGGCAGGTGTATATGCAAGCAGAGCATTGAATACAAAATAAATAAATATAAATCAATCTTAAAAAAAAAAACAAACTTGTCAATAGTATAGTGGATTAACACTCCGGCTTTTTGGGGTGAGACAGCAGCCACCATGTTTAACTCAGGGTCTGAAAACATCAGAATGGGGAAGCTTTCCCTTCAACTCCAGAGCCCCACTTACCCATTTTACAGTCAGAAAACTGAGGCTGTGGGAGAGACTTATAAAACCAACAAACAAGTAAAGGAAACAGCAGTGCTGTGGTCACATCTCTTGCCTCCCAACTACCATCCTTCTGGGTTCATCTGTCCCTCACTTCTAGACACACCAGCGCCGCAGTGCGCCTAGCATGAGGCTTTCCTAGCCCCAGGGATTGTACTACCAGCCTCAAGCCTTGCACCTTCCCTTCAGCAAGGAGTCATTGAGTATTCATGTGTCACCTGGGCACACACCTGGAACCCCAGCATTTGGGAAGCTGAGGCAGGAGGAATGCTCTAAGTTTCAAGCCAGCCTTGGCTTAAGAGTGTGAACTTAAGCTGGGCACAGTGGTGCACACCTGTAATCCCAGCCCTTGAGAGGCAGCAGCATGATGGATCTCTGTGAGTTTGAGGCCAGCCTGGTCTACAAAGTGAGTCCAGGACAGCCAAGGCTACACAGAGAAACCCTGTCTTAAAAAACAAAAAACAACAACAAAAAAGGGTGAACTTGTCTTAAAATATACATATGTATGTTTAAACAACTAAAACAGTAGATATTTTTTAAAAAGAACTGTGAGTAATACTTATGTTGTTTATAAGTAACAGCCTAAAGTTTTTTGGTTTGGTTTGGTTTGGTTTGGTTTGGTTTGGTTTTTCAAGACAGGGTTTCTCTGTGTAGCCTTGGCTGTCCTGGACTCATTTTGTAGACCAGGCTGGCCAAGAACTCACAGCAATCCACCTGCCTCTGCCTCCCGAGTGCTGGGATTAAAGGTGGGTGCCACCACCGCCGGGCACCCATTTCTTTCTTGACTCTAGGTGACCAGTTTTTACCAGAGCTTTTCGTCCTAGAAGGTTTTGATTTTCCCCCCATATCTTTGTATCACTGTTCCTTCAAGATACTTTAGAGCCACATGTGATGGTGCACGCCTTTAATCCCAGCACTTGGGAGGCAGAGGCAGGTGGGTTGCTGTGAGTTCTTGGCCAGCCTGGTCTACAAAGTGAGTCCAGAACAGCCAAGGCTACACAGAGAAGCCTTGTCTCAAAAAACCAAAACCAAAAACAAAGACAAAACAAAACAAAAAAACCAAACCAAAACAAAAAAGAATGAGATGGGTGACATAGCAAGGGCAGCCTGGAGACCATAGTCAGAATGCTCCAAGGATGTGGGAGAGCCATTTTGAATTTGTAATTCTAGAATCCATCAGAATAAACTAAAAAAAAAAAAAAAAAAAAAAAAAATCAGACATGCAGTTTATCAACCCTACCTTTTTGGGGGCATGTGCAGGTGTGTGCATGTGTGCACATGTGCAGGTGTGTGTGTGTGTGTGCATGTGTGTGCGCATGTGTGCAGGTAGGGGTGTGGTACATATGTGATATGTGTGCACCTCCAGGTGCAGGACAGGCTGAAGTGTCTTTCCTATCACTCTCTAGTTCTCTGTTTTTTTTTTCCCCCATTTTATCCAGGGTCTCTCACTAAACCCAGAGCTAAAGAGTGGCTAGCTAGCCAGTGAGCTCCAGGGACCCCTGTCTTGGTTACCAGAGCACTAGGTGACAGGTACATGCCACCATACCCTGACCTCTTACATGAGTGCTGGCCTGAGAACCCAGGTCCTCATGTTTGCACAGTTGGCACTGCTCACTGACCAGTCTCCGCAGCCTCCAGGAAGGGTACTTTAAGTTCTTTGCCTGGTTGGTTGTTTTTTAATCTAGATGGGGGTTGATGGCTCAGTAGCTGTGATGGCTGTTCTTGGTTGTCCACCTGACTACATCTGGAAAGAGCTACAACCCAGAAACGGAGGGCACAGCTGTGAGAGATTTCTTTGCTTGGTCTGAAGCGGGTGGATCCACTTCTAGTCTGGTTTGAAGGAGGAAGATGTGCTGCCTTTCATCCGGATCATGAGGCTGTGTCCCTGATCTTGATCACTCTTCGTGTGATCGTTTAATAAACCATCACTATCTGACTGAAACGGTGTCTGAGCGGTGTGTGCGGCTATTCTTGAGCTATACTCCTCTCAGGAGTACATGAAGGTTCTCACATTCACACCATCATCTGCCTCACTACAGCTTTCAGTAAGTTCTACTTGGCCATCTTGCAGCTGTTTTGTTGTTTTCTTTCTTTCTTTCTAACTGAAGTCCTCTTACTTGGACACCTATTTCTTCAGCTCAGTTTCGGTTGGAGCCAGCTTTTGCTGTCATCTGCTTGGAGCCAGCTTTTGCTGTCATCTGCTTGGCTGCTTCTCCTCCCATTAGGTATGTAAGGCCTGTCATAGTTTCTGTGATCAGGCAGGTGACAGCATCAACATGAACCCCTGGACCTGGATGCTCATAGGAACAGGTGCTCAGTGATAACAGGGTCACCATCTCCCTTGAAGGCAGCCGGGATTACAAAACCCTATTTCCCTGTGAACTGTGCTCTTGGAACTGGGAGCAGAAGAGCCTCACTCTGGCTGTTTCCCTGATGCCTTCAACTTGCCCCATCTGCTCAGTTTTCACCTCTGTTTCTTTCTGTGCCTGCCTTTGATACATGGCACTTTCTCTGGCCAATTTGTTTAAACCTTGAACTTGACCGTCGCAGGTGGGAAATGCATTAGTCCCTCCCGGAGTGTGCAGCCTGCCAAAGCCAAGGGGGAGCTTGGAGGAAAGGCAAGGTGCAGAGCCTCCTGCTCCAGCCCACTGGATGCCCGCTACCAGCTGCTCACACTCACATCTAGACCAACAGAACCTGAGCTGGGGCTGCGGGAACTGTGCTGAGCTCAAGATGTGTGTGTGCTTATGTGTATGCACCCTTGGGTAGGTGAAGGCATCTCTCCCCTCAGCACTGCAGGAAGGAGTTAGAAAAACAGCGCAGCCATGCAAGAAACAGAAAACACAAAGAGTTGAAAAGGAGGCGTCTCCTCAGGTCTTTTTTGACTCTTACAAGTAAGTGTGTGTGTGTGTGTGTGTGTGTGTGTGTGTATAGCAAGTAAGTGTACACTTGTGAATCTGTGTGTATGTGTACCTGCATGTAAAGTTTCAAAGGCTACTTTTTAGAAATGTACTGCCTACTGTACATATCAAACCATATCCTGCATCTTCTACGGAACGTTCTCCCCTTAAATGGGCGGCTTTGTCTGTATAACGTATGCACACGCACAAATCTATTATATGTGCAATTGATAGAGAACACTGCAGATGGCTGAAGAATAGACACGAGTAGATGTGCAGCCACACCCACTAAACCATGGACACAAGCAACCTCACCGTGTTCCGGCCACACACCCTGTTAGCATCCCTGCTCCTACTAACTTCCTCCTTCCCCGCCCCTCCCCCAGGCAACTCCTGATCTGCTCTGCCGCTGGCTGCGGACCGCTGTGCAGAGGGATGGAAGCCTCAGCATGGGCTCCTCTCCATCTGGCATCTTTCTCTTAGCGCAGTGATGGTGAGGTCCACCCATGCTTTCTGATGCATTCCTGTTTACTCCTGAATGCTTATGTGTTGCCTTCTTTATGAATTATTGTTCTCTGATTCCTAGCTTGGCTGGTTTGGTTGGTTTTTATTTATATTAGTTTATTTTTTGCTGTGGAAACTTGAACACATTATAGACAAAAAAGCATTAAGGGACCTCCGGGACCCAACCCACCAGGGGCCAGATTTCAGGATTTTGCCAGTCAGGCTCTGCTTTTCACCACCAGAGGGCGCTGGTTTTCCAGGCCTGTGGTCTTTGTCAGTAGGCTCTTGGGATGTGTTCCTTGTGGCTTCCCAAAAAGCCCCAGCAGCCCTCCATAACCACCACCAGATGCCAAGAGCAAGGGAGGCACATGAGCCTCCATTCCTGACCCTAAGAGAGCTGGAACTCCCATGGAGGGAGCCTCCCCAGCCCTAGGAACTGCACGTCTAGCTTTTAAAAATCTCACTCCTGGTACCCTACAGTTGCTACGATCTCCCAGAATTCTGTCCCTAAGATCTGAGAGGAGGGTCTGCCCTTCTATTTCTTTCCATATTAAAATTGTTTCTGCCAGGTGTGATGGCACACACCTGTAATCCCAGCACTCAGGCAGGCAGAGGCTGGCGAATCTCTGTGAGTTCGAGGCCATCCTGGCCTACAAAGTGTGCCCAGGTCAGCCAAGGCTACACAGAGAAACCCTGTCTTGAAAAACCAAAATAATAATAATAATAATAATAATAATAATAATAATAATAATAATAATAATAATAACAACAACAACAACAACAACAACAACAATAATGTTGCTATTCAGAATCTGCTTTTTTTGAGAGAGAGTCTCATTATGTAACCCTGGCTGGCCTGGAACTCCGTGTGTAGACCAGGCTAGCCTCAAACTCATGGAAATCTGCATGCCACTGCCTCCCAAGTGCTGCGATTACAGGCCTGCACCCTCATGGCCTGGCTTGCAAAGAAAATGGAAGTGGTTTCCCACCTCTGGGGTTTATAGTGGAATGTGTCATCCTTTTATCAAGCGCTGGACTCCTGTAGTGCCCCCTTGGCCCTCTGTCGCACTGAGGAGAATTCCTCTGGCTGGGACTTCTCCACTCCATGATGGTGCCAAGCCTTTTGGTTCTGCCTTTCCTGTGGGGTGTTCTTGCTGCATCATGGACTCTCCCCTCTGTGGCCTTCCCGGCATCATGTGAGTTCTCAGAGCCAACCCTGGGCTTCACCCTCCTTGGTGTGTGATGAAAACACCGCATTGTGCTATTTAGAGGTGTGATTTTTGCTCTAGCTTTGACCGAGGCTGGACTGGTACAGTCCGGAAGCTCTTTGTTTTGTTTTGGCTGTGAGTCCAGCATCTTTAAGTTCCTGTGGTGGATCTACTTTGCAGCTGCAAGCTCCTTTCTATGGCTTCTTCACCTCAGACACACACACACACACACACACACACACACACACACACACACACATACACACTCAGTGCAGCAATGCTCTCCATGGCTTCCCTAGGCCACCACTGCCTGGGGTTTACAAGGCAGAGGAGGAAGGTAACCGTTATACCCAGTACTAAAAGCACTGAATGGATGCTTTGGGTACTGAGCCAATTTCTTCTCTCAAAGCATCCTCTAATGTCACCAGTGCAGCCAACTCTGGGACTGTGATGGTCCAGTGACCCTCCCCCACCATGGCACCATGACAAAATCTGAAAAGGCGAGAGAACACTTCAGTTCCCTGCCCCTGCCCTCCACAGATGAATCAATATTATACGGCTTATTTTACTCAGGAAGAGGCCAGTGATTGACAGGGGCACTGCTGTGTTCTTCAAGATTACCAACCAGCCTTAAAAAAAAAACACCCATGCAAATCCGTAGGTCTACTCAGCGTCCTCGCACTCTGCAGAGGTGGAAGTTTCAAGCATCCCAACTAACACTAATGGTGAAGCTCTTGTGACCCTGGGAAGGTTTTCTCATGTGGTCATGAGATTAAAAATTAATCCGCAACAGTACCAGGAGGGGGGTGTGGGTCCATGGCTTAAAGGCCAAGAATCTGATACACTGTCTCACACCCTTTAAAATGTGTAAGGGGAGCACATGGGGAGAATCTGTTGATGAGATGGTTTAAGTAGGACAGTCCTAAGTAGAACCCCACATACACACAAGGACACGTAAACCAGATAAAAGAGTTCATAAGATTAGCCCTGCCTTTGATTATTTTTTCTTGTAACTCTCAATTTGGCAAAAACAAAACATAAATAAATCCAGCCTTGAAAAATGTCTGAAGGAGGGCATGGTAGTGCATGCCTTTAATCCCAGCACTTGGGAGGCAGAGGCTGGTGGATGGCTGTGAGTTCAAGGCCAGCCTGGTCTACAAAGCAAGCAGCCAAGGCTACCCTGTCTCAAAAAACAAAAAGCAAAACAAAACAAAAGAAAAAAAAAAGAAAAGAAAAGAAAGAAAGAAAGAAAAAGAAAAGAAAGAAAGAAAGAAAAAGAAAAGAAAGAAAGAAAAATGTCTGAATAAGCTGGGCCTGGTGGCGCACACCTGGAGTCCCAGCACCTTTTTGGATCTTGTACACCGTAAATAAGTACAAGCATTACGTCATTAAAAAATAAAATACAAGGCCGGGCGTGGTGGTGCACGCCTTTAATCCCAGCACTTGGGAGGCAGAGGCAGGCAGATCACTGTGAGTTCAGGGCCAGCCTGATCTACAAAATAAGTCTAAGATAGCCAAGGCTACACAGAGAAATCCTGTCTTAAAAAACCAAAAATAAGTACATAAAATAAAATAAAATATAAGGGCTGAAGAGATGGCTTAGCGGTTAGGAGTACTGGCTGCTCTTCCAGAGGACCCAGGTTCAATTTCCAGCACTGCCATAGAAGCTCACAACTGTCTATAACTTCTGTTCCAGGGATCTGACACCTCCACACAGACATACATGCAGGCAAAACACCAATGGACATACAATTTTAAAAAATTAAAAATAAGTAAATAAAATATATTAAAAATATGGGTTAACATGGCAATAATTAATTCATGACAGATACCTAAGTACTCATTAAAATATTGGCTAAAACTGTATCTTTTATTTTTATTATTTTTTATCTTGTTTATACCTATCTCAGCATTTGAGCTCGAATACAGTGTCCTCAGAAGCCAGAAGGGGGCATCAGAGACCCTGGAGCAATAGATCTCAACCTGTGGGTCACAACCCCTCTGGGGGTTGAATGAACTTTTCACAAGGGTCACATATCAGACAGCCTGTATATCAAATATTTGCATTACATACAGTTATGGAGTAGCAACAAAAATAATTTTATGGTTAGGGGTCACCACAACATGAGGAACTGTGTTAAAGGGTCCCAGCATTAGGAGGGTTGAGAACCAGTGCCCTGGAGGGAGTTACAGGGAGGTGTAAGCACCCTGTCATGGGTGGTGGGAACTGAACTCAAGTATTCTTCAAGAGCAGGAAAACTTGGAGCCACTGAGCCATTCCTTTGGCCGCCTAGAACTTTTTGTTTTGTTTTGTTTTAAGATTTATTTAT
Source organism: Acomys russatus (assembly GCF_903995435.1). Taxonomy (NCBI): domain Eukaryota; kingdom Metazoa; phylum Chordata; class Mammalia; order Rodentia; family Muridae; genus Acomys; species Acomys russatus. Next base: position 38,206,064 of record NC_067137.1, read on the forward strand.
TTATTATGTATACAACGTTCTGCTTGGGTGTGGGCCTGCCCACCAGAAGAGGGCATCAGATCCCAGTATAGATGGTTGTCAGCCACCATGTAGGTGCTGGGAATTGAACTCAGGACCTCTGGAAGAGCAGACAGTGCTCTTAACCTCTGAGCCATCTCTCCAGCCCTGGAACTATTTGTTTGTTTGTTTTGTTTGTTTTGTTTTTTGAGACAGGGTTTCTCTGTGTCATAGCCCTGGCTGTGCTCTTTTTAGACCAGGCTGGCCTCGAACTCACAGCGATCCACCTGCTTCTGCCTCCCGAATGCTGAGATCAAAGGCATGCGCCACCACCACGCCTGGCTCTAGGACTGTTTTTTAAATAACATCCAGTACAGGATTCGGGAGAGCTGGTTGGCTGACCAACTCAGCTACCACCCAAGCCTAGATCCTGAAGGGGCCGGTCCTGAAGATCCCAAACTGCAGCATCTCCAGGACGCAGGGTAATAACAGGATGTCTGAGAGAGTCCTGCTGAGGATCCAGTATTGATAGTGTCGCAGAAGCCACAGGCCTCGCACCAGACCAGTGGCTCATTGCAAGGAACATTTGCAGTCAAGATGGTCAGACAGAAGAGTATACTGTGTGACACGCTGCAGCTTCCACAGCAAGATGTTTGGTTTTGGGGAGAGGGTTGCAAGGGTGGAGGGTGGATATGGTCTAGGGGATGAGGGGGACTGGGGAGCATGATGTGAAATTCACAAAGAATCAATAAAAAGTAAAACAAAACAAAAGCCAAACAAAAAAAACCTAATGTCCAGTGTGACGCCACATTCAGGATGATGATTGTGAGATACACATAAGCAGTCTGTAAAGCACTCCAAGCAATGGTGGTTGCTATGTTTGTTTGTTTGTTTTGTTTTGTTTTCTTATTTTTTGGTGGAGTGAAGGATCAGAGTCAAGGCCTTAAACATACGAGGCAAGGCCTTTTTCTGCTGAGCTAGGCCCACTCAGCCCAATGCTTAGGGAAGTATTTATTTTGTTTGTTTGTTTGGGTTTTGGTTTTTCGAGACAGGGTTTCTCTGTGTAGCCTTGGCTGTCCTGGACTCCCTTTGTAGACCAGGCTGGCCTCGAACTCACAGAGATCCACCTGCCTCTGCCTCCCGAGTGCTGGGTTTAAAGGCCTGTGCCACCACTGCCCAGCTAGTGAAGTGTTTAAATGAAGGCCCTTTAAAGGGTTTTCATTTAATTTTAATGCTCTATTTAAAAAGAAAAAAACAGAACAAAACAAAACAACAACAACAAAAACAAACGGGAAAAACCCTTTTCCTAAGGGCTAGAGGATATAAATATAAAGAAATGCTTTCTTCTTTCCTTCCTAGGAAAAGAGTAGGAGTAGTGTGTTTGTGGCCAAAGGGTCCTTCTTTCTGCCAGGGGCAACAGTCTCTCTCAAACATTTTGAAGTAATGCCACCTTCGTGGATGATTCTGGAACTCGAAGTTCTTGTCTGTCTCTGTGGTGAGTTACACATCCAGAGCCCTGCAGCGTGAGCAGCTCCTGGGGGAGCCGCTTGCAGAGGTGGGGAAGCTCCGAGTGACAGACGCTTGGGCTCTGCTCTCGGAGGGGCAGTGTTTTTAGAAGCAGGGGTCTCACTTCCTGACCTTGTCTCTCTGAGCACTCTTAGGACTCCGGGATTCATTCATTAGTGTGAGAAACATTCATGGTGGGGGAGAGGCGGGGGGGGGGGGGGGGGGCACACCTGAGGCACTCCCTGCCAAGGAGTAACCAACCACTGCTGTTACTTCATACTTTCTTTTTTTTCTCCATGTAGCTCTAGCTGTCCTAGAATTGACTCTGTAGACCAGGCTGGACTCAAACTCACAGAAATCCACCTGCCTTTGCCTCCCAAGTGCTGGGCTGGCATTAAAGGTGTGTAGCACCATGGCCTGACCACACTCTATTTCTTGACCCTACCTCCGCACACCTCTCTCTCTGCAACTGCTTGGGTCCAGGACTTGGTCAGTTGGACAGCCAGAGTAACCCTGGAGGATCATGGTGCCCCAAGCTTAGCTTTTTTTTTCCTGTCTGATTCACTCTTCTCCTGCTGTTAAGTAATCTCCCCACCAACACAAAAATCTCACTCTCTTCAGCCTTCAAATACCCACTTCATTCTCAACAGAGTCTACACCCCCTGACATAGCAAGGCGTAGAAGCTGAAGACCTTTTCAGGCTACAATTCTAGCTAACCTAACCCCACCCACCACATCATGTGTACACAGAGCCGCCTCCTCCTCCTCCTCCTCCTCCTCCTCCTCCTCCTCCTCCTCCTCCTCCTCCTCCTCCGCTCCTGCCCTCTGACTAATTCAGACTCAAGGCACTCTGCCCTTGGAACATGCCCGCCTCTCCCTCCTGAGGACCCTCACGGATTTCTCAGCGCTGTGTTTATACTTGGATCCCAGGCCAGCCCTCTGGGCACCTGTCTCCTAAAGCAAGCCTCACTTAGCAGGAGGCTGTAGCTGTGGCTGAGACATCCTGTCTCCATGGTATTCTTCCAGGCTGATACTCCACAAGACGGATGGAAAATCCATTCATTTCCGAACCTTTGAAGTTTACTTAAAAATGACACTGAAAAATTGTTTCCTTGCTATGTCAAAATCTCCCCCGAAATCCCTCAAGTGTTGGTTCAGTGTTGGTGTTGCATAACTGTAGGCTGATGTCGTCTGAGAGGAATCCCATTATATAATTCAGTCCTAACTAAAGCTCCCTGGTCCTGTTAGAAACCTCGACAGGGCAGTGGCGAGCAGGGATGGGACAGAGAGAGCTCTGTACGGGGAGGGGACGGGTACAGAGCGACCATCCCAGGGGCCTTTCCGTGATGCTCGCCTGGGAAGCCTCCTGTTCCACAGATACCGCCTTTGGCCTCCCCATCCAGCCAGGAGCCAGCAGCTAAGACCTGTTCTTAGCAGCAAAGGCGTGCCAAACCAGAGCGTGGATTTTTCATTATTTTTCTAGGACAGCGGGGTTGTTATTACAAGTGTTCAGCAAGAGAGGATAAGGAAGCTAAAAGAGTCAACACTTCTTAAAAATAGCTTGCAATATTGAATTGCCTGACGAGCCAAAGATCCGGATATGTCGGACGCCGCAGGGCATTTTCAACCACTGTTTTGCAGGTGGTCCACCCACTTAATCGCCTCCTCCCACCGCGTCCTGATGGCCAAGGAGGAAGTCCTTGCTGGTCAATTCCCACCTGGACTGCAAGGATGCTGCAGCTGGATTACGTGCAGCCCCGTTGGGAAGGGAAGGCAAGCCCTAGGACAGAAGAAAGTTCTAGATGTTTCTGCCTACTGCTGTTTGTACTTGCTCCTTTAAGACTGTCTCTGTAAGTCACCCTGAAATAGAGACAGTAGTGGGCACCCACCCAGGAGGCAGAGTGAGACTATGTAGGGGTGGGGGTAAGGAATGGGCACAATGCCCTAGGACCGACTGGAGGAAGGCACTCAGGGTGAGCTGGGGGTAGAGGCGCCGAGTAAGGAGGGAGGCCTGGGTGGGAGAACACTGGGGATGCAGAAGGACAGGCGCCCACACTTACCGCGGGTGGGAGGCGGGCGCGGCCTCGTGGGGTCGGTTCCTGGGGCCCCCAGGCCTCCGACTCGGCCAGCAACTGGTCCAGCAGGCGCAGGGTCTCCTCCCGGCCGCCGGGAGGCGTCGCGGGGCGGGGGTCGCGGCCTGTCTCCTCCTGCACCGCGGCCGTCGGGGCCTGGTCAGTCGTGCCGGCCTCGGAGACTGTCTCTCCCGGGGTCTCCTGGCGCCTGTCAGGGCTGCGCCGGCGCCTCGGGATCCGGCCGCTCCGGCTGCTGCCGCTGCCCATGGCGCGCACTCAGCCTGGAGCGCGCAGCCGGAGAGCCGGGCCGTACTGGGGCGGGAGCACGGCGGGCGGGCCGGGGCGGGGGAGCAGCGAGGGGGATTCCGGGAGGACTGAGAGGGGTGTGTGCGATGGAGGATGGGCGGGAGGTGGGAGAGGCTCAGAGGACTCGGGGATGAGAAAGAGAGAGAGAGAGAGAGAGAGAGAGAGAGAGAGAGAGAGAGAGAGAGAGAGAGAGAGAGCGCCAAGGGTGATTTTGGTGGCTGGAGAAGGTGGAGGTTGATGGGGGAGTTGGTGGGGGGGGGGGACTCTCAGGAGGAGAATAAGAAGATGGAGAAAGAGGGGCGTGAGGGTAGCTTTGGGAAGTGAGGTGCAGGAGATGAAGGACCAGGTGGGGCGGGGGAGTGCCGAGTACAGGAAGAAAATGGGGAAGATGTTCCTAGAGGGATGAGGAGAGGGTGGGGGTGACTGGCCCCGAGACCTTCAGGAGGTGGAAGGTCCGGGATGGGGTGGTACTACAGGGAGGTGGAATAGATTGAGTGTAGTATGGGAGCCTTAAAGGGCACGGGGTGAGTATATATGGTTTAAGGGAAATCAGGGTGTGAGGATCATCTTGGGGAAGTTTGGGGGAGCCTCATAGAGCATGGGTGGGAGTAATGCTGGGGGCAAGAGGAGCAAGAGATCAGCTGAAGGGAGCTGGGGATGAAAGAGGAATGCTTTCAGCAGAGGCGAACGTCAGGGGTCAGGGTTGGAGAGCAGTGTAGGGGAAGAGTGGGTCGCTGGGACTTGAGGTAGAAGTCTGATGGAGCAGAGGCAAAGAGGGCGGGGCGGTGGGGAGGGGCCAGAAAAGGAGAACCAGGGATGAGAGAGGGGACGCGGGGTGGAGGATGAGAGGATGGGGCTGGTGGGGAGAGAAGAATGAAGAGTGTCCAGGGGAGGGGAGCTTGGGATAGGCAGCCCGAGTGCGAGTTGAGAGGCCCGTACCAGGGCTCTGGTGCGGACACACTGGAGGGGCGTGTCCCTGGACAGAGACTCTAGGCTAGGAACTAAAACCCTAGGTGGGCATGTGAACCTGGGAGAGGAGGCTGCACCTGAACCTGGGGCGGTTAGGTTGTGGAAGGCGCGACCCCGGGGCGGGTCAGGGTGAATTTTGAGGTCTCCTCACTCTTGTCTGGCCGGTTCACCGCAGGCTCTGGCTTCCTTTTATCCGGGTATAGGCTCTGGTTCTAAAGCTGTCACCGGTAAGGCACCTAGAGGCGGGGAGGTGGGGGAAGGGGAGGACAATGACCCTGGCTCCGCTAGATTTATGCTTTTATGGGACACATAACCAGAAGGTTGTTAGAGGTTCTGGAGAGCGCGTGAGGATGGCTTAGCCAGGCATCTCCCTGGAGGAGGAGATGGTTTTTTTTCACCTCTCAAAGCCTCAGAAAGGAAGCAGAGTGGTAGAAATATTTTAGTGGATCTAGTAAACAGCCTGTCACTCAGTGGCCTCCTCACCTTTCCACTGTCTCAGACAGGGCAGTCACCTCAGACAGGGCAGGGGAGAACAGGACCCTGCTGGAGCCCGCCGGCTCGTGTGCTCCCTCCCTCCCTTTCTCTCTTACCACATCAGAGACGCAGAATGTGAAGTTAGGGTCTCTGCACACCCCCTCCCCCCAGCAATCGGTTTAGGGAAACATAAAGATATTTAAATGGGATGCTGGAGAGATGGCTCAACAGCTAAGAGCACTGGCTGCTCTTCCAAAGGACCAAAGTTCAAATCCCAACACACACACATGGCAGTTCACAACTGTCTGTAATTCCAGTTCCAAGGGATCTGACATCCTCAGACATACATGGAGGCTGAACAGCAATGTAAATAAAATAATAATAATAATAATAATAATAATAATAATAATAAGTTTTAAATATATATATTAAACAATCTGATTTTTTAAAAAAAGATGTATTGATTTATTATTATGTATAGTGTTCTACCTGCATGTACAACTGGAGGCCAGAAGAGGGCATCAGATCACATTACAGATGGTTTTGAGCCACCATGTGGTTGCTGGGATCTGAACTCAAGACCTTTGGGAGAGCAGGAGGTGCTCTTAACCACTGAACCATCTCTCCAGCCCTAAAAAATACATATTTAAATGAAGAAAAAGAGAAAACAATGCTCCCTCCTAAGTGTGTCTCTGGGGCAGGAGTATCACTGATCATAATTCTAGCCTTTGGTCACTGGCTATTTAACAAAGCTCTTACTTTTTAAGTAAGCTAATGTCATCTAGCAGTAGGAAAGCCTGCAGCTCAAGGCTGACTCCTTTTTTTGTTTGTTTTTGTTTTTCAAGACAGGGTTTCTTTGTGTAGCCTTGGCTGTCCTGGACTCACTTTATAGACCAGGCTGACCTTGAACTCAAGGCAACCCGCCTGCCTCTGCCTCCCGAGTGCAGAGATTAAAGCGTGCGCCACGTGCCTGGCCCACAGGCTGACTACCTGCTTCCTTACCTTCCAGCACTTTCCGAGGCAGGGTGATTTAAAAATCCTGATTTTAGCCTGCTCTGGTTTTGACTTGCCAATAACCCTGATCCGTACTGGCAAACCCATTGTGAAAGTGGAATTTTAGGCTAAACTCTCCCGAATGTGGGATGAAATGTTGCTGTGTGCGTCGCCGCAGGAGTAGACGGCTACACCCACGGAAGTGGGATATGAGCTCAAACTATGTCGGTGCATTTGTATTGCCAAGAGAACTAGAGAGGAGCAAATGTTTACACCTCCCCTTCCTTCCCCCCCTTTTAATGGGATTTCTTGGACATCCAGATGTAGGGGACGGGGCCAAGTGCATGACTTGATGACATCTGGGCGTTCCCAGTGCACAGACGTGTCTAGCTTAGAGATTACAGACAGAAGTTTTCTCCTTATGAAAACTAATCTCCTCTTGAAACTCTTCAATCCTGGGGGAAAAGAATTTTGAGGAGAAGACATTTTTCTTGAACGAAGTTCAACTCAGTTTAATCATTTAAAAGAAAACATGTTTTACTCCTGCCCAAGTAGAGTCTAGTCATGTGACTCAGAGTTTAAATATAGCCAGAGCTCCCGTGTTCTCCAGAGCAGCCAAACTTTTCTGGCCACTCTTGACTTCAACTGTTTCCCTCAGACTTGTCTCCTTAGCTGTGCTTGCGCAGGAGTCATGCCAAAGCCTGTGTTCTTTCTGGGATCACGTATAATGTCAGCCACATTTGGAGTCCTGGCTTCTGGGTTAGAGCCTGGAAGACCCAGACTGTGTGAAGCATCACACTGCCTGCTTGATACCCAGGCAGGATTAGGAAGGAGTTCGAGGTCATCTCTGCTAGTCCTGACAACATGAGACCATCTCAAAACAAAACGGAACCTGCGCTGATCCTGAGCTAGCAGGCAGCCTCCAGGATCATTTCTAGGGGCAGAGAAGCTGCCCCCCAGAGAGTGAGTTCCAAGAATCTCAGAGAATAAAAGAAAGGAGCTAAACTTCCAGGCAGGAACCTAACAGCCACATGTAGACTTTTGTTTTGTTCTGTTTGAGACAGGTTCTCACTTTGTAGCTCTGGCTGGCCTAGAACTCATTATGCAAAGTCGCTGACCTCAAACTCACAGAGAGCCTCCTGCCTCTGCCACCGCCACCACCATTTGAGTGCTGGGATAACGGCTGGGGCCACCAGACCCTGCCTCGTACACTGACATCTTTCTGTAGAGTTTCTGGGTGGCGATGGTGATGGTGGCTGCAGTGGGGCCCAGCTCGAGTGCTTTCTGACTAGTTATCACAGGACAAGAACCTGTGCCAGTTCAATTTTTGTCAACTTGACACAAACTGGTTTATCTGGGAAGATGAAACCTCAGTTATGAAAATGCCTCCATCAGATTGGCCTGTAGGAAAGTTTGTAGGGTGTTTTATTAATGAATGATTGGTGTGGAAGTATAAGAAAATAAACTGAGCAAGCCATGTGGAGCACACAAGTAAGCCATTGTTCTCCACGGCCTCTACTTGAGTTCCCGCCTCCCAGTTCCTGCCCTGACTTTTTTTTTCAGCGATGGTCTGTGACCTGGGATGTTTAAGCAAAACAAACCCTTCTCTCTTCCTGCAACAGAGAAACCTAACTAGGGCAGAGCCTAATTTCCAGCCTAGAATAGCCTTTCAATAAACTGATGTATTGGGGGGTGGGGGTGGGGGATGATGTGCCTGTAGTCCCAGCACTTGGGAGGCTGAGGCAGGAGAACCACCAGGTTTGGGGTGCACTTCACTTGTGTCTTCTTGCTTAGCATGTTCAAGGCTTGGATTTGGTTCCTAGCAACCACCACCACCACCCTCAAACACCCACAGCAAAACAAAACCCAATAGCTTTAGAAGAGAGCGACCATTGACAATATCTTCTGGAGGGACCAGTGGGTGGGGGAATAGTCTGTCTGGCATCTGAAGATGAAGCCAGCCCCTTAGCTGTCACAGCCTGCGGCCCAGTCCATTACCATGCCTAGATAAACAAACGTGCCCACCTGTCAAAGTCCTGCTCCGGTTCCCTTTTTTCAAGGGCCTCAGATAGACTCTGCCTGCAATGCCCGGAACATCGCCTACTCATGACACACCACAAGCACACATGTTGGGAGTGGTGAGCACAGTGGACATGCAGCAAAATAGTACTTGTGAGTCGGAATACATGTGAGGCCCTGGTTCAAGCCCCAGCACCATAGGTAGATAGTATTTGTATTCAGCTGACAGTGAGACTATACACACACATACACACATACACGCACACACACAGGTACGCGCACGCACAGGCCCGTGGTGTGTGTGCCTGTGTGTGCGTGTGTGTGTGTGTGTGTGTATGGTTTCATGAAGTCAGACTGGCCTTGAACTCACTGTGTATCCTAAGATGACCCTGAATTTTTTTTTTTTTTTTTTTTTTTTTGGTTTTTCAAGACAGGGTTTCTCTGTACAGCCTTGGCTGTCCCGGACTCGCTTTGTAGACCAGGCTGGCCTCGAACTCACAGCCATCCGCCTGCTTCTGCCTCCCAAGTGCTGGGATTAAAGGCGTGTGCCACCGCACCCAGCTGACCCTGAACTTTTGTTTCTCTTTCCTCTGCCTCCCAAGGGCTGGGACTACAGGCATTCACCACCACTCTGCATTCGTGTGGTGTTGGGGATCAAACACAGCAAGCACTCTATCAAACAGAGCTGTATCCCCAGCTCCTGCCTCTAGCCCCTGGGTTTCTTCTTTTAATGCCTACTGAGCTAGTTGAGAGGCCACCTCTGCTGTGAATTAGCATTGAATAGCTGTACCGTGTGTAATTGATGTAGTCTCTTTCAGAGGGTCCAAGTGTCCCCATTGGTTTTATGGTCTCCTCTCTGAGAAGAGGGGGAGAAATGGAAGGGAAAATCAACAGTCAACAGTGTTTATTAACAACAACCAGCACGCACGGGGCTCCTTTGCAATATACTTGCAAAGAAGCTATCCCTAAGTCCTTGGTGTTGCCAGGGCTGGATATGGTTAGTTGAGCCCATTAAAAACAAAACAAGGAAACCCAAAACAAACAAACAAATAAAACCTCTGACAATACGCAGTCACACAAGAATGCTCTGTGCCCTGTTTAGACACAGGTCTGAGACTGGAACTTTGTAATGGCTGTTTTCCATGACTTGGCCAGTTCTTGCTTAGACCCCAACAGGGCTTCTGGTTCAAACTGCAGGGTCTGGCAGGGGTGGCTGGCAGAGCATTTGCTTAGCTTGTTACTTGAGACCCTATTTGAAATGAAGACAAAGGAGTTGTGAGGGACGGGGAGGGACACTCTCAAATGACCCATCTCGCCCCGCCACATTCACATTCTCGAAGGGGGAAAGCTGATATCTGAGAGCAGCCAGTGACAGGAGCAGAGGCAGTAACGCCTGCTGTGTATGTAGGAGCTGGGGATGTGGGGCCAGAGGACCAGAAATGGTCTTTGTATAGGGCACGGGTGCACCCCCACCTCCTGATCATGCCTATGCGCTTTCGTTCTGCCGACATAAGTGTGAGAGTCCCTTCCTGGAATTCTCCTGGGAGTATAATATTCCTTGGGAGCTCAGGGTGGGATGATGCAGAGTAGGGTGGGGTAGGATGGCATGAGGGAGACAGGGATGGCTAATGGGTAGTATAGGACAGGTGAAGCAGGCAAGACGCTGGGCTTCTGGGCTCAGTCATGTGGGAGGGTGAGTCCTCCTGGGTCTGTGGACTCAGCAACTGAAAAGGCCCTCTGGATAGGACACGTGCTAGCTGCATGCGGTAGTCTCCACAGCTGTTACCTCCCTGGGTGTCTCCTTCTCCTTACAGACCTATACTCACCTTCCCGTCACCCACCCTGCAGAGGGAGCATTAGGCACCACTAGTGAGCAAGTGAGGAAACTGTCAAGGGTAGACAAGAAAGGAATGAGGGACAGGGACAGGCTAGGCCAGTTTGGCCAATGATAATATGTAATACTTATCACAGAAGTGAGCCTTGGTGATGCCACTGACAATAGGTCATGGGACCAAAACGAGAGTGTCCCGTGTTTCAGCTCAAACACCCCACGGTGAAGGACAAGGTCGGCATAGGAGCTCCATTCTGTGCACAGCCAGCCATGTAGCCTCAGAGAGCTGCAGAAGATGTGACATTCCTGCCTTTCAGCTTAAGTATTAAAGGAATCTTGGTGCTTTGACTTGTAACTCATTAACTATTAAATCAAGTTGAAGTTTCAGCCTCCTCTGAGGTTACTCATTAATACCTGTGAACTCTGTACCCGTCCCTGGGAATGCCCCTGTCCTCCACCAGAATGATCGTGAATGTAGTCAACCTGACAGAATCTAGAACCACCCAGAAGATGGGTGCCCCAGGGCTTTACTTTAAATGATGCACTCAGATGCATCTTAATTGTGGGCGGGGCCAGTGCCTGGGTAGGGGAATCAGTGGAGAAACCCCCTGAGCACTAGTGTAGCATTCATCGCCTCTGCTTATCAATTGTGGGTGCAGTGTGACCGGCTCCTGTTCCTGTGACTCTCTGCCTTAATGGGCTGTCACCTTGAGCTGTGAGCTGAAATAAAACCTTTCTCCCTTAAGTTGTCTTGGTCAGGGTATTTCAGCACGGCAATAGGAAAAATAACTAACACCACCAAGCATGGATGCTCCATCTAGCTGATCCAGGAGGCTGCCGGGCCTGCCCTCCCTTTACTGACATTGGTTTATTAAAGGTATATTGTTTCCCTCCAGTTTATGGAGACTTGGAAGAATGGAGGTCTTGTTGTTCCAAGCCCTCCTACCCATATCTCACTGGACACTTGAAACATCAATACGTTTCGTAATAGTCTAGAACATTCTTAAGAAATTTTGAGACATTGTCAGAATATTTTGGTGAAAATTAATGTTAGAGTAACAAACTTCTTTGAGTAATGGGAGAAGCAGATGTCTTCCTACATTCCCTTAGAAGTGATCATTGCTTGCTGATTGTCTGTCTGTCTGTCTGTCTGTCTGTCTGTTTAGCAGGGTAGTCTCTGCTACATGCTGACACATGTCAGCTGTAGAGTATATCAAAATGACACCCTCTCTCCACTCAGGGCCCAACACAGCTAAAAAAGAGTGAATGGCAGGGACAAAAAAGCATCAAAAAGGACAACAGAAGCCAGGCGGTGGTGGCGCATGCCATTAATTTCAGCACTTGGGAGGCAGAGGTAGGCAGATTGCTGTGAGTTTGAGGCCAGCCTGGTCTACAAAGCGAGTCCAGGACAGTCAAGGCTACACAAAGAAACCCTGTCTCAAAAACAAACAAACAAACAAACAAATAAATAAATAAATAAATAAAAATAAAAGAGCAACAGCTATGGGGGCTAAGGAAATATGAGATGTGAGCCTGCTCCAAGCTGTCCTAGCTCCCCTTCTGGTCAGAGCTGCCCTCTGGAGCCATCGCTTTGTCTTCTGCTCAGCCCAGCAAGGCAAGTTTGGGTTTTTTTTTTTTTCTTTTTTTTGTTGGTTTTTCGAGACAGGGTTTCTCTATGTTGCCTTGGCTGTCCTGGACTCGCTTTGTAGACCAGGCTGGCCTCGAACTCACAGCGATCCGTCTGCCTCTGCCTCCTGAGTGCTGGGGTTAAAGGCGTGCGCCACCACGCCCGGCAAGTTTGGGTTTCTTGAGTGCAGTGAGCAAGGCAAGGTTTTACTACATAGCCCAGGTTGGCCTTGAACTTGAAATCAGCCTGCATTAGCCTCCTAAGTGCTAGGATTACAAGCCTGCACCTTCATGCTTAGTTCAAGTTGTTTTTTTAACTTATAACTTGATATATCTATATTGTTACAAATGAAATGTCTTAATAGTTACAAAAAAAGAAATGAACCTTTATTTTTACATTTATTATTACCGTGTGTGAATTCAGGCTTGCACATGCCACTGTATACTTTATGAAGTCGCTCTCTCCTCCCTTTATGTGCGTTCCAGGGACTCCACTCATCTAGCTGTTTGTACAGCAAGCACTCGTGCCTGCTGAGCCATCCACCCAGCTCCCGCATCACCTTTCAAACGGCCTTTCTTCATTGTAAATATTCATAGGGTGTCTTATGGATTGAGTGTTTGTGTTCACCCAGATTCAAAGTGAGACCTACCATCAGTGCATGCTGTAGAGAAATGGCGATGTGGGGCTTGGGGTGTTATTAGGTGTGACAGGGAGGAAGCCAGAGAGCATGAGGGAGGACACCCAAGGGTGTGCTTTCTCCTGCCTCTCTGTCCGCCCTGTGAGGAAGCAACAGGAAGCCTCTGTGCTGGTCAGGTTGCGCGTTCTAGATCTGCAGGCAGCTCGGCCTCAGAAATGAGAGGGGTTTGGGTGCTGGCTAAGCTACCCAACCTTTGGGACCTTGTTGAAGCTGCCGGAGCTGAGTGTGCTTCAGAGGACAGGAGCATTTAAACCTGAACATGGATCGTGGCTCAGGGGTTAGCAGTTTACAGCCAGCAAGCCCAAACTGGGGGCTTAGTGTTTTGTAAATAACGTTTTATTGGAACACAACTGTGTGTCATTTGTTGTCAGTACCTGTTTTAGTTGACAGTCCAGTGGGCTTGAGATTTTTTATTTGTTTATTTGATTGATTGATTTTCATGGGAGTTTTGGTTTTTTTTTTAAGACAGAGTAGCTCAGGCTGGCCTTGAACTCACTATGTAGCTGATGGTGGCCTTGAACTCATAATCTTTGTTGCCTCTATGTTCCAAGTGGTAAGATTTCAGGTGTGTATGTCTAAAAATTACAGGTGCTTACCACCATGTTCAGCTTTTTGCTGAGGTGCTAAGGATCCTAACTCGGGTTCTCACGTTTCTGTGGAAAGCACTTTACCTCCTGAGTCCCCCAGCCCCCACCCCTTTATTTTTTCCTGTTCTCAGGCACAGAGGAATGAAAGAAAGCCGGAAATCCCTTGAAAGTTACTTTTAATCCACTTGAAGATACTTATGTGAATACATTCTGATTTCTTAAACTAAAAATAAACCTACACCCAAATGAACCTGGTAGGCAAACCCCACTGTCTGTTTAAACAAACACACTCTCCCCCATATCTTCAGTTCCACTCATCTCCACAAGCATTTGTAAATCACGTGGGATAAATTGTGGGGGAATCCAGACCTGAATGACCCATAATGCTCACCTGCAGGACATGCAGGGGCTGGCTGGTGAGATGGCTCAGCAGGTAAGGGGGCCTGCTGCCAAGCCTGATGACCTGAGTTTGCTTCCTGGAACCCACATGGTTGACTGACTCCCGAAGGTCCAGTGTGCGCTCACCGAGTCATGATACAGTTTTCTGCATAGCTAACTAATCCCGGAGCCCTGGATATCGAATGCAATGGGAAGAGTCTGACAGAGGTGACTTACCTAACTTTGTGTGCCACGTTTTTTAGATCTGCCCCTTATTGAGGGCTATGGTGCTCTGACCACCCTGCCATGTAATGGCTGCTCGGTGGCATCATGGAGTAGGTTCTGTGGTCCCTGTGATGGACAAGTACCCTGAGGGTCACAGAACCCAAGGACTTGTCAGTCCAGAGCTAATCTGTGTTGGGCTCTTAGGTGGTTTTACTAGGAGGTCTATGCCTTCCCGATGTCCTTTCCCAGCTTGAGATCCTGGCTCTGGCCATGCCCTCCATTGTGGCTAAGCCACCACTGCTGGCTGGCCAGCAGGCTGCTGCACGGGGAGCGTCTATGAACTTACAAACCCGGTACCCCTGTTTTCTGTCTTCTACCCCCTGAAAGCATCGCAGGCTAATTCCAGTTGGCTTAACTTGCTATCCATGTAGCCACCTCTTGAGACAACTGCAGGGATGGTTCATTTGAACTTGGGTGGCATCAGAGCCATCATTCAGCAGGTCCTCTGTGGCATTGGAGTCCAAATGGAAGTCTGAATAGTAGCTGCCTTGACAGCAAGCTCTGGTTGTCATGGTAACGAACAACCAGGATTCTCCCAGACCCTGCAATCAAAAGCAGCACCACTGAGCTACAAACTGGGGCGGCAGTGGTTGGGGGGGGGGGGCGTCTCGCTCTTGTCTCTGTGCTTTTCAGGATGCTGGATGAGGCAAGGGAGAGTTGGGAGTACTTCCTTCCATCTGATTTGCCTGCCTGGCCCCTAGTTCATATGTGGAGACCGAGCACCTGTGGCCTATGTGGCCCAGTGATGACCCGGGGCATCCATTTAATACATGGAGATGGCAGCTACATCTCAGGGGGTTTATTCTGTAGTACTGTGAGCACCCGTTGTTCTCAGCACTGGGGTCAGAAATGAACTTGGCTGAGACCCTGCCCTTCCTCCAACAGCTGTCTCCTGGCTGAGGAAAGGACTGGGTGAGCGACTTGCTGCAGCTGATGGCAGGGAGGTGGCACAGCCCTTCTCCACTTCCCTAGGGGTTAATCCTCCATCCCAAAGGAGCCCAGGATGGCCATGCCTCCCCTTGCTCTGGACCCTGCAGCTTCACAGGAGAATGCTGTTCTCGTGCCTCCTAGACTCAGTTCTATTTCACTTAATGTGTGTGACTGTTTTGCCTAAATATATGTCTATGCATCCCATGCATGGCCAGTGTCCACAGAGGTTCAAAGAAGGCACTGGGTCCTCTGGAACTGGAATTATAGACAACTGTAATCTGTCACATGGGTGCTGGGAATTGAACCTGAGTCTTAGAGATGAACAGCCAGTATTCTTTTGTTTTTGGTTTTGGAGGTAGGATTTCTCCATGCAGCCCTTGCTGTCCTGGACTCACTTTGTAGACTAGGCTGGTCTTGAACTCACAGAGATCTACCTGCCTCTGCCTCCCAAGTGCTGGGATTAAAGGTGTGTGCTACCACGCCTGGCTCGCAGCCGGTATTCTTAACCATGGAACTACCTCTCCATCCTTTTTTTTTTTTTTTTAAGATTTATTTATTATGTGTACAGTATGATCAGATCACATTATAGATGGCTGTGAGCCACCATGTGGTTGTTGGGAATTGAACTCAGGATCTCTGGAAGAGCAGGCAGTGCTCTTAACCACTGAGCCATCTCTCCAGCCCCATACCTCTCCATCCTTACCTGCTAGCTTTGGAAAGCTAGTTAGTTAGAGCTCCAAAGCCACCCTGGGGGCAATGCAGTATGCGGGCCATCCTTGGAGGGGAGTTGGCAGAGGTGCTGGCCAAAGGCACAGGGCTGGTGCAGCCAGTGGAGGAAGCAGGCGGGGAAGGAATGGCTTGAGGACAGGTGCAGCACCTAACTGCCTGGTGGCTCTGGGGTAGGTGTCATCTAACCCGGGCCCCAGCCAGTTGCAAGGCAGAAAGTGTTGCCGTAGTCTGCTACTCAGCAAGACTGCCTGTGAGGCAGGATACAAGTGTCTTCTTTGCAGCCTTAGACTGTGGCTCAGTTGGCAGAGGATTTGCCTCGCATGCACAAAGCCCTGAGCTGGGTTTCCAGCACTGCATGAACAAGGCGTGCTGTTGCACACCTGTGATCCCCGCACTTGGGAGGCAGGATTTTTTTTTTTTCTGTTCTCTTATTCCCTTATCTGTTCTCTCTCCTCACAACCCATTGCTGAGAAAGAACCAGCAGTCTACCTTTGAAACTGACTATGGGCTGGATTTGGTGGTGCACTCCAGAGGCAGAAGCAAACTCTGTGAGTTTGAGGCCAGCTTAGTTTACATAGTGAGAGCCATTTCAAAACAAAGCTTCCCTCAAAGAACAAATGTGTTCTGGTGTCTTCTATATAATGAATGCCGTGTTACTACCCTGGACTCCAAGTCTATAGCTCCACCCCACCGGACCCCACCTTTCAGATCCAGTTTCTCTAGTCTGCTCTTTAGACTGCAGTGAGGGAACATGCCACCGCCTCTCACCGGCAATGCTGTCCCTTTGATCGTGCAGGCCAACAGCTCCCTCTGGCGGTCTCTAGTGGAACAGTCCTGGCTGTCAAGGCCTGTCTTCTGGGAGGAGGATGGTATGAGGTAGACAAGATCAGCAGTGGTTCTGGTGGACTCTGCACAGAGCGCTGTTTGGGGTCCATGTTTGCATGGGTGGAGGAGAGGGAGCTCAGGAGAGTGTCAGTGAGCCATGTTACTGTGATGAGATAACCAGCAAACTCAAAAGAAGACAGGGTGATCCCGACTCTGGGTTTTGGGGGTTTTCAGTCTGTGGTGGGCTAGTTTCATTGCTCCAGACCAGTGGTAAAGGCAGAATACCATGGTGGGGAGGAAATGGTAGAGGGGAAGAGATGTTCACCTCATGGAGCCAGGGGACAAGATGTACCCTTCAAAGACATGCCCTGGTGACCTACATCCTTCAATTATGCTCCACCTCCTAACAGGCCATTCAGTGTCAAGATTATTGCCCTCATGAACCAGGGACCTCTCCCCAGCATCCCCAACTGGATCCAAGCCTTCACTGCATGTGTCTTTTAGGATGACCCTGGATACACAAACAGGAACAGAGAATGTGACCCCTCCTCCCCCTCCTCAGCCTTCACTGGCTTGTTCCTTTAGAGCCGCCTCACTAAGTTTACTGTTTATTGGGCCATACCTCAGTCAGGGCACTGTGCTGAAGGCAGAGGCTTTGGTTGAACAAAGAAATACATTATATGCTTCCTTCTGTCTTGATACACCACGGTGCTGTGGGTTGGTTGGTGAGTGCTACATCAGACCAGATATGGGGGTGCATGCCTGTAATCCCAGCACTTGGGGGGCATGAGGATCAGAAGTTCAAGATCATCTCTGACCGTATAGCAAGTTTTGTTGGAAGACTGGGAGATCCTGTTTCAAAAGGGGATGGGGACAAAATTCTCAAAGAACTGATAAAAATCAATTAGGGGGGATGGGAAGGCTGGGGAGAGGAGAGCCTGTATGGTTCTCCCCTCCTCCTGAGAGGCAAGAATGGGGTACGGCTCAGCGGGAAGAGCAGCTTTCTTGGCTCTCCTGTCTTCAGCTCCTTCTACAACTGGGATGCAAGAGCTGGAAGACAGAGACCCCAGAGAGATGCAAAGGATGGGTCACCTATTCCAGCCCTTGGCAAGACCAGTGAGGTGAAGCCACGTTCCTTCCTGCAGGATTTCTCGGGTCCTTCACTGCTCCTGAGAGATCCAAGAGGAGCTGGGAGGGGAAAGTTTGCAAAGCTTTTGTCCGGGAGCATCTGGGAGGATGAGCACCCAGAGGGGAGATGGTTCCCTCTGTACTGCAGAGGCTGCACTGGCATTCAGGATGGCTCCTGTCCTTGGTGCTCCTGGAAGGTGGCTTAGCCAAGAGGAAGCCACCCCACAGGCTGATCCTTCAGATGTGCAGAGGCTGACAGGATCTACTAGCGAGTCTTGAGCTGGTCCCCTGACATGTGGCATACTGCAGGTGGTGTCCTCCTTTTCCTTCATTGCCCAGCTCCGACAGCCTGCCAGCATATCAGGGTACAATAGCTTGCAACAGTCAGACCACTGGCGGGAGATGGATCCAATTTTTCCCCTTTTGACCAAAAGCTCAAAACAATGCAGATGGAGAGATACACAGGGGCCTGAAGGGAAACACATGCATCTGGTCCTAAGTGGTTCTGCTTCCTCAGAGCTGAGTGTAGCCCAAGGCCTGGAACATGGACCACGCTTTTGCTCTTTGCTTGGAGGCTGACAAGCTAATATGAGGCACCTTCACAATGACATTCTAATTTGGTCCTTTGAACAGAGCCTCTGAGGGAAGAGACAGCAACACTGGTGAATGAGGTCAGCAAGGGCTGCTGTGTGCCCAGGTAGTACTGGTGAAAAACAGTGGGGCGGGGTGTCAGTGTACCTGCTGAGATTACATAAGAAAGCAAGCTGAGCAACCCATTGGAGAACAAGCCAGTAAGCAACACTCCACCATGGTCTCTACTTCCTGCCTTGACTTCCCTCGATGAAGGACCATGATCTGGGATGTATAAGTCAAATAAACCCTTTCCTCTCCAAATTGCTTGGTCATGGCACTTTTATCACACAACCCACCACTGCCATTGCTGCCCCCGGATGCCTGTCACTCTGCCAGGAGTATTTCCAACACTGCGCCCCAGAAGGTGACAGACTCCCTACAGAGGCAATGTCCAGGCAATGTCCACTTGGCTGGCCCAGGGTCACAGGCTAATTGCTGGATGGAAAGAGCTCTCTTGTCTCCAGGTGGGAAATGGGGGTTGCATACAGATGCCAGCAGACATGGGATATGCTAACATGCACACAACACACACGAGTGAAAAAAAGCCCACACATTTCTGGTTAATTCAGACAGACAGGATTAGTTGCTTTTCTTCTTTTCCTTACTTTCTACCCCAAGCATGGATTGGTTTCCTTGCAGGAAGCATAAAAGAAAACGTAATGTGAAGGTTTATGAACTCTAAGCCTTCAAAGCACGTGGGTTTTCTTTCTTCACTGCTGGCTGAACACGCCTCATGAGCAAGAACTGCATTTCCTGCCTTTTTTAACTTTTCCTATTTTGGGGGGAATGGGTGGGACGGGCCTCACTGTGTAGCCCCAACTGGCCTGGAACTCACTGTGTAGACCAAGTTGGCCTCAAACTTACAGAATCTACGTGCCTCTACCTCCCAAGTGGAATTCGGGATTAAAGGCGTATGCCATCATCCACGTTCACTCCTGCCATTTTTCACCTACGGCTGTGTCCCCATCAATGAGGGCTCAGTTAGCGAGTGACAGCAATGTCATGGTTGTATTATGACACTGAACAGCATGGGTGAAAACACACTCCTGACGGTGAAGGCGCTGAGGAAGTATACCCGTGGTGACAGGGCAGCGGAAGGTGACTGGTGGGATGGATGGGATGAAACACCAGGCATGTGGTCGAGGAGCCGTTTATTTACTTATTTTTTTATGTGGCCAGCTTACCTAAGTCTAGTGATGTTGGAAACCTCACTGAGAAGGTGACATCCGAGTGAAGACTTGTAGCAGGTAGGGAACGAGGGGACAATTGCCAGAGTCCCTCAGGACGCTGTGTCTGGGGTCCAGGGAGGATCTGGAGAGGAGTGGGACAGGGGCTGGGTTTGGGATAGATGCCTGGGGACATCTACTGTGGTGACTACTGTGGCCTAGCAAGGACTTAGATTTGTGCCGGATGGAAGTGTGGAACCCAGGTATCTGACCTCTGGAGCTGTGCTCTCCCCATAATGTTCTTTGTCCACTTCCAGGGACACTGCGCTACTGTCTTATTTCACCCCACCCCAAGTGTGGTTCTCCTGAGTCACCTCGGTATCTTTCCACCCTGCTGTACTCAGCTGCCGGCCCAGCCCAGATAAGCCTCTGTGGGTGGAAACACTTCCTGGAGGTTGCCAGGCCTATGGGGACTGTGACTGGTGAGTAACAGGGACCTTGGAGAACTTGGGAGAAGGCTCACAGTCACCACAGCAGATTCCCACGACTTGCTAGATGCCACGTCCAAGAGGACTGCATCACTTCAGATGGCAAGCTGTTGAGTATTCATAGCCCACTTGGAGAAGAAAGACCAAACATTTATTATTACTATGTGCTCAGCATTGAGCTTGAGGATAAGGCCCAGTTGATGGGTCATCTTGCTGGCCCCAATGGACCATTCTACACGAGGGAGGTAAAGCTGTGTATAGAGTCCACACCAGGAGAGCAGGAATTCTGCAGAGACAAGACTCAGTCCAAGCCTGCAGACTCCGGAGGTGCTGACTTAGGCCCTGTCCCTGTCCATGTCACTCCTCCAGGGAATCTGACCCGTTAAACTTCAGTGTTTACCATCAGAGGGGTATGTAACACACAGCAGGCGTGGGTGTCAGTTTTGTCTTGACTCCGATATTGTGAACCCATTAAAATGCCTCTATAAAGTCTGTGCTCATGGTGGCTGACAACCACCCACAGCGTAAGCTGCAGGGGATTCTGACCTCCCAGGCACCAGGCACACATGCATACAGATCCAACACCCAATACATACAAAATACACAGACCTAAAAAAAGTTTAAAAGTTCATGCTGAGCTGAGGGATGGGTGACAAATGCCTTTAATCCCCGTGGAAGCAGGCAAATCTCTGAGTTCAAGGCCAGCTTGGTCTACAGATGCAGTTCCAGGACAGCCAGGAGTACAGAGAGACTCTGTCTTGAAAAACCACCACCACCAAACAAACAAACAAAAAGCAAGAAAGGAAGGAAGGAAGGAAGGGAGGAAGGAAGGAAGGAAGAAAAATAAAGAAATCCCATGACTAGGTCAAGGGCATCTGGCAAATGTGCAGCAAGGACATTCTAATCTCTCTCCCATGTCCACCCTTTCATTGCGTCACACTGACCACTTTTACAGCTTTACGTCTGGGAAGTTCATCATTGTGTCACTGTAAGGCTGATTTTTTTTTTTTAATGTTCCTTTTGCTTATTGCCTCCTATTTAACTATTTAGCTAAGAGGTTGGTCAGAGTGGCTACAGAAATTTTATTCATCCAAATCTGACTTTGCCCACCCTTCCTCCTCTCAAGCGGTGGGTTTTCCATTTTACTTGCAAATCTTTGTATAGGTTGCTCCAGGTTCTCTAGAATAACTCCGGAAGCTCATTTCCTTCTCCCCCGCCCTGCTCCCCGCCCCCCGCCCCATGAACACATACCTTGTATTAAGAAAGACGTTACTGGCAGAGACTCAGTACAGTGCTAGCTCTGGGTTCAGCTCCCAGCACCATATAAACCAGGTATGATGTAACCCGGGCAGAGTGGCACACACCTGTCATCTGATTACCGAGGGGGTGACGAGAGGAAGGCAGAGACTCAGGGTCATCCATGAAGATTCATAAGATCCTGTCTTAAATGCAGATGATTTTTTTTTTTAATTTATTTTTTTAAAGACCAAAGTGGGGCTGGACAACTACATGGTGGCTCACAACCATCTATAATGAGATTTGGTGCCCTCTTCTGGCATGCAGGCAAAACACTGTGTACTTAATAAATAAAGAAATCCTAAGGAAGAAAGAAAGAAAGAAAGAAAGGAGGCCAGGCATAGTGGCACACGCCTTTAATCCTAGCACTTGAGAGGTAGAGGCAAGCGGACCGCTGTGAGTTCAAAGCCAGCCTAGTCTACAAAGCAACTCCAAGACAGCCAAGGATACTTAAAAAACTAAAAAGAAACTGTCTTTAAAAAAACTAAAAAGAAAACAAAAGACCAAAGTGTTGGGGCTAGAGAGATGACTCAGTGGTTAAGAGCACTTGATGCTCTTACAGAACTTGAGTTCAGTTCTTAGCACCAACATGGTGGCTCACAGTGGCTATTAACTTCAGTTATACATATATGTAGGCAAAACACTCATACAATAAGATAAAATAAAAAAGTATGTGATCTGCAAGCTGGACATAGTGACACACGCCTTTGATCACAGAAGGCAGAGGCAGGCAGATGTCTGTGAGCACAAGGCCAGCCTGGTCTACATAAAGAATTCCAGGCTAGACCGGGCTACATAGTGAGACCCTGTTTTTTGTTTAAGATTTATTTATTATGTTTACAGTATTCTTCCTGTAGGCCAGAGGAGGGAATCAGATCTCATTATAGATAGTTGTGAACTGAACTCAGCCAGTGCTTTTAACCTCTGAGGCATCTCTCCAGCACCTTGTTTTATCTTTTTTTTTTTTCTGAAGCAAATTGGTAGCCGGGCGTGGTGGCACACGCCTTTAATCCTAGCACTTGGGAGGCAAAGGCAGGCGGATTGCTGTGAGTTCGAGGCCAGCCTGGTCTGCAAAGCGAGTCCAGGACAGCCAAGGCTACACAGAGAAACCCTGTCTTGGGGGGGGGGGGGCGAAGGGAAGTAAATTGATACTCAGCACTTCAATAGGTTGGTCCTAAAAAGAAAGATATTTTCTAATATCACTATGCTGTATTTATACCTAGGAAAACTAACATTTCTTAGTAATCACCTGGCATTCAGTTGTGAAAGAAATGCAAGTTGCCGAGATCAAACTGGAGATGGTTGTGTCAGCCCCAGTCAGTAAACAAGGCCAGGTGGTCATGAAGGAAGGGTAGGTATGCAAGCACCATAGCACATGCTGCCAGAAGCTTAAGTGTGCACAGGAAGTCCCCGTGCAAGCACGGCTGTCTCTAGTGGTCAGCCTTGGACTGAGGCCACCTATGGCTAGTCACTTTGGCAATGGATTACTATCTTAGCAATATATGATGGTGCCCTAGGAGGTTAGAAAAGGATGTTGGCTCGCCTAGAACTACAAGATCAGATGGTTGTGAGCCACCACGTGTGTGATGGGAACCAAACCCAGGTCCTTTGAGTAATTCGTTTTCTCAACCACTGAGCTAGCTCTTCTCCCTTCCTAAATTCTTTATTGGTTTATTTGGAGACTGAGTCTCACTATGTAGCCTAAGCTGGCCTGGAGCTCACTGTGTAAACCAGGCTGGCCTTGAAATCAGAGATCCACTCCCGGCTTCTGCCTCCTCGTGCTGGGATTAAAGGTGTGTGCCATTTTCCCCGGTTCACTTTTCTGTATTTTCCTGTATTTTATTCCTAATAAAAACATATGTTGCTATGAAGAAAGCCACAGAACTTTGCACATGCGCAGAAAAGAAGAAAGCAAACTGCAAATAGGAAACAGCAAATGGACACTGGTGGGGGGAACCGAGGAGAATTCACCTTTTCTTGCTTTTTAAAATTCTTTTTTGGGACAGGGTCTCTCTATGTAGTCTTGGCTGTCCTAGAACTCAATTATGTAGACCAGGCTGCCCTTGAACTTAGAAATCTGCCTGCCTCTGCCTCCCATATTGTGGGATTAAAATCATGTGCCATCACATCCTGCTTGCTTTTTCTGTGTTAGGAACATTCCTAATAAAAGTGTGTGTGTGTGTGTGAAGACGGTTCAGCAATGAAACCTAACCTTACCAGTTCTATCCCCGAGACCTGGAAGAATAGAAGAGAACCAACTTCCACAGGTGGGCCTCTGACCATTAACCCCGCCTGTTTCACTGTCTCTTTTACACACACACACACACACACACACACACAGAGTCAGAGAGGGCCTAGTGGTTAGATTCAAGGTGCTATGGAACCTTGGGTAGTTTCCAGGGCTCTCTGGCCTTCATTTCCTGAATACCTATGAAACAGGCCTAAACATACCCATTTCCTCTTTTCATCTGGATTAAAAATGTACATGACCTGGTCCAGCTGTACAGGGGTGGTGGGTGCTGTGCCTATTTCTATGTCAGTCTGATGCCGACAGCAGAGTGGATTTAGGTGAAGCACATGATCTCCCCGGGAACTCGGTTTCCCCAATGCCGGGTCTTAAAGCTGTCATGCCTCAGATCTGGGAGTGACCGCCCAGCGCGGGCTGAGGGGGTAGGCGGGGCTTGCAATATTCCGAAGCAGAACCGACCAATCATGGAGCAGAGGTCAAAACCGGCGCCAGAAGCAGGAGCGCGCCGCTGCTGACAGGTTGGGGGCAGGGCCGGAGCAGAGGAGGGGCTGCCCACTTAGTTCAGCCGGTTTGGCGGGAGGTTGCCAGCCAGGAGGAGAGAATGGCGGTGATCTCCCACTTCCCTTTCTTCAAAGGCTGAGTGTTAGCAGTTAGAGCAAGGAAAGGCAGCCCTCAGATACTGATAACTGAATAGAATGTGAATTTGGTATTACATGTTTTTAAAAGAGACCTGATAATTTTGCTAGAAGTGCTAACAGCATCCATTAACAAAAAATATTTTATCGATATGGCCCAGTTGGTTTAGTCTGGAAGAAATCCAGGGTTTGTCCCCAGCACCAAATTAATCGCTCAGTGGTGGGCGCAAGCTGTAACCTCTGCACTTGGGAGCTGGAGGCAGGAGCATCAGGCTTGTGGCCTGTCTAGGACAGACTGTTTTAAGGGGTGGAGGGGGGACAGGCGACGCTGGTGTGCGTGTGTACCTGACGATGTCTGCTGTTTCAGTGTCTATATCTTACTAACTAAACTGCCTGCCTAAAGTTGAGTTGCCACTGCCACCTTGTGTTCAGTGATTCTCGCATCTACAGTGAGAGAACTTAGGACACTGTAGTGAGGCAAGCAGAGGGGAGCCTCCCTCACACTGACTTTGAAAATATTTGTCCTAGGAGGGTCAGTGGAGCTTTCCCAGTTCCCTGTTTCTTCCCGGGATCTCAGTGTCCCTTCTCTGCACTTATCCCTAGTATCTTGGATCCCAGAAGGCAAATCCGAGCGCCACAACCGAGTTCCTGTCTCCACCCTCACGCAGGAATTTTCAAATTCTCTTCCGACTGTTGGACGCCCAGTGAGTCGTAAAACGAATATATGACTAGTAATCAACTTCTGAATTTTCTGGATTTTTTTTTTGTTCAGCTTGCAACTTTTAAAAACAAGCGGGACACACAGGGGACAAGGGCCTGACAAGAGGCGGGATACAAAACTGCACCCAAGGCAGTACCCCTTAGTCAACTTGAAGGCTTATAAACAGACCGCAGTTTTGTTTTTACGGGAACCCTAGTTTGAGGACCTTCCCACTCTTAATCCCACAGGGTCCGTGCGATTACAAGTCTTATGACTCGGGGGTCCGAAATCTTTAAGACACCCGGTGACGAGACTGGAAATTGCGGGGCTTAGCAGTCCTGGCCGGGTCCCCCCGCACCCCGATACTCGGGGCTCAAAGACAGTCAGGGCAACGTGTCCCAGAGGCCAGCAGCGTTTCTCCACCCTCGGCACCAACCTCGGCGGCAACGCCCCGCGCCCCTCGGTGCTCTCCGGTCGCCAAGCCTGTCGCAAGCCCAAACGGTTCCGGCCCCGCGAGCGCCCGCGCGCTCCAGGGCGGCGCAGACTCCAAGAAGGCCTTTGTGCGGAAGGCCCGAGGCGCAACTCAAATCTCCCGCGCTTGGACGGCGGTGGGCGTGGCCAGGCGCGTCCAATGGAAGCACAGACCACGCCCCCTCCGGAGCGCGCGGCTCGCCAGCCATTTAAAGGGTGCGGATGCTGGTAGCCGCCCGTGCACCGGATTCCAGCTGCTGCACTCGCCGCCCACCGTCTCCGCCGCTGCTCGCGCTCGCCATGCTCTCCGTCCGCGTCCCGCTCGCCACCATCGCTGACCAGCAGCAGCTGCAGCTGTCGCCGGTGAAGCGACTCAGCCTGGCTGACAAGGAGAATACGGTGAGAGCGGCCCCGGTGTCGGCAGGGTTGGGGGTGCACTGGCAGACTGTGGGGTCCCCGTGGAGGTGGAAGGTGCCTACTGTCGCTCACTCATCGCGTGTCTCCCTGCAGCCCCCGACCCTCAGCGGGACCCGCGTTCTGGCCAGCAAGGCTGCGAGGAGAATCTTTCAGGACCCCGCCGAGCTGGTGAGTGGCCCGTGTGGGGCTGAGGTGGGCTCCTGGAGCTGCCAGTAGAGGGCGCCGCAGTTGGCGCCAAAGCTGCATTGTCCCAGCTGACTGCTTCCCCCTCCCGTCTTTTCCCGCCAAAGCCTCTCCTTAGCATGTCCTGCTTGGGTCGGCCCTGCTATCAGTGCCTCCCTGTTAGGAGGGTGACAAAAGCGAGCAACGTGACAGCTAATCACGCGAAATTACCAGTCATTGAACGTACTTGATCTGATAAGACGCTAGCCGGTTCATGTTGTTCACTTAGCGTTTGGCGGTGGTTGTTTTTTTCACCCAACAGGAAAGTAAAGTACCCACTAACCCCAGCGTTGAGGAAGAGCCGTTACTGAGGGAAAATCCCCGCCGATTCGTTGTCTTTCCCATTGAGTACCATGATATCTGGCAGATGTACAAGAAAGCCGAGGCCTCCTTCTGGACGGCGGAGGAGGTAGGTAATCAATCGTTCAGGACTTGCTGTGTCAGAAGGCTCCTGCATCATGTGATGATTTCACATAAAGATGCGCTTAGATCTGCTTGGGATTGGCCGCTCACTGAGACACCAAGGTGTTCTCATGAGGAAAGGGAGTTTTGGGTGTGAGGAATACAGTAATCAGGTGGTGTAGGGGACTTAAAATGTGTGTGTGTGTGTGTGTGTGTGTGTGTGTGTGTGTGTGTGTGAGTGACAGGGATGGGGGCACTCTGCATACCTAAAATTGTGAACTTCCATACTTCAGGTGGATCTTTCCAAGGATATTCAGCACTGGGAAGCTCTGAAACCTGATGAGAGACATTTTATATCTCACGTTCTGGCTTTCTTTGCAGCAAGTGATGGCATAGTCAATGAAAACTTGGTGAGTTTGCATGTAATCCTTGTAGTTCAGTTAGAGATATAGACGTGGTGCTTGACTCTTTGTTAACGTTGTGAGTGGAGAGATGGCTCCACTCTGGTTAAGAGACACTTCCTGCTTACACAGAAGACCCAAGTTCTGTTATGAGTAGCCATGTTGGACAGCTTCGCAGCTCCAGGGCATTTGACAACTCACACTGGCCTCCTTGGGCACTCGCCTGTGTGTGCACATGCCCAGTCAGGGGCATGCACAAGAAAGATAATGTCTTTAAGAGCTATAAATGTGGGGCTGGAGAAATGGCTCAGTGGTTAAGAGCACTGTCTGCTCTTCCAAAGGACCCGGGTTCAATTCCCAGCACCCATATGGCAGCTCACAACTGTCTGTAATTCCTGTTCCAGGGATTCTGATACCCTCACACCAATGCACATGAAATAAAATTTAAAAATTTATTTTAAAAAAAAAAGAGCTATAAATTATAGCATTGAAGCTGCAATTGAAAGTTTGCTCTTTGTGCCTACCACACTTACCTTTTTGTTCATTTCTGTAATTTGGTTGCATATTTCTTGTAAGTGGGCCCTTGGGATTAACTAAAAGAGAGTGAGTGAATTAAGAAATATTAAGAGAGTGAGGGCTGGAAGTTGAAAGAAGCACTGTGGAGCCTGCAGAAGGCCCAGAGGATGAGAGCAGTTCCTGTTCTTAGGGAAGACTTAGGTTTGATTCTCAGTACTTACATGGCAGCTTAGAACTTACTGTAACTTAATTTCCAGTGGATCTGATGCCTTTTCTGGTGCAGAGATATACTTGCCGGAAAAACACCTATGCACATTAAAAAAAAACAACAGTTTTGTTTTAAAAAAAACTGACAGTAGTTGTGTGTGAGCTTTATTGTAGAATCATGAAGGGTTGTGGTAAATATATAGGGCTGCATTATATTCAATATACACTTTTGGGGGGCAGGTTTCGAGATAGGGTTTCTCTTGTAGTCCTGGCCTTGAACTCACAGAGATCTGCCTACCTCTGGGATTAAAAACACATCTACTATACCTGTTTTTTTGTTTTTTCAAGACAGGATTTCTCTGTGTATCCTTGGCTGTCCCAAGTGCTGGGATTTGTGGCGTGTGCCGCCGTGCCCAGCCCATCTTTTTTTGTTCTTTTGAGACAGGGTTTCTCTGTGTAGCCTTGGCTGTCCTAGACTTACTTTGTAGACCAGGCTGGCCTTGAACTCACAGTGATCCACCTGCCTCTGCCTCCCGAGTGCTGGGATTAAGGGTGTGCATCACCATACCCGACTTCTACATATGTTTTTGAGACAAGTTCTTGCTCTGATCCTGACTGGCCTAGAGGGCAATAAGTACACCAAGATGGCCTCACGCCCCGATCCCACCTGTGGGCACTGGAAGGCTGTGATAATCCAGCAGGCGCAGGCAGACATCTTACTGGTAGTGTGCCTGGAGAAGGTGATGGAAACCTGTAGTTTTAAAGCCTGACGTTGGTTTATGTTATTACCACTAGGTGGAGCGATTTAGCCAAGAAGTTCAAGTCACAGAGGCCCGCTGTTTCTATGGCTTCCAAATTGCCATGGAAAACATACACTCTGAAATGTACAGTCTCCTCATTGACACTTACATTAAAGATTCCAAAGAAAGGTGAGTGTCCACGTGGTATGCCAAGATGCTTGGCACTCATTAACTTATTTCAAGTATTTTTGTTGTTCATCATGGGAAACTAAGCAGAATGACTAAGCTGTCTGTAGGTATTTCTAGTACCCCTAGTCATGACTGCTTCAGGAAAACGGCCTAAATTCACTCTTGGTTGCTCACTGGAAGATCCAGGGTGTGGTAGCTCATGTCTATAACTGCAGCACTCCAGAGGCCAAGAGTTCAAAGGCTAGTTATAGTTAGATGAGTCTCAAAAACGAAACAAACGGGCTGGAGAGGTGACAGTGCTAAGAACCCAATTTTAGTTCCTAGCTCCAACAGGCAGTAACTCCAGTCATAGGAGCATATGGCGCCCTCGTCTGGCCTCTACAGGCACTGCACACACATGATCCGCAGTCAGGCTTGTATAAAAATCAATTTTGGGGGACTAGAGAGATGGCTCAGCAGTTAAGAGCACTGACTGCTCTTCCAGAGAACCCGGGTTCAATTCTCAGTACCCACAGGGCAGCAGCTTACCAACTGTCTGTAACTCCAACAGATACCGTCACACAGAGACACATAAAGTAAAAATAAATAAAAATAAAATTTAAAACATGGCTACAAATGATTTATAAAAATATAGTGGAAGTGACGGTGATTACATACTCTGGACAATACTGAGTCAAAAGGCTAATGTGTGTAGCTGAAATGTTGCTCTACATTAGGGGACTATAGAGAAACGCAATTATGTTAATGGAGGTAGACCGGAGAGGACGGGCAGGGTTGTGGTGGCCAATGAACATGGGGATGTGGAAGAGACGTAATGACTCGGTCTGTGGTATCATAGCTCATCCTACACTTCTGCCTACAGAGAGTATCTCTTCAATGCTATTGAAACAATGCCTTGTGTGAAGAAGAAGGCAGACTGGGCCTTGCGTTGGATTGGGGACAAAGAGGCTACATACGGTAAGGACAGATTTATTGTATTTATGTGAGCGTTCTGTCTGCATGTACACCTGCGTGACATGAGAGGACATCAGCTCCTAGTATAGATGCTTGTGAGCCATCATGTGGTTTCTGGGAATTGAACTCAGGACCTCTAGAAGAGCAGTGCTCTTAATTGCTGAGCCATCTCTCCAGCCCCAAAGACACTTTGTTTTCTCCTTAAGCCTGAACTTGATTGTCCAAGCAATGTTACTGGATTGTTGGTCCATGCTAAGAATGCTGAGGCCTCACTAGGAACGTTTTTTTTTTTCCGTTGACTCTTGCCAGGAGAACGTGTTGTGGCCTTTGCTGCTGTGGAAGGAATCTTCTTCTCGGGCTCTTTTGCATCCATATTCTGGCTCAAAAAACGAGGACTGATGCCCGGCCTTACATTTTCCAATGAGCTTATTAGCAGGGATGAGGTGAGTCTGAAACAGCTGTCCAAGCTGCCGCTCTTAGATACGGGCCCTTGTGTCTACTGAGACGGACTTGAGAAGTGCAGGTGTAAACCTCTGTGCCTGGCGGAGTGAAACGCCTTTTCACACGCTAAAGTGCTCCCTGTGGAAGTTGCATGAGATTGGAAAGATGGACAGAGCAGTTTCATAGCCCATGCATGTGAGCGGTTGGAGTCCACAGCCTCACGGTGACCTTGAATTCTCTTCCCAGGGTTTACACTGTGACTTTGCTTGCCTGATGTTCAAGCACTTGGTCCACAAGCCGTCGGAGCAGAGAGTGAGGGAAATAATTACCAACGCGGTCAGGATCGAGCAGGAGTTCCTCACGGAGGCCTTGCCAGTGAAGCTCATCGGGATGAACTGCACCTTAATGAAGCAGTACATTGAATTTGTGGCCGACAGGCTTATGATGGAGCTGGGTTTTAACAAGGTAAACAGTTATTTGTGGCCGTTCTTCCTTCTTTCCTTTCTTTCCTTGCTTTCAGCATTTATATCTTGATATGATGACTTTTCCAGATTTTCAGAGTAGAAAATCCATTTGACTTCATGGAAAATATTTCATTAGAAGGGAAGACAAACTTCTTTGAGAAGCGGGTAGGCGAGTACCAGAGGATGGGAGTGATGTCGAATTCAACAGAGAACTCTTTTACCTTGGATGCTGACTTCTAAGTAAACTGACGGCGTGCTCTTGGCTGATTTCTCTCCCCTTATTAAAATCAGCAAAAACAACCGACTGGCTACACCATGAATTGTCATTCATTTGTTAACAGGTGTCTAAGAACTGTGTAGCTACCTCAATCAGTCCTGTTTATGTTAGACGTGCCAGTAGAAGAAAGGGTGCTTAAAACAAATGGTATTTGGATTCTTAGGGGAGATCCTGACCTTGGCTTTTACAAAGCACTAACAACATTGGTCTGGCTTTATGAAGTGACCCTTAAGCGAGCAGGATTGGATGTTTAGATACCACAAGGCTGTTTAAAGAAGTCAGCCTCACTCACTGCTTCCTGCAGACATAGTTTACTTAACAAGTTTGTAAATAAAACTGGCACTTTGCACATATAGTACCGTTAAGGGGGGGAAAGGCCTGGCTTCTTTGGTTTCTAGACCAAGCAGGAAGTGTTCCATTTACCACTGATGGCAGTCCCTTCAAAGTCTAAGGGACTAAGTGTTGAATCAGCATGTCATTTCCAGGCTTTGTTCTTTAGTGAGTTGAAATGCTTCTAAATCAGCTTTGAAGTCAGTCCTGTGCAATTGAGGCATTAGCTGCTGGTGCCGGTTAGGGACAGGGTGTGCTCTGTCTGCATGCACATCCCCCGATTCGTAAGCACATTTCAGCGGAGAGAACTTCCAACTTTGAGTCACTAGAAACTAAGGATTTCGGACACTTACTGGTGGCCCCATCTTTATTCGTGTGAAAAGCAGCATCTTCCCCCACTCCCAAGTTGTGCTTTGCCCCATTTCTAGTTAATATGGATGGAGTCTTGTGGCTTTGTAGGATTTTCATAGTGACGCAGTCTCGCTCCTGTCAGTGGTAAAGTCAGGGCTGAAGTCAGCTCCTTAGAGTTTCCTTGTTCTCATTTGGATTGTGTGAGCAGGCACTATTGAAGCTTGATCCACCTATTTTAAATTAAAGATTTTTTAAAAGTATAAGTCTTATTAGGTTTTACCTGTTTGTCCGTTCTTTTTTATAATGCTCAGTATTATCTTGAAGTTTGCAAATGCTAAGATAGTACTGTAAATTCTGACATTTGCCTAAATATGAGTGGTTTATTTTTTTATTTTAAGACAGGTTCTTAACTATGTATCTCTGGCTTGGCCTGGAACTTGCTGTGTAGACCAGGTTACCCTCAAACATCTATATCTCCCAAATACTGGGATTAAGGTTTGCCACCATGCTCAACACCTGACATTATATGGTGAATTTGCAAACACCTGGAAACTAGTACTTAGGAGTTGATAATGTGTGTTCCAGTCAGACTCCTTTCAGACTGAAATACAAATCAATAGATACTGCTAACAGCTAGTTCAAACTAATCTGCTCTTATGTGCATTTATCTGTTTTTGTGTCTAGGGAAAGCAATGCAACCAGAATTCACCTAGTGAGTATAAGGCCAGTTGGGGGTACATAAATGGGACTGTATTAACCAAAACAAAAGCAAGAGTGTTGCTGGGAGTAATTCATTGATCTCTAGGCACCTTGTTAACTGCTCTTGTATATCAGCTGTGTGACCCTGATCAGTTTTCTTTATTGTATATTTTACATATTTCTGTAATATGAGACCCCACTGTACCTTTTTAAATTATTGTTATCTAAAGTTAATAAACTCAAAGTCTCAAATTTGCATGGCATACAAGTGTTGAGTGATTTAACTTAAACTGTTCTTAATGTCAGTTCTTTGGGTAAAGTTTGTTTTGTTTTTAGAAAATTTAAGGTTTATTTGTTATGTTTACAGTGCTCTGCCTGCATGTACACCTGCAGCCCAGAAGAGGGCATCAGGTCACATAGATGATTGTGAGCCACCATGTGGTTGCTGGGAATTGAACTCAACCTCTGGAAGAGCCGACAGTGCTCTTAACCGCTGAGCCATCTCTCCAGCCCCTGTTTTCCTCTTTGCTTACATAGAGTGAGATAGATAAGCCCTGGGCCTGTGTATGGAGCCATTTTTATTTATAGCCCAGGCTAGCCTCCTGGGTGCTGGGATTATAGGTATGTACCACCATGCCTGACTTTTTTGGTTTTTCAAGACAGGGTTTCTCTCTGTTAGCCTTGGCTATCCTAGACTCACTTTGTAGACCAGGCTGTGCCGCCGCCACTGTGTGGTTATATATTCAGCAGCTGCCTTGCTGGGGCTTTGCTGTGGGGCCATGACCCAGAAGTCCCTCCCTGGGGACCTTAACGCTTAAATAAATCTGGTGTCTGATGAAGCCAAACTGCGAAGGGATAAAAGAAGGTGACATTTATTTCTCGGCAGTGGAGTGGGGGTGGTGTGGCTTCTGCCCCTGGGTGCTCTCATTTCTGCTTTTGTGAGAGTTCTCAGCACACCCGCACTGCCTGGCAGGGGACCCTCAAGGCTGAGTGTGAATGAGAAAAGTGAGGCCTGTGCTAAGGAGGCTGGGGAGGGGAGCGTGCTATATCCCAAGGGTATACATAATGTCGGCTGGCTGGAAAACCAGGTTGTGGGCAGACCCACTGGGAAATGACAGGTTAACCATGCTAAAAGAGGGCCTATTGTCACAACAGTTTTGCAGTGGACAGACCTGAGTCTTAATTTCTGCTGTCATAGAGCAGATCTTGTGCCCTAGGTGAAGGGCCACCTGGGTATTCAACGACCTTAACTGAGTGGGCCTTGGGTACAAACTTGGGGAGCCTGTGACTTTCATCGGCTCACCCTGTGAATTCTTAGGTATCTGGATGTGGAAGAGATGGGCTTCCTGGCATAAGGCTCAGACCACCGGTCTTTCAATGTGGGGTGCGCATTGATCCTGGATGCTTTTTGCGTCAGACAAGCTTATATAAGGCTGTCTCAGCCTTATCTGCTGAGATGGAGCCTGCCTGCTGAGGCAGATCTGTGAAACCTTCCCCGCTCCTCCCCTCTCTACCAGGCATTGCCATGGCCCTTAAGAGTACTTGCTTCTTGTGAAATGGAAACATGATTTGCTAATGCCATTTAGCTGAGGGGCTGCCTCACAGTCTCTTGTGCTATGAGGGATCAGTGGTCCTACTAATATTAGTCTGGAATTCTTGATAATGGTTTTGCTTAGCAAGATGTTCCAGGCTTTGAATGTAAGTGGCTGCGGGGTTGTATGGCCTCTATATGGGAAAGTACCCAATATAGATACTGTCCTGGTGTCTGGGCATCGGAGAGAATGCAGCTGTGTCTCCTGTAGTGATGGGCAACCCCATATCTGCTTTGCACCTCTTGGGGTTGGTCTGGCAGTTTTCAGACAGAAGAGATGAATCACAAAGGTGTAGTTTAGACGTGAGAGACAGCCACAGGTGACAGGGCTGCCTGGCAGGGAGAGCGCATTCTGTGTGATGAAGTTCCCCCTTTTATTGACTATTAGTCCATTTGGCATTAAAAACAAAAACAAAAACAAAAACAAAAACAAACTGATCGGTAGGGGCTGGAGAGATGGCTCCATGGTTAAGAGCATTGGCTGTTTTTCCAAAGGTCCTGAGTTCAATTCCCAGCAACCACATAGTGGCTCACAACCATCTATAATGAGATCTAGTGGCCTCTTCTGGCATGCAGGCACACATGGGGCCAGAATACTGTATAAGTAATAAATAAATCTTTTTTTTAAAACCTGAATTGTATGTGACATAGCTTCTGAGGGGGAGTTTGCTCTCTGGGTCCTAGATCTGGAGTTTCAAAGACTCCAGTTACCCTTTGGGGCTGGGAGAAGGGACATTAAAAGAACTAGGAGTCCATGCCTTCCTGTTTTTTTTTTTTTGTTGTTGTTTCTGCTGGCCAGAAAAAAGCACGGGTCTTCTCTTCCAAGGGGTTTCTAGGGCGCTAATCTGGGACCTCTGGGGAATTAGAAGTAAGTCAACTCTGGGGGACACATGGATTGTCCTCCACTGGTCCCCATCTCCATACCATTCCCCCACCCCCCACCCCCCCAATTGTGTAGCTCTGGTTGGCCTGGAACTCACTGTGTATAGACCAGGCAGGCTTTGAACTCTCATCTGCCTGCTGCTGCTTCCTGAGTGCTTGGATTAAAGGGGTGTGCCACCATACCAGAGACTTCTGTCGACTTCTCTTTTGCCTTCTTCCCTCATTTTCTCTCTTAGACCTTCACTCTTCCATTCCTGAGTCTTCACCATGCAGACATGAAATGCTGGGTCAGACAGTAGTGTAAACCACTTCCTGGCCTGCTGCTGCGGCTTATAGGTGACGTTACACTGCCCCTGATTCTGGGGTGCTTCTGCCACCCTTAGCACCCCAGCTCTCCCTGCTTTGTTATCAGTATGTGGTTACAAGGAGGCAGGCTGCTCAGGCACAGAGGCGGTGGACTCCTGGTCAGCCCTCCCACGAATAGCTCGGAGTGGAGCTAAGAGCAAAAGCTAAGTATATGGATGTCTCAAAGAGAATTAGACCTGGCCAGAATTTGTCTCTAGAATTTACGAGAACGGTCCCCATTTCTTCCCACACTTTTAGGGAGGACCAAGCAATGAGTTCGCCACAGCTCTCCAATATCCTGTTTCCCAGTTCAAGAAGTGGAAGCTGGGCCCCAGGCTAAGGTAATCCAGGCCTCACTGGCAGCTGCTATTTCACCTGTAGCCAGGAGAGGGAGCACCTGCCTTCTCATGTCCCTCACCGTGCACAGCTACACAGTACCATCACCTCTCACCCGATTGTCTCCACGCCTGCGCCTACCCTCTTCCAGTCTAGAATAAACTGTCCAGATGTAGGTCAGTCAGATGCCACTATTTGTGTGACTCTGCCCCCCCATCATACTTCCCGGGGTACTGCCTGACTCCAGGGGTTTTGCCAGCTCTGCGTGGCCTGAGCCGTTTCTTATCTTCCCTATGTCCGTCTGGCCTTCCACACTGATTGTAAGCTCTCAATCCTTCACGCTCCAGCTTAGAGACTGTACGTGCTCCCCTCCCGCCTTCCCTACTGCCCCAAATGGATCCTCAGCCATAGCGTGGACCTGAGGCCATACAGCTAATGAGAAGCCGCGATAGTTTGAACTTGAGCCCCAGGCTCCAGGCCTAGCCTCTTTCCTCAGCCGAAGCTGCCCCGTCTCTGAGCACCTGCTTTCAGCACCAGAGGATCAAACTAGAAGGGTGTGAGTGGGTCTGGTTGGAATGCTTGCGGGAGGGCTTCGGCCTGCCATTTTTAAGGCTTCCCCGTACTTCTAATGTGCATGGGGCATGAGGTGGGGAGGGGAAGAGTGGTCATGTGTCTGCCCTCTGTCCTCAACCTGCTGTCTAGCCAGTCAACCATTGTAGGAGAGAGGGCCTGTTAGCCTATAATATGCAGCCCAGACTGCCCCCACCTCAGCTGAGTGCTCCTCATTCTGTCCCAGCTGAGTTTTCCTTCCCCTCTGTCCCAGAAGAGTGCTTCCCCCTTCCCTCTATCCCAGATGAGTGCTCTTCCCTCTTCTCTGCCTCAGATGAGTGCTCCTCCTCCCCTGTGTCCCAAATGAGTGCTCCTCTCTCCCCTCTGTCCCAGATGAGTGCTCCTCTCTCCCCTCTGTCCCAGATGAGTGCTCTTCCCTCCCTTCTATTCCAGATGAGTACTCCTCCCTCTCCTCTATTCCAGATGAGTAGTCCTCCCTCCCCTCTGTCCCAGATGAGTGTTCCTCCCTCCCCTCTATTCCAGATGAGTGCTCCTCCCTCCCCTCTGCCCCTAAATGATTTTTGCCCCCTCTGGTTTTTTTTATTTTTTGAGACAAAGTGTTTTGTTTGATTTTTTTTAGGTTTGGTTTTTTGTTGTTGTTGTTATTTTTGTTTTCTGTTTTTGTTTTTTAAGACAGGGCTTCTCTGTATAACAGTCCTGACTGTCCTAGACTCACTTTGTAGACCAGGCTGGCCTTAAACTCACAGTGATCCACCTGCCTCTGCCTCCCGAGTGCTGGCATTAAAGGCATGTACCCCGATGCCTGGCCCGAAACAAGTTTTTGTTTTTGTTGTTTTTAAATATAACCCTGAATAGCCAGAAACTCACTATGTAGATCAGGCTGGCCTAGAACTCACAGAGAATCACCTGGCTTTGTCTCCCAAGTGCTAGGATTAAAGGTGTATGCCACCAGGCCTAGGGTTTCCAGTGTTATTGTTTCACATGTGTGTGTGTGTGTGTGTGTGTGCACATGCGTGTGTGCACGTGCGTGTGTCTCATCTTCAGTTGTGTGTTTGTAATATGTGTGGATGCACATGTGTGTAAATAGGGTCAAAGCCTAAAGCTGACTGGAAGTGTTCATTGTTCTCTCTGTACTTTACATATTGAGGCAGCTCATTGTTTGGGGTAGTCTAGCTAGTCAGGTTGCTCTGGGGACCCTGTGTACCTCTCACTCGATGCCCACCTGGGTTTTACATGGGCTCTGCGGATCTGAACTTGGGTCCTGGTGCTGTGTGGTCAGGCTCTCCCTGACCCCAGTGTCCCTGACTTGTCCCCAGTCTGTCATTTCTCTCCTCACACCTCAGTTGTATCCACTTAGGGCCTGCCTGCTCCCAACCCCAAGCTCTAATATCTCACGCTCTTGCTTTCTAGATGCCTGCTTTATTCATTTTTTAATTGACAGTGGTAGTTTTCATTGGTTCTGGTGACATTTTCACTGGTAAGTTGTTACCTATGCGCCTTCCCTGCCCTTTTCTCCTTTTTCACTTTTATTCCTATAGCAGCTTTTTCACTGCCTGCCTTTTCTCTCTTCTTTTTCACTGCCTGCCTTTTCTCTGTTCTGCCACCTTTGCCTGAGGATGGTGAATGGGGGAGGGGCTGGGACCTACCAAGGCCCATGGCACTCACTGTGTTAACTGTTGGAACAGAGGCTCCCCTCCTTCCACATGCTCCCCCCTTTTCCTCCTGCCCCTCTCTGCCTTTAGGCAGTTGTGGTTTACCTGGGATTCTGCACCCTCTGGCTTTCCATGTTCCCACCCCCATGCTGAGGGGACACTGGCCAGCAGCTGGCTCTCTAGTTGCCAGCTTCCTCACAGCCCTGCCCCCTGTTTTCTGGTCTGGCAGCAGCCCTTGGGCTTATTCTTGACTTGGGGTTTCCACCTCCTTCGCTTGCCGTGGAGGAATTTCTATCAAAGACGGTTGACATTCTGTTTGGCTTTCTCCCTCTTCCTTTGGGATGATTTTCTTTCACCTCTTCCTGGCTTATCAAGACGTAATTGATGTAAAACACATGGTGCCTATTTAGTGTTGTCGCAGTTTAATACTGTATCATCTTGTTACCATGGTGAAACACCAGCGGCAGGCCAACTTTAGAAAGAAAACTTTATTTAGCTCACTGTTCAGCATGGCCCAGATCCTGACATGGGGAGCCAACAGGAACAAGGGGTCACCCTGAAGAACAGGAAGGCTAAGAAGCCCACTGCTCTAAGGACACCCCACCTCACCCCAGACGGCAATCCTTTGAGGACCTCCCTCCCACCACACAGACTCGAGGGAACCACAGCCCAGCTGTAGCCAATGTATACCACTTAATAACTTGCTTTGTTTTGCAGTACTGGGGATTGAAACCAGGGCCTTCTACACACTAGACAAGCACTCTCTCACAGAGCTAGATCCTCAGTCTCTTTTTGAATAGTTTGAAGGAAATGCCCACCTACTAGGCCATCGCTATTGAGCAAATGAATGTCTCCCCACCCTAGAGTTTCTCCCAAAGATGTAATCGCCTCGTACCACTGTTCCCATTTCCAGGCAGCCACTGGGCTGTTGTCAGTCGTACAGAGTAGTTTGCATTTACTAGAATCTTTAAAAAATATTTATTTATTTAAATTAATTATTTGTTTTAGGTTTTTAGAGACAGGGTTTCTCTGTGTACCCTTAGTGTCTTAAAACTTGCTCTGTATATCAGGCTGACCTTGAACTCACAGAGACCTTGGCTCCAGTGCTGGCATTGAAGGTATGTACATCACTACTCAGCTTTTTTTTTTATTATGTTTATGCATGTGAGTTTGTGTCCATCAGTGCAGGTACCTGTGAGTACAGGCGCCCTCGGAGGCCAGAAGAAGGTGTCGGATCCCTTGACGCTGGAGTTATAGAGAGTTTGTGGGCCGTCCGCCCCATGATGGTGTAGGTGCTTGGAATAGGACTTGGGTCTTCTGCAAGAGTAGTGGGTGCTAACTGCTGAGCCGGTTAGATTCCTATGGTCTGTCTTCTAGCAGGCTCCGCCTCCTACCCCGGAGCTTGGCGTAAGTGCCCCGAAATCTATCAGCTGCGGTGTGCAGCAAATCCCATCACGCTGTTGCGGTTGCTTGAAGGATGTGCCACAGTCCGCTCAAGCCTCCTCACCTGCAGGACCTTCAGCTCCTGCTTGGCTGGTCTGATAATGCAGCTGTGAATGCGCGTAGGAATCTCACTGGCATCTTTTCTTTCTCTTGGATGTGTCCGTTGGAGTGCCGTGACTAGCTCATGTGGTCAGCATGTGCCTAACTTCTAAAGAAGTTGTAAAATTGCAGCCAGGGGCACATAACAACTATCTGAGGGTTTGAAGGCTTCACATCTGTGCCAACAATGGTGTGGCAAGACTTAAATTTGATTTATCACTGTGGGTGGCTAGTGTGTTCTCTGGTGGTTTTCACTTAAGATCGCTGGCATCTTTTCCACAGCTGATTTTTCATAGTTGTGCTTTGCTAGGTTGACACAAGCTAGACTCATTGGAGAGGTGGGGACCTCAATTGAGAAAATGCCCCTATAAGATCCAGCTGTGAGCAGCCCTGTAGGGCATTTTCTTTATTCGTGATTGATGGAGGAGGGCCAGCCCATTGTGGGTGGTGCCATCCCTAGCCTGGTGGTCCTAGGTTGTATGAGTGAACCATGGAGAGCAAGCCAGTAAGCAGCAGCCCTCCATGGCCTCTGCATCAGCTCCTGCCTCCAGGTTCCTGCCCTGCTTGAGTTCCTGTCTGACCTCCTTCTATGATGAACAGTGATCTAGAAGTGTAAGCAGAATAAACCCTTTTCCTCCCCAAGTTGCTTTGGTCATTGTGTTTCATCACAGCAATAGTAACCCTAAGACAATAGCACACACACACACACACACACACACACACACACACACACACACACACACACACGCTGTGGTACGATACTGGGCGGTTTGTGTGTGTGTACACATACATGTATACTTTATGCATCAACATGAAGAGACACAGCTGGCCCCTGGCTTTTGCCCCCTTAAGACTGAGAAAGACAGTGGCTTTTGTTACTAAGTCAGGCCCTACATCTCCTCTCCCCTCATAGACGGCTTTAATTGCACATAAACATGATCATAGCATCTTAGTGTGTATTTCTAACACATAAGTTAGTAGAATTCATTTGAGGGCCAGATTCTCACAGCAGTCATGAAGATTTTCAATAAAGTGTTTCCTTAACCACCCACCTATTACACATTCTTTTTAAAAAATCTTTATTTATTTATTTCATTGGTGTTTTGCCAGCATGCATGCCTGTGTAATGGTGTCAGATCCCCTGAAACTGAAGTTACCAACAGTTGTGAGCTGCCACGTAGGTGCTGGGAATTGAAGCAGGGTCCTCTGGAAGAGCAGGCAGTGCTCTTATCCACTGAGCCATCTCTCCAGCCCCATCACATCCTTAAACTCAATATGGATAGCTATGGTTTTCCCTTAAAGGAAATCATGCCTATCTACATACAAAATCAGGGTGGGTGGGGGTGGGATTTGAAAGCCAGAGAGGGAGTCTGGCTCTCTCAGTCCACAGAAGTTGGGGGAGCTGAGGGTGGAGTTTGGAGCACATGCCTCATCTGAGCATCCCCGTGAAGGTGGCACACTGGTGCTGGGATCCTGAGCCTGAGGATGCCCCTGTGGCAGTTAGGAGCGGGGAAGACAAGAGGGGACGGACCATCCAGACCGCGGCCACCTTTCTCATTGGTGATGCTCAGTGGTGATCCTCCGTGGCCGTGAACAGACCCTGGGATGGCTGGTGTCTGGTGATTCTCCTTAAAGTGCAGAGACCAGGACTAAGCCAGGTGAACTGAGAAAGCAGCCACCCACCTGGCTAGGGGAGGAGCCTGGGTTACTGAGGATGAAGGACCCTGGTGTCTTTGAGGAGATGATCTCATCAGAGAATCAAGAGGAGCAACACCCATTGTACAGGCTAGCGGTTATTTTTCTCATTGCCTAGCAGAATAACTTAAAGGAGGAATGATGATTTTCCTTAGCTCACAGTTTCAAAAAGTCCTGTCCATTGTGGCTGGGCAGTGTGGCTGAGCAGCTCAGCTTACACTAAGGCAGGCCAGGAAGAAGCCAGCGAAGATAGGAATCACCCTCTGGTGACTTACCTCCTCCAGCTGGGCTCTGGCTCCTGTTGTTGCTATAACCACCTGGACCAAGTGTCAAGCAGCAACCCTGCTTAAGAAAGCAGCTGTGCCCTTCTTGGCCCCAGCAGGCCTTTCTTTTCAGACCTTGCAATAGTGTGTGTGTGTGTGTGTGTGTGTGTGTGTGTGTGTGTGTGTGTGTGTGTATCACAGACCAGGGGCTGCTGAATGATTAGGTCTATGAAGCCTGTTTTAGGTGAGCAGTTTGTCCTGTGACCGGCCCATAAAGCCATCGTAAAGAAAAAATGGCCGGGGCTTGCTGCTCTCCCAAAGAACCAGGGTTCAATTCTCAGCACCCACATGGCAGCTCACAACTGTCTGTAACTCGATTTCCAAGGGATCTGAAACCCTCACACCAATGCACATAAAATAAAATTGAATAAATTATAGAAAAATGAAAGAAAAAAAGAAATGGCCGAGCAGGTTTTTGCTGCTGGCTTTTGGGACCTCTAAAGTAAAAGCAGGCTGGTGGCGCAGCTGAGAGACAGCAATTACAGCAGGGCTTCGTGACCTCCCTGGGGACACATAGGCACGCCAAATCCGAGGGCCTGGCTTGGGCCTGCAAGTTGACAGTTGCGACACAAGCCATGGCCTGTGGCAGCCTCTGGGCCAAAACTCCTCACATCCTGCTTGCTTTCTTCTTTCCGGGACTCTGGCTCATGATCTTGACTGAACAGGGTGTTGCAATCCTACTAAGAAGCTCATGTCCTGGTGACATCAGACCGTTCCTCAGCCACTGAAGGGCGAGGTTCCGTAGGTGGTAGTGGAGGCCTGCTCCTTCAGCTCCATGAAGCAGGTGACGGTACTAGAAGTGAAGCCACCTGAGGCAGGTGCCTGTAGGCTGCCTGGGTCTTCTCCACCTCTCTCCTCACAGCAAAGGGAATTCTGGTGCTCAGAGAAGCCACCCCAAGTCCCGCTGTGTGGAAGAACTGAGCTGAAGACTGTGATGAAGCCACTGTCCCTCAGTGGGCTTTCTGTCTCTAGATGAACAGCGATCTCTCAAGCCCGATAGTCAAGGGCGATTACCAAAGCCTGCCTTTTGTCCCTGGGAGACTTTTGGGAGGGGGTACCCTAGGATAGACAGTCTAAGTGAACAAAGGTGACCTGGTGTGGCATTACTGATTGCTCAGTGCACAGTGCCACAGTGCCAGGGAGCTTCCTGAGGGCCTGGGGTAGCATCGGCTAAATAGAGCTATTCCCAGTTGTTAGCTGAACCATCCTGTAGATGCCAGGCAGCTAACATCAGCAGCAGGGAGTGGGTGGGGCTAAATTCCTACCAGCCCACCACACAAAAGTCCCTTCCCCGTAAGAGTCTGGGAGTCCTCAGTTCAACTACACTGCTCATTTTGAAAATGCAGGTTTAGGCAGGGCGGTGGTGGCAGACACCTTTAATTCCAGCACTCGGGAGGCAGGGACAGGTGGATCGCTGTGAATTCAAGGCCAGCCTGGGTACAAAGTGAGTTCGGGACAGCCAGGGTGACACAGAGAAACCATATCTCAGGGGGAAAAAAATCACCTTGATTCTCAACTCTCCACAGCAAAGGTAGTATTTGTCTTTTTGTTGTACATGTATGTGCATGTGTGCCAGGTGCCCTGAGGGGCTGGTAGAGGGCGCTGAATCCCTTGTAACCAGAGCTACAGACGGTTGTGAGTTACCACGTAGGTAGTGGAGACTGAAAGTGAGTCTTCTGAAAGAGCGTTAAGTACACAGGGAGGTGGGGGCGCACGCCTGTCATCCCAGCACGCAGGAGGCAGGGGCAGGCGGAACTCTGTGAGTTCGAGGCCAGCCTGGGTTACATAGAAAAGCCTTGTCTCAATCCCCACCCCCACCCCACCTCCCCAAAAGAAGAACATGAAGTACTTTTAACTGTTAAGCCATCTCAGCCAGGCGTGGTGGCGCACGCCCGTAATCCCAGCACTTGGGAAGCAGAAGCATGTGGATCTCTGTGAGTTCAAGGCCAGCCTGGTCTACAAATGGAGCCTCGGACAGCCAGGGCTCTTACACAGAGAAACCCTGTCTT
Organism: Acomys russatus; assembly: GCF_903995435.1. NCBI lineage: Eukaryota > Metazoa > Chordata > Mammalia > Rodentia > Muridae > Acomys > Acomys russatus. The sequence continues at coordinate 38,248,609 of NC_067137.1, forward strand.
GAAAAACCTAAAAAACAAAACTATTAAGCCATCTCTCCAGCCTTAAAGTGACAATTAGTGCATTAGCCAGGAAGTAAAATGAATTTCTTAATGACTTAACGTGAAGATTGTACTACTGTTTCCCCCTGCCCCCCCCACCCCGTGCACCCGCGCGTGCATGCGCGCACGTGTGTGTGTATGTGTGTGTGTGTGTGTGTGTGTATGCTTCAGGGTCCTGTGCCAGATCACCCATGTAGAAGTTGGAGGACTTGAATTCAGGTCAGTACATATATGTACATATGCTGACTAGGTCAACGTATGTGTGAGACGATAAGGCCAGCATTCTCTGTATCTGTCAGTGGTGTCTTCATGACAGCTTTATGTATCTCCTGAAACTTGACTTGTTGCTAGCCAAGTTCTTAGTGCACATCACAGTGCTTTAGCGCCAAGCCCACAGCAAAACTATGACACTCTTCTTTTTCTCCCCTATGCTGGCCACTTGACTTTTGTTTTGCTTTGAATCCATAATTCATAGATCATTGATTATGAACCTTTTCTTTTTGGACCTGTTTCATTTGGGCTTTGAGTTAGGTGGCTTTTCATTGCCATGACAAAATACCTGAACAAGTCAACTAAAAGGAAAAATGCTTGCTTTGGCTCACAGGTTCCCAAATCTCAGTCTGTGGTTGCTAGGTCCCAATGCTGCAGGCCTGAGGTAAGGCTGAAATTTTACAGTGAGGGAGGGGCATGGTAAGACAAAACTGCTCACCTCTGGCAAGCAGAGTGAGCAAGGGGGGGGCGGGGGAGTCAGGGCCCAAGGAAAAGTATGGTTCCTCCAAGACATGCCTCCAATAGCACATAACCTTCCATGAACTTGACAGGTTCTAGATCACAGAAGAGACATGCTGTTGGTCATGTGCGGGAGAGATTGTTTAGATTAGATTAACCGTGAGAAGGTCCGCCCTAAATGTGGGTGGCACCACCATGGGCTGGATCCCATACTGCAGAAGGAAGAAGCAAGCTGGGTACCAGCATTCGTCCCCCCTCCTCCTTCCTGCTCCCTTCTTTCTTCCTTTCTTTCTTCTTCCTTTCGTCCTTCCTTCCTCCCTCCCTCCCTCCCTCCCTGCCCCCTTTCCTAATTTTTTTCTTTTTGGTTTTTCAAGACAAAGTTTCTCTGTGTAACCCTGGCTGTCCCGAACTCACTTTGTAGACCAAGCTGACCTCTAACTCAACAGAGATCCACCTGCCTCTGCCTCCCTAGTGCTGGGATTAAAGGTGTGTGCCACCACACCCGGCTCTCTTTCTCTTCCCCTTCCTTCCTTCCTTCCTTCTTTCCTCCTTTCATGCTTTCTTTCTGTCTGACTTTCTTCTTTCTTTCTTTCTTTCTTTCTTTCTTTCTTTCTTTCTTTCTTGTCTTTATTTTCTTTATGGACTGTAGGTGATCACCTTCAAAAACAAGTAAGAAAAGCCTTCTCAGCAAAGAGGGCAGCTGCGGCATCAGCCGGTAGATTGCAGATCTGCAAAGCAGTACTACAGTGTGCTAGGTCAGCTTGTCCAAGAGTCATGTGTTCACGGTGCAGGTGCTGGAGGCTGGCACCAGTGCAGGCTTGTAGCTTAGCCAAGAGAAGCCACTTTTTGTCGAATATATATATATATATATATATATATATATATATATATATATATATACACTAACAATATATAATAGTGATGAATCCTCAGACAGTCATTTGCCCTTCTTGGCCTTACTTTCTTCACGTGTCAAATGGACATGCTAATACTAGATCCACTTGTCTCATTAACTCGCTATGCACTTAAAAAAACAACAACAAATTATCAATAAAATCTCGGGAGTCAGATGCTGGGGTGAAAGCCTGCTAGATCAGAGAGACAGAGAAAGCACCCAGCTCACCTTCCTCCTCAGCCAACACGCTCCTCCAAAAGGAATGCTTCTTCCCCATACCATCTCAAAAACAAACAAACAAACAAACACCCCAAACTGAAGGTCCCTCCCTTCTACTCTGCCTATCTATCTCTATCCATCCTGACTCCCTCCTACTCTCTATGATTTTTTTTTTCCTATGTTACTCCCAGTCAGCTGGTTGCTTGCTCTGCCTCTTGACCTACGGTTGACTTTGTTTAGTCCAGTTCGAACAGAAAGCTCTTGAATTAAATGTGTGTCCTAGAGCTGAGCCACACCACAACTAGACAGGGTTTCCCAGTAAACAACACAATCTCGGGGTTCGCAGGATAACCAGGGCTACGCAGAGAAACCCTGTCTCAGAATAAAATATCTCCTTAGGCGTTTGTATAGTTTGTGTGTGTGTACATGCATGCCCATGTGTTTAAGTGTGGGCACACGTGGGCCATGATGCGCCTGAGAGGACAGAGGGCCAGCCCAGGTGTTGGTCTCGTTCCACTTTGTTTGTGACGAGGTTTTTTGTTCACAACTGTGTACGCTGGGCTAGCTGGCCCACAGACTTCAGTGTGTGTGTGTGTGTGTGTGTGTGTGTGTGTGTGTGTGTGTGTGTGTGCTCGCGCATGCGTGTGTTGGAGGGTCACCTGTCCGTGCTTCCCACCTCTCCATTGGAGTGCTGGAATCACGGATATGCACCATTACATCAGGCTTCCTGTGGGTTCTGGGGACCTGCACTCTGGCCCTCCCAGCCTCCTTCACTGGGTTTTGACACTGAACCCATGGAGCAGTGCATGGTGGGTTAGTCTACACCCTATCCACCTATTCGTTAGTTAACGGGCACTTGGGTGGGTTCCACTTCGTGCTGGTTATGAATCCCTGCTCTGAGCTGCGTGGGCACATTTCTGTTGATTGTTTATGGCTGTGAGATTTTCTTCTAGGAAGCTATCCATGGTGGATGTCATGGGTCAGCTATGAATCCACTTGGGCTCAGGTTTCTTGTTCGAACCTTGTGTACAGCACAGATGTGGAAGAGAAGCAGTGGTGTGTGTGTGTGTGTGTGTGTGTGTGTGTGTCTGTCTGTCTGTCTGTCTGTCTGTCTGTCTGTCTGTTGATCAGGTAGGGAGAGTGTGCTAACAGAAAAGCAGAGCAAGAGAGCAAGGGAGCCCCTGTCAGCAGAAATGTCTGCAGGAGAGGAGTGATGAATCAGTGAACTCTTATCTTCTCCTCTTTCAGTTACTCATGTGTGTATGTGTGTGTATGTATGCATGTATGTGTGTGGTATGTGTATGCATGCGTGTATGTGTATGCATGTGTATGTATGTACATATGTATGTGAGTGTGGTGTGTGTGCATATGTGGAGGTACGTGTGTGTATGTATGTGTGTGATATGTGTGTATGTGGTGCATGTGACATGTATGTTTGTGTGTGTATGTACATGTGTGTATATGTGTATGTACATGTGTGTATGTGTGTGCATATGTGGGGGTGCATGTGCCCTTGCACATACATTGGAAGCCAGAGGAGAATGTTGGCTATCTTTCTCTGTCACTTTCACCTTATTCTCTTGAGACAGTCTCTCAGTGTTTGAGTAGGCTGGCTAGCTTGTGAACTCCCAGGATCTGCCTATCTCTGTCCCTGGTGCTGCCGTTACGGGCACACACAGGCATGCACAGTCTTTTTTTGTGGGTGCTGAGGATGTGAACTCAGGTCCCCATGTGTGCATAGGAAGTTCTCTTACCTACTGAGCTGTTTGTTTCCTCAGCTTTCCACCCCGTACCCTCAGAAAGGATCTCATGTGTTCCCAGGCTGGCCTCAGAGTTGCTATGTGCTGAGACTAATATTTAACTTTTGATTCTCCTGTCTCCACTTTTCAAACACTAGAGTAACACATGTACCATCACACCTGCTTTATGCAGTGCTGTGGATCAGATCCGGGGCTTTCAGCATGCCAGGCGAGCAGCCCGCCAGCTGTGCTGCCACCTCAGGCTCTCCCAGTTCTCTCTGCTGAGATGAGGCAAGGACAGAAGGGTTTAAGGCTGTAGGAGCTCAGGCCTCGGATTGGCATGGCTTGACTCGGAAAGTCAACATGGAGCGGTGCCAGCTGACTCACCCAGCAGGGCTTCTGATTGTCCCGTGGCCCTGCTCCAGCAGCACCTTGGAACAGCCTCTGTGCCCATTAAGTAAGCAGCTGCTGCCAGGAACCTCACCCAGAACCGAGAAGGTGCACCTGCCCTGTCCTTTTACAGCCGACCCTTTGCGTCCGGGTGATGGACATCTTCTGGTAGGAGGGATTTGGCTGAAATCATTGCAGTTGCCCAAACACTGCTTAGCAGACTGGAAAGAAAAGACATTGTTGAGTTGGACACACTTGATCCAAGCTGTAGAACTGTCACTCACAAGGAACATAACGTTCCAAGTCATTTCTTGCTCTGAGTCTTGTCCCCTAACAATGGTGACTATGCAGGATTGTTGTGACAATTGGATAAGGACCACCATGTGCCTGTGGATAGGTAGCAGCTGCTAGGTGGTAGCTCTTGTGACCTAGGGATACCTGATGGCCTATGCCAAGTGCCTGGCTCTACTTGTCCAGTCACAGCCAACCTGTGGGTGGAAAGCAGAGGAGGAGGAGGCCAGGCTGCTTTTCCACATGGTGTATCTTGTCTCTCCATGGAGCCAGGAACTAATGGGTTTCTCTCACTTTCTGCCTTTTTAAAAATTTATTTTTATTTTATGTTCATTGGTGGTTTGCCTGTGTATATGTCTGGGTGAGGGTGTCAAGAAGCCCTGGAACTGGAGTTACAGACATGTGTGAGTTGTCATATGGTTGCCGGAAATTGAACCCTGGTCCTCTGGAAGCGCAGCCGGTGCTTGTAATGGCGGAACCATCTCTCCAGCCCCCAAACTAACAGGTTTCTAGCTGAAAGGACTGTATTTTAGCTTGATGGATCTTAGCAAGTTTTTGTTTTGTTTTTGTTTTGGTTTTGGTTTTTCGAGACAGGGTCTCTCTGTGTAGCCTTGGCTGTCCT